>NC_136975.1:7594387-7851887 GCF_032717465.1 Coenobita brevimanus | reverse complement strand
GCCATGTGAAGAGGAGTGAGAGTGGGAGACTAACGAGGTGAGTGTATGTCAGTGAGGTTGAGGGGGGGAGAGGGAAGGGGAGACCGATGATGAAGTAGACGGATGGAGTGGAGAGGTATAATAGAGAGTGGGGTGTGATTTGGTGGTAGGGCACCGAGAGGGTAGGGGGCAGGGCGACATGGAGGGCGATTTGTTTGTGACCACCAAGTACGGGATTGTGATGTTTGGGTATAGATAGATAGACAGATGATGATGTTGATGATAAAAGTAATAATAATTGCAACATACACATAAGCACCAGCAACAACATCAGCAATGACGACAAGAGTACCGATGGCGACAATACCGATGATGATCCTAACAACGACAACGACATCAAAGACGACAACAACGACGAGGAAAACAACAGCTACAGCAACACGTTAAACACATAAACTAAAAAAGAAAAAGTTTCTGTTTGCCAGAGAAACAGTGATTTGCTAGTTCATTAGTGCATGTGAGTAATGGGGCGAAGTCACGCAGCGACTGGTAATGACAGCACTGGAGCTGCACTTGGGCAAAACTATGACTAATTTTAGAAAACACTGCTACATGTGTTGATGGCTCAGGTGTTCATTAAGACTGCTTTAATGAAGGCAAGAATATCATTATGGGGTACTTATATCCTAAGACGAGACAGACACTCTCTGGTTTCTGTGAGTCACTTTGGCCTGCCGTTAGCTGCAACGGAATACTAGACTCCTGGCCATGAAACAGTCCATGGTGCTAGTATTAACAGTTTCACGTGCCGTCAGTAATAGCAATCCACTTTTTGAATGAACAGTTATGAAACTCTTGCACAACATTCTGAAAAGTTTGTTGAGATGTAATGATCGCAATACTGGATTTCAAAAGACATTGTTCATTGTCTCGTAATGTATCACACGGATGTGAAATGGCAATAGAACCGATGCCTACTCTCACCCAATGAAATGCTTGAGCTGTCCTGCCGATGAGACGGTCATTGGTTCCAGTTTTAACACTCTATCCAATATAATTCATTTTTAAGTGATAAAAGTGGTATAGTGTTGACTGGCATAGAATAACGGCTTCCCCGATCATTAAAGGGTTAACGGTACCGGTAATAACATTCAAGTTCCTACGACTCCGGCTGACTTACGTCAAACTGTGTGGCGTTAGCTGGGGAAGAATATTGGAGACTCAGTCCCCCGCCATGAGAGAGTTAATGTTGACATAACTCCTTCACCCCGAGGACACTGCTTCATGCTCTTTCCCACCTGTCGATTTCATTTAGTTACGACAGGTCCGTAGAGGTTAATGCGGCAGTACCGCCATATATTTTCAGCATCTATCTTTCGGGGAGGTGGGTAACCCTGAAAATTGATATAAATTGTGGTAGAGGCATAGCATTCTAAATTATCAGCGTCACATTCCAGTGTGTCATAGTGGGGCATACGTTGCATGACATGAAATCTTCGGCTTCTCCTACTCGAGGTCACAGGAGATACACAAGAAACTGCTGGCTCAGTTGATATCCCTTGTCAAACTTTCATTTTCTCTTTTTTTGCTCTCTTGAGAGCTGATGATTCTATAAGAACAACTCAAAACCATTACTGGACCAAAGATATTCTGGTTGTCGAAAATCTTTTAAATAGCAATGTGTCAAAGCAAAGTTTCAGATTACAGTGCGAGTATGTACAGTATATAATGTTCGTATTTATTAACTGTAGAAAAAAAAAGTTTGGTCTTTGTAGTATGCTCTGGGTATATAACACAAAGAACAAGCGGAGGAAGTCGGTGATATGTTTGTGACTTTAAGACAAACTTGTGGGGGAAGAAATCGACCATGTGTGAAAACATTCATCAGGGTTTTTTATCATGTGTGTAAGTCTTCCTCACAAAATACCGACTGGGCTGAACACAAAAAAGTGAATGAAAAATTTCTCTACAGCTAAGATTGCTTTAAAAAAAAAGAAAAAAAAAAGTCCTCTTGAAGGGATTAAGACGATTTCAACCAAACAGTTGTGCAAATGTTTTAATCCTAATTGATCTGCAAGGTGCCCTTTAAGTTTATTATGCTAAGGAAGTGGCTTTTCTTACATCAGTTATCCAATAATCACGGTGCATTTTAACTCTTTCTCTCTCCCTCTCTTTCTCTTTCTCTCTCTCTCTCTCTCTCTCTCTCTCTCTCTCTCTCTCTCTCTCGGACCACATTTTTTAGGCTCAGGTCACAAGTGAAGATTTTCAGTAAATCGCGAAATGTTTTCGAATTTTCTTGGAACTTTTTTTTTTTTTTTTTTCTGGTTGTAACTTTTCCCGCAACCAAGAGGTCTCGGGTTCGATTCTCACTCGGCTACTGGACTGTGAGAATGTGTGTGTGTGTGTGTGTTTTTTTGTCGTAGTTTATTTGAAACTGAAATGTGGATCAGAATTGTGCACTAAATCTTACAGCTGTTATTCGGTGCTTGGAGGATGACTGGAACTTTGCAAATACTGACTTTGTACACATATGACTCTCCTGTAATAGATAAGCATTATTATATACCTTCTTTCAGCTTAGATTATTTCTGTTTTCATTTTCCCTAATTGTATTGTGTTTTTATGGTCTATTTACATAAGTCTATTACTTTTGAACAGTATTACAGTCCCTAATTACAACTGACAGCAAATCTTAGCCTGGTGTTTCAACTATTCTACTTTTCCTACTAGTTTATACTGCTTCTAAGCTGAGAAAAGCCTGATACGTGCCTCTGCTCCTAGATAATTATTTTTAATACGATTCATTAGGGAGAAAGGTGACCGACATGCCCAAAGTGTATAGTAAATACAGTGGAATGGAAGACGATTTTGTGTCCCTTATTATACTGCTCCTATAAAATCATAATCTTTTTCAGACAATACAGATGAGAGGAATTAAGGCAAGAAAAAAAATAATATTAAGAAAATAAATAAATATACCCATAGTTGCTATCAGTTTGAGATAACGTTTAACCTGTTCATGGCGTAGTTGCATTGCTGCCTGGCTCTCACTTGAGAGTCCCGGATTCGATTCCCGGCTTAATGGTAATATATTGGATGATTTTCCATGTGTAAAGTACAGGTTTCTCTCTTCTGTAAGGAGAATGTTACTTAGGAGGCCATGACAATTGATTATAGTTTACTATTTTACCAAGAACTTAAGACAAGGATAGCATATAAAGAATGCTCCAAAACCCACCAATGCCTTAGTTGAAATCGGCGAGAGAGAGAGAGAGAGAGAGAGAGAGAGAGAGAGAGAGAGAGAGAGAGAGAGAGAGAACCTTGCAACAAAGAGAAGCAGGCATGATATTTGTTGTTTTTTTTCGGAAAATATGGGTGGAAAACCAGTTTTACGCGGTTGTCTGTAAGGGAAAAATAACATTATGTCCACAAATTGCAACAGCTTTGGTGTATTTCTTTGATCTAGGTATACATAATTACATAACCACCAACATCATACAAAACCTTCAAATAGCATCCCTCACGAACCACCACCAGACATCCACTCCCAAGAAATCACCCTACCTAGAGGCATGAGTACGCTTAGCCAGACTTCGATGCGGTCAACATCCTTGCCTGCTACAGTCCCAACACATATTACCTCTCACATGTTCGTATGCCATACGAAAAGGTCAGGTGGTCACGGCGAATACAGAGGGGAGGCACATTCACTTCCACTTCCATACGAGCTACACGGGTACATCGAGACACATTCGCAAACATTTATTCTGTAGCACATCCAATCCTTTCAGCGTAGCATCGGATGCCGAGCCATACACCTGTGCGCCATAGTCTAGCTTCGATCGAACAAGGGACTTATACACCATTAATAAAGATTTTCTATCGGCACCCCAGGTAGTACCTGCTAGGTACTTGAGGACATTTAACGGTTTATCACAACGAGCAAGCAAAGTATTAATGTGAAGTTTAAAATTCATTCTACGATCAAAATCTATTCCTAATAGCTTTACAGAATTTTGAAAAGGTACTGCCTGATTATCCAAAGTTAAGCACAAATTAGGTACGTTACGATTAGTGAAGACTACAGCGGCACACTTACGGATGGAAAACTTAAATCCCCACTGCAAGGCCCATTGGTGGACGGAGTCAAGGGCTGCTTGAATCCGCCCAGGCGTTAATTGTGCATTACGGGAAGAGTGCCATATTGCACAATCGTAAGCGTAGAGCGAGTATATAAGATTCCTCGGGATGGGAGCTGATGACAGAATATCATTGATCATAATACTAAATAAAGTAGAACTAACCACACTTCCCTGTGGCACCCCGTTTTCCTGGATAAATATATCCGATGTTACATTACGGGGCAATTTGACAGAGAAAGTTCTGTCCCTTAAGAAATTTGAAATAAAAATAGGCAAGTGTCCTCTTAAGCCATAAGCATAGAGCTTCATTAGTATACCGTGTCGCCACGTCATGTCATAGGCTTTATGGATGTCCAAGAACACCCCTATCATGAATTCTTTATTGGCAAATGCCTCTGAAATACAATGCTCCAAATTCATTAAATGATCTAGTGAACTTCTGTATTTACGGAAGCTACATTGTTGATCATTTAACAAATTCTTCAACTCTATAACAAAAAGAAGCCTATTGTTTACCATACGTTCCATGACCTTACAGACAAGAAGTTAACACAATAGGACGAAATGATGTGGGATTCATAAGACAACCAGCCTTTTTGGGTATCAGTATGACGAGTGCAAAGTGCCATGAGTTTGGGAACGTTCGAGACGCCCAAATCTCATTGTACAATGCTAACATCTTAATCAGGTTGTCCTGATTAAGATGCTGGATCATACCGTACGTGATGGTGTCTGGTCCAGGGCTGGTGTCTTTACAGGATTTAAGGGCAAGGAGCAGTTCACCTAGCGTAAACTCTTGGTTGTAAGGGGAGTCTACGTCTTCTGTGGCAAAGTCAATAATCTGTAGCTCAGCCGTGCGTTTATATGTTGAAAACGCGGATCATAATTGGCTGAGCTACTTACATGAGAAAAACTCCTGGCAAGGATGTTAGCAACGTCCACGGGCTCGTCATAGGTATTATTATTTACTTGCAAGGTGGTAATGGGGAAGTATGGGCCTATATTATTTAATATTCTTGTTGTGGACTAGACTTTACTTAATGGTGTTGTACGAGTCACAGTGGACACAAAGGACCGCCAGGAGTCACGTTTGGCCTTTCTTATTATATTCCTTGCCTCAGCCCGTGCCTGTTTGAATGCAATAAAATTTTCCTCGGTGGGCTGACTATAAAAAATCCTGTATCTCCTATTGCGTTTTCTTAATGCTTGTCGGCAATCCGGCGTCCACCAATGTGCTCTATGCTTCGCATGAACTGTAGAAGTCTTGGGAATAGCAGCCTCAGCCGCGTGTAGTATGGAAGTAGTTATATTTTCGACCTTAACATCTATGGTCTCCCCAGATATATCTAAATTGGCGATCCTTGAGAAGGATCCCCAATCTGCTTTCTTATAGTTAAATTTTGGAGGTGTAGGGTCCGAAATGATGTCGCGTTTATAAGAAAGACAGATGGGTAAATGATCACTTCCCAAGGAGTCGTCGTAAGGGTCCCATGAGAGATCTTGATGTATACCAGGGGAGGCCAAAGATAAGTCAATGGCCGAAAAGTTACCAGTACGATCATCTACACGAGTCGCTCTACCATCGTTCAGAAGACAGAGGTTGGACTGTAGTACGAGTATTAGGTCGGCTACTTGCTCCCCACGACCATCAATCCTCAAGCTACCCCATTGATAGTGATGGTCGTTAAAATCGCCCAGCACTAACTTATTCCCAGGCAGATGTTCAAATAGTGAATATAAAACATCACTATCAATGAGGCCATGTGGAGGACAGTACAGAGAGCAAATAGACAGATACGTGTTATTAAATTTTACTCTGCACGTGACAGCTTCCAGAGTAGAATTTAGAATCACTTCCTTTTGGGGGGGTGATTTGTGTGTGTATATGGCCACTCCGTGACCTTCATATCTTCTATACGAATGGTAGTGTTTACTGTGTTTTAACTGTGGAGGATCAGGGTGATCCTCCAGGCGCGTCTCCTGTAAACAAACAATGTCTGGCCTGTGTATAGAAAGCAAGATTGCTATATTTTGTAACTTATTCCCGACACCTCTACAATTCCACTGTAATATAGTGAATGCAATGGTTTAAGATTTTCGTTGAGGGCCAGTGTGCTTCGTCTTTTTTTGTCGCCCGCCAGCAGGCGAGCGACTACCGGGGGACCTATCCCGGTGCTTGTTGATGGAAACCTCCATATTTTCATCAATAACTAGGTTCCCAGCCTCCCCCGAGGAAGAGCTAACCTTTCTCTCCCTCGCTGGAGTAGGAACCGGAAGGACATGAGGACGTGACTGTTTCGTGAGGGTGGTCATGTTATTCTTAGTAGGCTTGTCAGACTTCTCTTTAGGCCGTACTGATGAAGAGGCAGCAGCAGCCTGAGAATAAGCTGAAGCTTTAGGGATATCAGTGAGAGAGTTGGAGCGGACAGGAGGTTGAGATGGAGATGTGCTGTGAGTGGCAGGAGAGAGAAGGACAAGGTCAGTCTGGGTCTCGACAGAGCACATCACAGGACGGGACATTACCGCCGAAGCATAGGACCTATTCGGTGTGGGAGTTGTATGCAACTCCTTCACCTTTTTCCTAGCTTCGTAATAGGAAATGCCCTCAGTTGCCTTCACTGTGCAGACCTCCTTCTCCTCCTTCCACTTGGGACAATCCCCTGGTATACATCAAGATCTCTCATGGGACCCTTACGACGACTCCTTGGGAAGTGATCATTTACCCATCTGTCTTTCTTATAAACGCGACATCATTTCGGACCCTCCACCTCCAAAATTTAACTATAAGAAAGCAGATTGGGGATCCTTCTCAAGGATCGCCAATTTAGATATATCTGGGGAGACCATAGATGTTAAGGTTGAAAATATAACTACTTCCGACCTACACTCAGCTGAGGCTGCTATTCCCAAGACTTCTACAGTTCATGCGAAGCATAGAGCACATTGGTGGACGCCGGATTCCCGACAAGCATTAAGAAAATGCAATAGGAGATACAGGATTTTTTATAGTCAGCCCACCGAGGAAAATTTTATTGCATACAAACAGGCACGGGCTGAGGCAAGGAGAATAATAAGAAAGGCCAAACGTGACTCCTGGCGGTCCTTTGTGTCCACGGTGACTCGTACAACACCATTAAGTAAAGTCTGGTCCACCACAAGAATATTAAATAATAAAGGCCCATACTTCCCCATTACCACCTTGCAAATAAATAAAAATACCTTTGACGAGCCCGTGGACGTTGCTAACATCCTCGCCAGGAGTTTTTCTCATGTAAGTAGCTCAGCCAATTATGATCCGCGTTTTCAACACATAAACGCACTGCTGAGCTACAGATTATTGACTTTGCCACAGAAGACGTAGACTCCCCTTACAACCAAGAGTTTACGCTAGGTGAACTGCTCCTTGCCCTTAAATCCTGTAAAGACACCAGCCCTGGACCAGACACCATCACGTACAGTATGATCCAGCATCTTAATCAGGACAACCTGATTAAGATGTTAGCATTGTACAATGAGATTTGGGCGTCTCGAACGTTCCCAAACTCATGGCACTTTGCACTCGTCATACTGATACCCAAAAAGGCTGGTCGTCTTATGAATCCCACATCATTTCGTCCTAATGTGTTAACTTCTTGTCTATGTAAGGTCATGGAACGTATGGTAAACAATAGGCTTCTTTTTGTTTTAGAGTTGAAGAATTTGTTAAATGATCAACAATGTAGCTTCCGTAAATACAGAAGTTCACTAGATCATTTAATGAATTTGGAGCATTGTATTTCAGAGGCATTTGCCAAGAATTCTTGATAGGGGTGTTCTTGGACATCCATAAAGCCTATGACATGACGTGGCGACACGGTATACTAATGAAGCTCTATGCTTATGGTTTAAGAGGACATTTGCCTATTTTTATTTCAAATTTCTTAAGGGACAGAACTTTCTCTGTCAAATTGCCCCGTAATGTAACATCGGATATATTTATCCAAGAAAATGGTGTGCCACAGGGAAGTGTGGTTAGTCCTACTTTATTTAGTATTGTGATCAATGATATTCTGTCATCAGCTCCCATCTTGAGGAATCTTATATACTCGCTCTACGCTTACGATTGTGCAATATGGCACTCTTCCCGTAATGCACAATTAACGCCTGGGCGGATTCAAGCAGCCCTTGACTCCGTTCACCAATGGGCCTTGCAGTGGGGATTTAAGTTTTCTATCCGTAAGTGTGCCGCTGTAGTCTTCACTTATTGTAACGCACCTAATTTGTGCTTAATTTTGGATAATCAGGCAGTACTTTTTCAAAATTCCGTAAAGCTTTTAGGAATACATTTTGATCGTAGAATGAATTTTAAACTTCACATTAATACTTTGCTTGCTCGTTGTGATAAACCGTTAAATGTCCTCAAGTACCTAGCAGGTACTACCTGGGGTGCCGACAGAAAATCTTTATTAATGGTGTATAAGTCCCTTATTCGATCGAAGCTAGACTATGGCGCACAGGTGTATGGCTCGGCATCTGATGCTACGCTGAAAGGATTGGATGTGCTACAGAATAAATGTTTACGAATGTGTCTCGATGTACCCGTGTAGCTCGTATGGAAGTGGAGGTGAATGTGCCTCCCCTCTGTGTTCGCCGTGACTACCTGGCCTTTTCGTACGGCATGCAAACATATACGAAAAGTAATTTCGGCAATGTGGCCAGTACCCCCTTGCGTCAATACCACCACCTTCTGAGGGGGGTGCGTCGGCCACTTGCCGTTCGCCTCCACCTACTGACTCAGGAGCTTGGTGTAGACCCCAGTGACTGTGACAAGTTGGTGTTAAAATATAGCGCCTTGGGAGCCACCCGGGTTTACTGTTGATGTTACATGGCTCCCTGCACCAAAGGCCAAGGTGCCGGAGGCGGAGGTCCACCACTTGTTTCATAACATCATAATTCGTCACTTGGGGTCCCATCACTTGTACACTGACGGCTCCAAGTCGAGTGAATGTGTGGGAGCAAGTGTGTGGTCGACTGAATGTGCTGTCAGGTATTGGTTGCCGACTCATACATCTGTGTTTTCCTCCGAACTTTTTGCTATTGACAACGTCATAGACTATGCTCTCAATTCTAGGCATGACTCATTTGTCATATTTTCAGACTCGAAATCAGCCCTTCAGGCAATTGCTTCTTCCACTACGGACTCGCACGAGATCCAGGGTCGCATTCTTAATAAGCTGCATTCATGCAACAAGTCATTCACACTGATCTGGGTGCCTGGTCATTGTCATATCTACGGCAATGAGCAGGCTGACTTACTTGCAAAGTCGGCTGTAGAGCTCGAGGAGACTTGGGACGTTCCTCGTGACCTACAGTTGAGTCTCTCTCTCGGAAAGAAATCAATAAATTTTCTGTGGCAAGGTCAGTGGACCGGACTATATATTCCAACTTGTAAGCCATACCTGGGCGACTGGGACACGGCCAACCGCCCCAGTCGCCTGGAAGAAAAAGTATTGGCACGGTTACGTCTCAATGCCACCATTTTAACACATATGAAACCTTATATGGAAAGACGCTTCCCACCGCACTGTGACATCTGTGATGCGGTGTTATCTATCAGTCATATCATCCTGCGCTGTCGGCGATTTATTCGTGAACGTGTTTCACTTATAAATTACTGCGGCGCAGCAGACGTCCCCTTCACCCTTTCCACTATCCTGGGTGATGGGGACATTGTTATGACTGATAAATTGATGGCTTTCTTGAGAGAGACCGGATTGATCAGAGTGATGTGACTTTTTTACTGTGGTTATGGTTTTTATCAACGGTAAATATGTATATATTGTAATATTAATTAGGGTTGACAGTTGACATATTTGAAATAGTTCCTCCTCCCACTGATCTATTTCTAATATAAATGTCCCCTACATTAAGTCAAGTTCCTCGCCTGACAGTCACCAGCTGATGAGTGCAAGTGTGCAATATAGGAAGGTATTGGGCACTTGCAGTCGATGGTGGTCTGCTGGGCGAGGTTCTTCACTTTTTGTATAAATTATGTAAATACCTTCACCTCTTTATGAAGGTCATGTACTAATTTTTGGTGCAAAATTTGCATATTTGAAATGAAGTAACTCAGAAAATGATTGAGATACTACTATTTGGTTGAAAGTTGTTTTATGAAATACTTTACTGAGAATTTGGCTGCATATTTTGCTATTTCGCCTTGCGGAAAGTACCGAATTCAAATCTGCTCAGTGTTCTTTTTTTTTTTTTTTTTTTCTTTTTTTTTGTCACACATTTTACAGAAAACCACAAAAGCTGTAAAGTTGTAATTTTACAGAAATATAGCATAGTTAGCCAGTCATTGATGCAAAAATAAACCTTTGTTTCAGATCTTGATGATATTACACAAGCAGCTACGTTAGGTTAATCTAAGTACATGTTACAAATATGACTGACCCTGAACTACTGTTCAAGGTCAGACTTGTTTATGATGCCAAAATTTCATACTTTATGTACCATAAATAGTTTTGCAAAGTTTCGTTATTGAGGCAGCACAGTAAGTAAATAAGAAATGGGTGGAGAGAAATTGTGAATGAATAAGTGATGATGCAGCCCTGAGGGGATATTATCCCGCATTTGGTCTGATCAGCTATTTCAGGTCAGGTGCGGGTAAGGGGATGAGTCTGTTATGATGTAGCAGGGGTAAACCAGCTCTGCTGTCGGGCCCTGCTGCAGATGTCACTGAGTGCATTGCGCAGTTGACCCTTGTGCACTGTGGTGCGGTGAGGATCTGTCCGTTCTCCCCCTTGAGGCTAAGATGCGAATGAATGTGTTTGAATGGATGAGTAAATGGGGAGTGTGTCGTCCTGCCTCGGCTACCTTCCTTTCCTTAGGGGAAGCAGCCTAGGTATATAGATAGATAGATAGATTATTATTATTATTATTATTATTATTTATCTAGCTATCTGTATATTGCCACATGGAAAGACACACTGACAAATAAGGAAGTGAAGGAGAGTTGTGGTATGGACGTGGATGTGATAGGAAGCATTAGGAGAAACACATTGAGGTGGTTTGGCCATGGGAGAGGATGAAGAGCGAGATACTGACGAGCAGAGTGTATGTGAATGAGGTGGAGGGGGCAAGAAGGTAGGGGAGACCAAGGATGAGATGGAGGGATGGAGTGGAAAATGTATATGAGAGCGGGTGGTGTGAGCTGGAAGCAAGACAGTGAAATGGCGGGGGACAGGGCGACATGGAGGCGATTTATTTGTGGCCACCCCTTATGGGATTATTATTATTATTATTATTATTATTATTATTATTATTACTGTTATTATTAATATTATTATTATTATTATTATTATGATTATTATCATTTTTATTATTATTATTATAATTATTCCTTCACTTTTCGTCTCAATTTTATTCATACTTGTGAGGATGTACAGCACCAAGACTTGATTTTACTGAACCGTTTGAATAAGCTTGACATATTTTTCAAGGTCACAGGTCCCAAAATGTCCAAAAAACATGAAATTTCAACCTAAGTTTATTCCAAAACTATTCTTAATATATGAATATTAAAGCAAGGCCCGCAATAAAATTATTTTCCAACATTTGGTATGGAGAAAAAAAAATGAAGGATATTTTGTACACCTCAGTTTTCAACACTTTTCAATTGCCCTTTCATACAGGAATAACCAAAGCATAAGTGGGATACTTCTTGGTCATGCAAGTTTTGTTTAGTCCTGGACCAGCTGTGCATACATTTTGCTGGCAGTTTGAGCAACGGTTTTTTAGTTATTACCAAAAAACGTAACTTTTGGTTGTCAGCAAAATCCTCATAGCTGGAAATCAGTACCTCTCTGTTTGACAGTTAGTCTTCTAGTTATTATTAATATCCACCTATTACCATAGGTGAAGATCTTTGTTTCTGTCGTTATTTTTATAATGCCTTGCCATATATGTGGCGAAGTTTACTGTTTTGTTAAGTAGTGCTATTATTTTTCCTCGCCCCATTTCTTTTTCTTAGATATTATTTATATTATATAGGAAGGTACCCTAGGGTAACCCATGTACTAGTGCCAAATATAAATGATCTTCACCTATTTTTGAAGGTCATACACTCATTTTTGGTGCAAAAAGTGCATAATTCAAATTGAAATACCTCAGGAACTAACTGAGAGAGATACAGCATTTTTGGTTGATAATCGCATGATAAATTAGTTTGCAGAGAATTTTAGCTGAACATTTTGCCATTTAGCTGGAGGAACATACCAAATTCAAATATGCGCAGTGTTTCATAACACGTTTTAGAAAAATCCACAAAAGCAGTAAAGATGTAACTTTACAGAAATATAGCTGTGGTCTATTTCATTATCTGAATGGAATACCGTTACATTTAAACATACAGTTAGCCAGTTATTGAGACAAACGTAAATGTAACCATGCTTCATTTTATATCCTCCACACCTTTGTCTTCAGATCTTGTTGATAATACCCAAAAAGCTACTTTAGGTTAATTTAAGTACATGTTCCAAATATGAATGACCTAGAATTACGTTTAAAGGTCTTTGTTTATATGAAGTTATTAGGAAGTGAACACAGAAACATCATCAGCGTAACTACACTGACAATCAATACTATTCAGAGTGTTAAGAAGTGGGATTTGGTAGTTAGGTAGTCTGGAAGTTTCTCACTGTTTCCCGATGATTCTGATATTTTACCGTTGCATGTCAGAGTTGCCATTTAGCCTGCTATTGTTAGCGTAGTTATTTCGTAAGTTGTACAGTAATATTTGTGCTATTTTTCTCAATAATGTTTTATTTATGTGATTGCTTGTTAAATTATGTAATTTAATTTAAGTTTGTATGCTAAATAATTTAGAGTGTTATGCAGTGTAGGAAAACTCTGGCATGTTTTGGATGTCTCTTTGTTGGTAACTGTTGTAACCGTTGTCCCCTTCGGGAAGTTGGTAACTGTTGTAACTGTTGCCCCCTTCGGGAATGCACGAGAAATGTGGAAAACTGTAGAACACTTTACAGTATACTGTAGGAAGCTTACATAAGGATGGGGAAGACAGTAGAGTGAGTTCAGTCAGTTTCCAGTTCAGTCTGAGTGCAGTTCCAGTGCAGTGCAGTTTGTATAGGTACTTGTGAAAATAGTGAAGCGTTGTTGACAGACAGTGAAGCGTTGTTGCAGTTTGTATATTTTCGGCACTTGTGAAAATAGTGAAGTGTTTTTGGCAAGGAGTGAAGTATTATTGCAGTTTGTATATTTTCGGTACTTGTGAAAATAGTTAAGTATTTTTGGCAAACCGTGAAGTGTTACTGCAGTTTGTGTATCTTTGGTGCTTGCAAAAATAGTGAAGTGAAGTTGGAAAGCATTAAGTGTAATTTTTTGGAAAATGACAGTGAAGTTAAGAAGCCAGTGTTTATTCTCGCCTCAGCTGATCTTGCGTGCTGTACACCGAAAGGCTGCCCATAGGAAGAACAACTCACTGAGCAATGACTTTCCTATACTGTATTACTGCTGTTGGAGCCTGCGGCAATGTAGGATGTGGACATAACACTGGTGTCAGGAGCGTGGATCTTTTTATGCCGCTGTGAGTCTAATCTTCGACATGGAGCAAGGGGGTGAGCAGACCAAGTCTCAAGCTGGGCAGGAGGAGGAAATGTCCTTGGCGGAAATTGTGAAGCTATTACAAGAACAAAGTGCACAACCACAAGCACAGAATGAAGGACTACCGGCACAGAACAAAGGGCAGAAAGAACTCAAAGCACAATAAAAGGCCCAAAATGTGTAACTGCAGGCACATAATGAAGAAATCAAAGAACAATTGCAAGCACAGAAGGAAAAACTTCAAGAGGCATTACAGGTGCAACAGAGGGAATAACAACTGAGGATGCATAGACAACTAGATGCTTTCATGGGGGACAGGGACGATTGAAGGAGGCGGTATTCGCTGAACTACGCAGCAGAAGTATGAGGTAAGCAATAATGTAACTGAGTGCAAACAGCATGCAGATGACCAGTTGAAGTCATTGAGTAAGGAAATAGTGACAGAGTGCAAACAACATGTGGACAACCAGCTGAAGATTAGTGAGGGAATGGTGTCGGAGTGCAGACAGCATGTAGATAACCAGTTGAAACATGCAGTCGACCATGTGAGGATATTTAGTGAAAAAATTGAAGCTGTAGAGAAATATTCCACTGCTCAGCCTCAGGTTAGTGTACAGGGAGCATATGAAAAGAATGGACAGTGTATGGCGAATCTTGACAGATCCCAAACATCTATAGGTAGCAATACAGGGCTGAATAATCAGAATGTAGAAGTTTTAAGTCCTGGCCTTAATTATGATGCCCCAGTTTTTAGGCCCCAAACCAGTGAAGTGCATGGCTATAATGGAGGTCCAATTTAAAAGAAATCGCAAGAATTTGATAGTAGAGTATCTTGGGAAGCTTACCGTGCACAGTTCGAGTTACCTCCTGATCAGAATCGTTGGGATGATAGGCAATGGGGAGTCAGCTTCCTACTAGCCTTAAGGGTGCCACAATGGAAATTCTGGGGCAGATGTCAGTAAAGAACAGTTATGAGTCCCTAGCAGAAGTACTGGAGCGCAGAAATGGGACCACGTACCAGACTGAGGTTTACAGAGCAAGATTCCAGAGCCATGTATGGTCTCGAGGCAAATCCCTACAGCAGCTTGCACATGATCTGGAGAGTATGGCATACAAAGCATACCCTGGAACAGCACCTAACCTGTTGGCTATTCTTCTGAGGGACCAGTTCATTGATGCTCTTGATAGCGCAGAGTTGAAAGTGCAAATGAAGCAGGCACAAATCAGAAACATTGAAGAAGTACCAGCCAGGGCTCTAGAATTTGAGTCCTACATCAGGCTCAGCACATCCACTTTTCAGGGAGGTCATAATGCAGGATTCAAGGCAAGAAAGAGGCAGGTATGTGAACTGGAAAAATTTGAAGGAAGTTGCTGGTACTGTGAAAAGCCAAGATAGAGGAAAGAGGACTGCTACAAGTGGAAGAGGGAACACGAGAAGACCAGAAGAGGTTGCTGGTTCTGTGGGAATCTGGGACACAAGAAGAAGGATTGTTACAAATGGAAGAATGAGCAAGAACTGAGCAGTGTAAGGAAATCTACAAGTGTAAAAAAAGCATGTGGGACATGTTGTGAGGTGGGACACTTTAGTTCTGAGTGTCCAACGAAGAAAAAGGAGGATAAAATAAAGGCTGCAGAACGCTAGAAAGAAGCAGAAAACAAGTGGAGGCTGGTGTTAAGGGACAACCACAAGCAGGCTTTTAGAAGTATCCCCACCACCGAGAAAATGTAAGAGAACTGCAATCGACGGCATGCTAGTAGACAGAAGGGTAGATGGAAAGAATTGTTCCCTAGTGAATGATTCAGCCTCAAAGCAGACTTTTGAGGCCTGATGTTTTACGTCATCAGCATCTGCCTGAGTCATCAGAACAACTGTGTGGCTTAATTGGGCACTGGACAGAACTGAGGGGTCCCCTGGATGTCTGGATTGAAGTGGCAAGGCAAGAGGCTACTCTTCCAGTTTATGTGGCCGACATACAGGATCGTTGCCTTCTGGGTCTGGACTATCTGATGTCCATGGGATATGAGCTGCACTTCTACTCCATGAAGCTGAAGGTACGAGGCTGGTCGGTTCCCATGACAGCAGTGAGATGTACCAATTCAGGTGGAGAGGTGAGGGCGCTTCGCACTACAGTGATACCCCAAAAATCAGAACTATTGCTCCAGTGCAAGGTGAGTGGCTCTTTTGACAGCTGTCTAGGGGTAGTGAAGCCTGATGTACGGTGCAAGATGAAGGCTGGAGTGATGGAGGGGAGAACTTTGATGGAAACAGTTGCAGGTAAAGTGCTGGTTGTGGTGGCCAATCTCACCCATGAGCCACAGAAGATCAACGAGGGAGAAATTCTGGGACTGTGCCAGGTGGCAGACACTGGGTGGCATCAGAAGAAGGCCTGTAAGAGAAGCATAGTCAAGGAAGATGGGTACCTGCCAGACCACTGACAAGACCTATTTTCAAGGAGTTGCCAATGCCTGGATGGCCTACAAGTGCTAAAGTTGACGCAGTTGCTGATGAAGTTTGCTGATGTCTTTTCCACTGGAGACCTAGACCTGGGGTGCACTGCTCTGGTGGAGCATTTTATAAACACTGAAGATCACTGCCTGAATAAACAGCCAGTGCAGAGGATGGCACCAGCCCAACGGCAAGAAATGGAGAAGGTGATAGAGAATCTCCAAAGCCAAGGAGTGATAGAAAAGTCCAGCAGTCCTTGGGCATCAGCTGTGGTTCTGGTGTAGTGCATGGAAGTGATAATGAGTTGTATTTTGTTCATTTTACGACCAAAAGTCCGGTTTAATGAGAGAGTGTGGCCAGGGTATAGCTGTTTCCATGTGAACATGATCAGAATGTAGATTAAGTTACCTAGTTTCTAAGTTATTTTTTTCCCTACTGTAATTTATAAGTATTAAGTCTCTTTATAATATTAAAATCTCGAGCGGTTAGGAATATGTGCCTATGGTCACATAACCCAGCATAATGTAACATGTGCAAAGTGGTGTAAGGCACGATGATTTTTAATGTTTTTTTTTTTTTTCAAAGGAAGTGTATTGAGAGAGGTTGTGGAGAGTGATTATTGCAACTACGGAATGTCATTTTTTTTGGGTAATCAATTGCAAGGGGAAAGGCATCGCACTGAGTCAATCATTAGTCTATAATAATGAAAATTTTAAATTGTGTAAGCCATCCTCCTCCCCCCCCTTTCCACCACGCAAGACTGGCGTGTGACTCGCTCACTGACCGTGAAATGTGACAGATGGTCGGTACTGTCGTCATCCTCCTTCCCCCCCTCTCCAATTCTGAAGTTACTCACGTGAGTAACACCATTGGCCTCATTGGAAGAGTGAGTCCTGAGTCCCGCTCACCACTCTTGTATTCTGTGAGCTGGATAGTGAGTGGGTCCCAGTGAGTGAGTCAAGGTCCCAGTGCAGGAGTCAAAGTCCAAGTGTTGAAGTCAAGGTTCCAGTGTTGAGGTCAAGGTCCTGGTGTTGAAGTCAAGGTCAAGAATATCAGAAGACCAGACCAGTGAACTATGAGCTCAGAGGGACGATTAGGGAGAGCCACATTGGACTGAACCTGGGACAAGAGAGGTAAGTTTTGTGGAATTTGATATTAGGGCCATATGTTTGTTGAACAATGTGCCAACTGATTCAGGGTTATTCTGTAAGGCTAGTAGCTGGGAAGATTTCTTTTTTTTGGCCTTGTTAACACACATTTCTTCCCACTCGAACTTTATTGTTTGTATACCCCTTGAGAACTGATGGTAAAGAGTTGACCTAGTAGCTTGTTAATATGTAACCCAGGAGCATTTTGGGAAACCGCGAAGGCTGGGCTTGGGTTGGCCGAGTTGGAGACTGACGTCATTTTGGCATGCTACCACTCTTAACTTGGCCACTTGAAAAGTAATAAACGCAACCGAAGAGGCCACTACTGGGAGAGAGTCTCCATCAATCTGAGTTCCCAACCATTCTAGCACGCAGTGGTCATCAATAGTGACATGATTTTTGCCTCTTTTGACCACGCTTAACTCTGGATCGCAGATCGTACTAGTACAGTGGTAAGGAAGAAGGATGGCTCAGTAAGGAGCTGTGCAGATTATCGAGTCCTGAATGATGTGACAGTGAAGGATGCATACTCCTTGCCAAGAACTGTTGACACCCTGGATGCTCTGTCAGGTGCCAAGTGGTTCTCCACCTTAGACATGAAGGCAGGATATCATCAGGCCAAGGTGGCAGAGAGGGACAAGGAGAGAACAGCCTTTTCATATGGGCAGGGTTTATGGTAGTTTTAAAGTGATGTTATTTGGCCTATGCAATGCCCCAGATACTTTTGAGCATCTCACGGATCACATACTTGAAGGCCAACACTGGCAGACAGCTCTCATCTGTCTGGACGATGTAATTGTGTTTGGTTGTTGAAGATGCTGAACAGGCTCTGAGCAGCACACCTCAAACTGAACCCCAAGAAGTGCTACTTGTTTCAGAAGGATGTGAAGTACCTGGGACAGATTGTAGGTGAGAGCAGCATCTGTACTAACCCAGAGAAGGTGGCAGCTGTGGAAAACTGGTCATTTCCAACTTGTGTGAAAGAGCTATGGAGTTTCTAGGGCTTATGCACCTGTTATCGGCGTTTTGTCAAGGACTTTACAACGATAGCTGCATCTCTGCACAAGTTGTGGGGGAAGGGGTAGAAGTTTACATGGACTGCAATGACTCAGAAGGCCTTCGATGAACTCAGGCATACATTGACAAGCTCTCCAGTAATGACGTATTCTGATCAGAGTCAGCCATTTATCTTGGACTGAGATGCTAGTGACCATGGTATTGGTGGAGTCCTCTCACAGAAGAAGGATGACAAGGAGAATTTGGTGGCATATTACAGCAAGAAGCTCAGCCCACCAGAAGCAGAACTACTGTGTGACCCGTAAGGAGCTCTCGGCAGTGATTTTTTCCATCCCTACTTCTTTGGGTCCTACTTTATCATCAGTACAGACCATGTGGCATTCAAGTGGCTGAAGACATTAAAGAATCTGGAAGGACAACTGGCACGCTGGCTCGGGAAGGTAGACCAGCACAATTAAGAGGTGCAGCACCTTCCTGGGTGGGTACATGGCAATGCTGGCAGCCTGAGCCATCGACCTTGTGACCCAGAGTGCTGGCATTGTAGTAAACAAGATCATAGCAAGAAATGCAGCCATACTGCAGTGACAGGGCCAGTGTCAGATTAAGAAGAGCTGAAGAGGATGCAGATGGAGGATGCAGATTTACAACCAGTGCTAGAGTGGCTGCAGCGGAGTACAGTGTGACCATCTTGGGAAGAAGTTTCCAGGTTAAGCCCTGGGGCTAAGAGCTACTGGAGTCAGTGAAACATTGTTCATTTGAACAACGGACCACTGGAGCGTCAGTGGTTGACACCCGATGGCCCCAGCAAGTATTGGCAACTGGTGGTTCTGAAGAAAATGAGGTCTGGAATCTTGGATGAGTCTCATAACCAGGTCACTAGTGGACACCTGGGAGTGAAGAAAACTCTAAGCCGGCTGCGACAGAGGTTCTACTGGATTGGCATATGTCAGGATGTTGAAGAGTGGTGTTGGGCTTGTGATGTATGTTATGCCAAAAAGAGACCCAAGAAACGTGGTTGCACCCCACTCCAGCTGTACCAAGTGGGTGCACTGATGGAAAGAGTTGCAGTGGACATTGCTGGACCATTGCCACTCACTCAAAGAGGAAACTGGTATATATGTTTTGCCGTAGACTACTTCTTAAAGTGGCCAGAAACCTATGCTATCCCCGATCAAGAGGCTGTGACTGTTGCTCAGGTGTTAGTTGACCAGATTTTCAGTCGTTTTGGGATTCCACAAGAGGTACATTCAGACCAGGGCAGAAGCCTCGAGTCTGCTGTGTTCCATGAATGCTGCAAGTTACTGGGGATCAAGATGACCAGGATGACCCCACTAAGGCCACAGCCAGATGGGATGGTGGAGAAAGTCAACTGGACCCTGGGAAAGAACTGGCCAAGTACTGTGTTCTGAGACAAACAGAATGGGACCAGAAATTACCTGCATTGTTGATGGCATATTTGTCTACTGGCAACACATCTGCAAAACTTATGTTGGGCCATGAGTTACACTTACCCATTGACTTGTTAATGCAGTGGTTTCCAACCTTTTCTAATTCTCGCCTCCCCTCACTGAGTGACACGTTCCCTGCATCCCCCTTCCTCATTTACTGTATTTTACTGGCATAGTTGGCACATGCCATTAAATATCATAGATTCTTAATCTTTGAAATTGTTTATATATTCAGATTACTGGATTTCTTATTCATATCTGAAATTTTTCTCCATATTCAGAAATTACTGAATTCCATCATAATGCATAGTTTTCAAATATCAAGCCTTCATGCCTCCCCAGGCAGCTCTTGGTGCCCCCCTAGGGGGGCGCGCCCCACAGATTAGAAACCACTGTGTTAATGGGAAGACCATCTGGTGAGGAGCTGCCTACAGACACCTTCAGCAATGTGAAACATCTTCAGAAAAGGTTGGCTAAGGAACATCAAGTGCGAGGAACACTTAAGTTTTTAGCAGAAGTGATGAAGTGCAAGTGTGATGCCAAGGCAAGTGAGTTGAGCTTCAAGGATGGTGACCAAGTTTGGTTATACAATCCTCAGCATAAGAAGGGACAGTCTCCGAAGCTGCAGAGCCCATGGGATGGGCCTTACATTGTGTTAGACTGCCTATCAGACATAATGTACCAGATTTGGGGAGGCAGAAAATCTCACCCAAAGTTGGTACACGTGAATCATCTGTGGCAGTACCATGGGCCAGGACAGTACAGCTGGGACGTCTCTGTGGAATCGTGCTTACCCACAGCCGAGGATACTGGGGAGGCCTGAGGAGCTGAAGTGCAAGAGGATGGTGACAGTTTCTCAAGAGAAGAAGTGCCTCAGGAAGAGGACCAACATATTCCAGGAGGAGTGGACTGTGTGGAGGAGCAGGGACGTTGTCGGAAGGAGCATAGGAGAAGACCTGATAGGTTGAGTTATTTTTTTGTGCATAGGTAGATGTTTCATTAGGATTAACTATTTTTGTATACATTGTGTAGTTTTGTCGAGACGACAAAGAACTAGAGAGAGGGTAGTGTTAAGAAGTGGGATTTGGTAGTTAGGTAGTCTGGAAGTTTCTCACTGTTTTCCGATGTTTCTAGTATTTTACTGTTGCGAGTCAGAGTTGACAGTTAGCCTGCTATAGTGAGTGTAGTTATTTCATAAGTTGTACATTAATTTTTGAGCTCTTTTTCTCAATAACGTTTTATTTATGTGATTCCTTGTTAAATTATATAATTTAATTTAAGTTTGTATGCTAAATAATTTAGTGTTATGCAGTGTCAGAAAACTCTGGCATGTTTTGGATGTCTCCAAGTTGGTAACTGTTGTAACCGTTGCCCCCTTCGGGAATGCACAAGAAATGTGGAAAAGCGTAGAACACTCTAGAATATAGGAAGCGTATATAAGGATGGGGATGAGAGTAGAGTGAGTTCAGTCAGTTTTCAGCTCGGTTTTAGTGTAGTTCCGGTGCAGTGCAGTTTGTATATTTTCGGTACATATGAAGTGAAGTGTTTATGGCAAACAGTGAAGTGTTATTGCAGTTTGTATATTTTCGGTACTTATGAAAAATGGTGGGGTTTTGTTGGCAAACAGTGAAGTGTTATTGCAATTTGTCTGTCTTCAATGCTTGTGATAATATTGAAGTGAAGTTGGAAAGCATTAAGTGTCATTATTTGGAAAATAAAGACAGTGAAGATAAGAAGCCAGTGTTTTTCACCTTAGCTGATCATGTGTACTGTACACCGAAAGACTGAGCATATGAAGAACAACTCACTGGGGAAGGTCCTTCCTATACTGTATTACTGCTGTTGGAGCCTGTGGCAGTGTGGGATGCAGACGTAACAATAGTTATGGCGAAGTTTCCTTTTTGTGGCTATACAATAAGGAAATAAGTAACTAATTATTATTATTATTATTATTTGGCCATATGGAGAGGATGGAGGGTGAAAGACTGACGAAGAGAGTGTATATGAGTGAGGTGGAGGGGGGAAGAGGGAGGGGGAGGCCGAGGATGAGATGGAGGGATGGGGTGGAGAGGTATATGAGAGAGGGGGGTGTGAGTTGGGAGCAGGGCAGTGAAATGGCGGGAGACAGGGCGACTTGGAGGCGATTTGTTTGTGGCCACCCCAAACGGGATTGAGGCGTCTGGCAATAGATAGAGATAGATAGATTATTACTATACCACTACTATTACTATTATTGTTTTTATTACTAAGAACTTATTGACAGAGTTAGAGAAAGAACAGAGGAATTAGTTGGAGAAGAACAGGGAGGCTTTAGGAAAGGAAGAGGGTGTGTAGATCAGATATTCATTCTTAGATCTTTAGTGGAAAAGTTTCTAGAGAAGGGAAAGAAGTTGTATGCGGCTTTCATGGATTTAGAGACAGCATATGACAGAGTGGAGTTGTAGACAAGGATTGTGGAAAGTATTAAGAATATTTGGATTAGATGGGAAGTTACTGAAGTCTCTGGAGAGTATGTATCATGGTGCTAAGGCTGCAGTGCGTGTGGATGGTGAAGGTTGGGTTGAAACAGGGATGTGTCATGTCTCCATGGTTGTTCAATCTGTACATGGATGGGGTAATGAAAGAGGTACAAGGTAGGGTAGTGTTGGAGTGGCCCTTGTGAGAGAGGGCAGTTTTTGGAAACTCCCTGTACTGTTGTTTGCAGATGATACTGTGTTGTTGAGTGAAGACGAAGGGGAGCAGCAAGGCTTGGTGGATGAGTTTGGAAGAATGTGTAAGAAACGGAATCTAAATGTGAATGTAGGGAAGAGTAAAGTGATGGTCTTTGAGAGAGGTGAAGTCAGTGAATGTACAGCGAGGTTGGATGGTGAGGAATTGGAAAATGTGAGTACTAAAAAGTACTTGGGTAGTGTGATGAGTAAGGATGGAGGTTTGGAGGGTGAAGTGCTTGAAAGGGTACAGCAGGGAAGAAAGGTTGCTGGTTCCTTGAAAGCAGTGATAAGAACAGGGAAGTGAGCATGGAAGTGAAAAAGTTACTACATGATACCAACTCTAACGTATGGAAGTGAAGCTTGGACGTTGTTGGAAGGACACAAGTCAAGAGTGAGAGCAGTGGAAATGAGTTATTTAAGAGGAGCCTGTGGAGTCCCATGGAGAGACAGGCTGCCAAATGAGGATGTAAAGGAGTGTTGTGGTGTGAATGTGGATATGATAGGAAGCGTTAGGAGGAATACACTGAGGTGGTTTGGCCATGTGGAGAGGATGGAGGGTGAAAGACTGACGAAGAGAATGTATGTGAGTGAGGTGGAGGGGGTAGAGGGAGGTGGAGGCCGAGGATGAGATGGAGGGATGGGGTGGAGAGGTATATGAAAGAAGGGTGGTGTGGGTTGGGAGCAGGGCAGTGAAATGACGGGGGACAGGGCGACGTGGAGGCGATTTGTTTGTGGCCACCCCGAACGGGATTGAGGCGTCTGGCAACTCCTATATAGTTCATATTGATATTGAGGATATTATTACTGTTGTAATTGTTATTTTTTAGGATCTAGAAGACTGGGATAGAAACTTAAAATTTTCGGGAATGATGTGTCTTGGTTGTATGCTTCTTTTGGCACAAAATATTTTTCCTTGCACTAGCGCCACACTAGCGCGCTCTATGTTATTTTTTCATTTTTTTCCCCCTCTGTGCAGCAGGCATTACTGAATCGATAGGTTTGTAAATGTTCCAGTATGTTGTCGTCAACATACATTACTGCACCTGGGTATAGATATTAAGATCCAGCAGATACTTTTTGAAATACTGAGGAATATCAAAATGGCCACACCATACCTGAAAGTTTGAAACTGGAAAGTATTTTGCCGATTTTGACCAAACTCGGTGGAAATGTAGTGCGTTATGAATGAACATGATTTTCCTAAAATGAACGACCTTGACCTTGATCTTAAGGTCAGAGGTCAAAATCTGTACCTTCAGGGAGTGGGACTGCCAGATCAGCTCGGGGTGGAGCTGTCTGTCCAGCTCCAACTAGTGCCCCTCAGGAGACGGCAGATAGCCACTCCCGCCTTCTACAGGAAGGTGCCTTCTCTTTAGGGACGGCCTGTAGCCGCCTGCCCCTTGTAAGGGAACCGGTGTCTCACCAGCCTGAGGGTAACGAGGAGACGGCCGATAGCCGCTCCTGCCTTCATCAGAAGGTGTCCTTCCTGGGACGGCCGATAGCTGCCCAACACCCCCTCCTGCAGGAGTTGGCCGATAGCCGATCACCCTCCCTCCTGCAGGAGTCGGCTGGAAGCCACTCCCGCCTTCGTCAGACGGCCGATTACCACTCCGAAGGTGTACAGAGGTGTGCTAAGTCTCCCACTCATGCCAGGGCCAATAGCCGGGCCTTGGCGCCCTATAGTTGCACCCTTTGGCAGCCACGGACGATAGCCTGGCCCCACGGCCAGAGAGAGGTGTCAGAATAGTGTCATCGCCCCAGCGTGAGACAAGAGCCCTGACCTCCCGCATCGAAGGACCCCAGTGAGGCCCTACAGCTTCCCCCGGCCTCTGCTTCCTATGCCTGGCTCTGGAGAAGACCCACCTGACGGACCCTAGTTCAGGTCGGTGCCACAGCGCCTTCCTGACTGCGCCCCTTGACTCAGGGGGCCACAGCCCTCAGTCACTCCAGGCCCTCCCCAGGACACCCGGGCGTGATCTCTCCACGCCCCTAAGAGGGCGTAAGACCTCCACCTCCAGCCGAGACCTGAGCCAGAGACTCCTGGACCTGTTTGGCCCCAGTCCTGAGGGCTACACTCCTGTACCTAGCCCGGAGACTACAGGCCCCTTCGCCACCTGCAGCACTGGACGAGAGAGGACGCCCCTGCGAGTCCTCCCGTGCCCTCTTGGCATGCCCCCCCCTTGGCGGTGCCCCCATTCTGGCAGAGTTGTCTCCGGCGTGTCTCCCCGGCCCCACTATATGAGTCAATTATGTTAAGTGTGGTGTTGCCCCAGAATTAGTTAAGTGACTTATGCTAAGTGTGACGTTGCCCCAGAATTAGTATAACAGTGATACAGTGATTTAATGTATGTTAAATATCGGGGCGAGTGAAATCACGGGCGGATGAATAAGGACGAGTGCAGAAAAATTCTCTAAAGCAAAATACACAAATGTCCTTTGTCACCAGGGAACAGTAGAGAAAAAGTGTTATTAATATTCTCCCACTTGTATTACCATAAACACAGTGAATTCCCAGTGTCCTCCACCCTCCCTTTAAGAATCTCCTCCCAGCAGTTAGTGTGTACGTAAGCACCTGGACGAGGTATAGAATCAATTGTCAAAACCCCTTTGCTATCAAGAAAATACTTAGTTCGAATAAATAATACTTACTCCCTCCCAATATTACTATAACTGTTCTGACCCGCCGCGTGTCACCCCTCGTCCCCCCCCCCCCGTGTGAGACTCGCTGCCCCCGCTCCCACGCGCACCGCAATCGTGTATTCCCTGTACACCGGTGCACTAAAATTACTGTGTTGGCATCAGTACCTGTTAAGCCAGTATCCTGCGAGATACTAATATCCTAGTTAAGGTTTTATTTTTCTGCTACATACTGTGCTGTAATATCTGCTGTTTTTGTCCTGTGTCTGACTGTGGTAATATACGTGTAAAGGTTATTGCCTGGAGTTTTTGTGTCCTACCTCTCTTTATTGTACTAAGCCCCGGTCTCGAAAGAGGACCCAGCTACATGTTAGGTGTTCTAGGACCGAGGAGTCGGGCCTTTTCCACCTAGCATTACAATATCATTACCACATACATTAATGTTAAATAATAATGTTTCTTCCAAGACAAATATTTTGAACTTTAAAGAATGAATCTTTCCTCCGTAGTATTGCCATTCCTTCTTCTGGTCTACCTGCCATGGCAGTTAGGACTTTATCTGAATAAGTTGCTCCAACATTTTTCATTCATTCATTGCCAGACGCCATGTATCCCAAACGGGGTGGCCAACGGCTTAGAGTTAATTGTTTTACAGGGAGGGGCACTAATCCTCCACCAACCCCACTTGACACGTAGGGAGAACGTTATGCCAACAGCATCTGGTGTTCCCAGGCGGTCACCCATCCAAGTACTAACCAGACCAACATCAATACAGTTATAATGTTCAATGTAATCAAGAATTCCAAGTTTATCTTCTACAACAAAAGTTTCTTGTAAAAATATTATATCATACAAAAAATCTAATCAAGTTTATATTTTTCTTTTGTGAGCAACAGTTAAAAGGGCAAATTTTGAGTAGACTGGCAGTCATTATGGTATTTAAGTCACAAAAATATTTCTTTAAAAAAATCACCCAAACAAGTATATGGAATTTTTTTAAAAGTTACAATGTGTTAGTATTAAAAAGATGACAAAGAAGTACATAATAAGACTGTAATGATTAAAAAATATCAACTTCAATATATAAAACCGATTTAAAATAGAAATAACATGGAATAAATACTAAAAAAAATCACTAGTCACAGATTTAATAAAAAAAAAAATAAGTGACAATAATAAAAATTAAAAGCAGTAAATAAACAGTAAATTAAAAGCCTGTGTATTCAATCCAATAAAACCGCTTATACTACAATGAAAAATTAATATCATCAACAGTGTTCCTATCGTTTTTCTCCCCAGTTCTGTTATAAAACTTGTCAACTATGATATCCTCAGGGCATAATTCTGGCTTAAATACTGTAACTTATCCCTGTCTGCAATAGTCAAAGTAACTTTATATGCTCTGAATTCATTAGATCTTATTTCTAGCTCTGAGATTGAATTTTTTAATTACTCCAAGCACATCACATGTACGTCTGAATATCTTTACTCTTTACCTCCTTATCCACTCTGCCAATGAAAACATCAACTAATTTAGTGGCTGCCTTAAAAGATGTACCATCATACTTTCTTACACCTTTAACGACTGGCTGACTTCTGTTAAAACCTATTTTTTCTCCTTCCTTGATTGTACCAATGTCCATTTTTCCTCTGGGAGTGTGACGCTATCCCACCTCAGTTCATGTCCAGCAGCGGTGGTGGCAACAACTCCTCTCTCCACCATGGCCTCTTCCTCTACTGCTACAGCCTATGACCCATTGAGGGGGGCTAACGCTGGCAGTATTGGGCCTGAAGGAGGAGCGCAGACTATCAAAGGCACCACATAGTAGTACAAGGTGAGGGCGGGGTACGGGTTCATCCGGCGCCAGGATACTGGTGCCGATGTATTCGTACACCGTTCCAGGATCGCTGCTCCCTCTTCACGGCGTCCCTCGCTCTCGTTAGGCCAGGGCGAGACGGTCGTTTTCAACATCGTCCAGACACCGAAGGGTCCCGAGGCTAAGGGCGTCACCTGGCCGGGAGTTGTGGCCGTGCAGGGTGCTGCCCATGCACGGCGGTGCACCTCTGCCCGAGGATGCCAGCCTGATGATCTCCGATGTCCTGGAGGTGTGGACATGATCGCTGCTATGTGCATTGCGATGGCGATGGCGTTCTGTGGTGATGATAAGGCGGCGCTGCTCGTTCTACTCCCCCAGATCTTTGAGAAGAACGGGCTGCCGTGCCTTATCATCCCTCAGAGCTTCGCCCGTGATGCTCGGCCACCCCTTCATCAGGCGTGTCATTCCAGCACGCTACAGCCTCCCAAACCCCACACAACACCGCAGAAAAGGCTGCAGCTCAACGCTCCCCTCAACAGAGCAACTCCCACCGCCACTACTACCACCACCACTGCACCAACAGCTGAGACAGCCGACTCTCCCCGCCCACCGTCAGTAGCTGAGGAAATGGCTCCTTTTCCTGTCCCTTCCACTGACTGGGAAGAAGAGGACCTTCCCCCCACGACTCCACCACCTGCTGCTGACGGCGAGCCACAGAGGAAGAAGAGGAAGAACAAGAAGGGGAAGAAAACCAGGCCTCCTCCACCTGACGAGATGAAGACGAACCACCAGTGTCTCCTTCTCCTGCCTGCAGTCCTGCCAATGATAAATGCCCGCCTGACTCCTTGAGCCCCACAGAACTCGACGAAAAACTCTCTCTGCAGCTCAGCAAGTCCAGCTTCATCGACCTGATCCCAGCCACCTCATATCCCATTCTTATTTTAATTCCACCTCACCTAGCACCAGCTACCCCTGATCATCCACTATTCACTGGTGGGCCTCACACCATAGGCCCACTTCCACTCTGACTATGTCAAGTGGAAGAATCTAAACAACAACAACTATCCCGCCTCACCTGGGTCGTCTGACACACACCTTCATGGTGTGGTGTGTGAGGGGTGCGGTGCACACCCTTGCTGATGACCCCAGTGCCACGGTCTGTAACACAGGGTGCTGGGCTGCTGCACACCACTGCATCACCATTCCTAATACTCAAACTTCTTGCATTCATTCTGCCTGCATTTTCCATTATCCTTTCCGCATTTCTGGTGTCTCAGACATCATCACATTCCCTTTCATTAATAGCACTTCCCCTGTTCCTTCCCCCATCCTCTCCAGCAGCTCCTCCATCACTCCGCTCTCCCACAGAACCAACGCCTCCAGCCACCCCTTCCACGTTATTAGATGAGCGTCCTGACACCATATCGACATACTCCCTGTTTCTCAGTGTTAGAAGGTAAAGGACTTCAGCCTTTATCAGTGTCATGTCCCATGTAACTTCTTGTATGATATCCCTACTAGCCTCTCGTAACCCCGATATAGCAGAACCAAACTTGGATTTAAGGTCACTCACGTCTGCACGTACAGTACCTGTCTTACAGTATCAGCTGTGTTTACGACCTCCGTTTTCATGTCCAAAATTTTGGGGAGGAACTCACTTATTCTTGCCAGCTCCACAGACAGAGTTCATAGCAATGGGGCAAAGATTTTAAACCCGATTGGAGGCAATCTTTTGTAGGTTTCACCCACAAATTTGAACTCTTTTGGGTTCTTAATTTGAGCATGCAGGTCCAGAAGATCATTACAGTCTTAACGTTTTTTGTCAGGGTCCCGTCGCCACGGCAGATCCTTCTTCAGAATGTTACATAACGTTTCTTTTCCTTTCTTTATTTCATCATGGGAATAAAAGGAGAATATAATTTCTGCTAGTGAATGTGGTGGATAATCCTTTCTAGCTGAATGAAGAAGGCATAAGAGACTGTTTACGATATAATGCTCCATTGTAAATATTCACTGGCAACTCATCTTTACGTGGCTTAGGTTAGCATTGCACAGTAAAAAAAAACAGTCTCCCACCATACTCAGATAACACTGTTAAGATATTAAATTAAAAATATTCAGAGGCAAGTCGTAACTCACTGGATGGAAGCGATAATAACATCAGAGCAAGCTGTGATATTGCTGAGCAGACGTCCATGACAGCTTGAATCCATAAACATTGGCAGTCTTGTTCTTTAACAGCTGCAAAGCCTTCTTGTGCTTAATTTTCCCATAAAGTCGTCATGAGGGGATGCTGTATATCTTCAAACATCTGTAGGTAATGCGCTAAACTCTGAGAAATGTCACAGTCTTTAAGTATTAAAGAAAAATACTGGAGCTCTCTCACCAAGGCTTGACCTGCTACGCCCTCTGGTAGTAGTAGTAGTAGCAGCAGAAGTAGTAAGAGTAGTAGTAGTAGCAACACCAAGCTCATCATGCTGTTGTACTGAAGGCCAAATGTGTCCTTGTACAACAGTCCGCCCTCCTTCTTTAGTGGCACAGGGAGGGTATTGAGGGATGTTTGTATGATCAGGACTTCTGAATTAAAGCAGTTGATGAAAATCATATGTGTCCCCTGCAGCTGAAAAGGCTTCTCGTACACTGTACAGAATCATGTGATGGTAGCAAGAAACTTATTTGTAGCACATCGTCATAGTGAATGGCCCTAATGCTTCAGGGAATTAGCGTCATTGTGAAAGGCTTTAATGTTTCAGAGTATTTGCATCATAGTGCACGGCGTTAATGCATCAGAGTATTAGTTTCATGGTGAACGGCTTTAATGCTTCAGAGTATTAGAGTCATGGTGAATGGCTTTAATGCTTCAGGGTACTAGCTTCCTAGTGAATGGCTTTAATGCTTCAGCGTATTAGCTTCATAGTGAACGGTTTAATGCTTCAGCATTTTAGCTTCATAGTGAAAGGTTTAATGCTTCAGGGTGCAGTTTTATAGTAACAGCTCTAATCTACTTATCTATCTATTGCCGAAGCCTCAATCCCGTAGGGGGTGAGGGCGCAAACAAATCGCCTCCATGGCGCCCTGTCCCCCGCCATTTCAATGCCCTGCTTCCAGCTCACACCCCCGTCTCTCATATACCTCTCCACTCCATCGCTCCATCTCATCCTTGGCCTCCCCCTCCCTCTCCCCCCCATCCACCTCACTCACACACACTCTCCTCGTCAGTCTCTCGCTCTCCATCCTCTCCACATGGCCAAACCACCTCAGTGTGTTTCTCCTAACATTTCGTATCAAGTCCACATCCACACCACAAAGCTCCTTCATTTCCTCATTTGTCAGTCTGTCCCTCCATGTGACTTCACATGCTCCTCTCAACTAGCTTATTTCCACTGCTTTCACACTTGACTTGTGTCCCTCCAACAAGGTCCAAGCTTCACTTCCATACGTTAGAGTTGGTATGAAGATACTGTCATGCAGAAACTTTTTCACTTCCATGCTCACTTCCCTGTTTCTTATCACTACTTTCAAAGAACCATTAACCTTTCTTCCTTGTTGTACCCATTAATCCTCTTAACCCTCCAACCTTCCATCCTTACTCATCACACTATCCAAGTACTGACACGCACTCACATTTCCTATTTCCTCCTCATCCAGCCTCACTGTACATTCAATGATTTAAATTCTCTCAAAAACAATAACTTTACTCTTCCTACATTCAAGTTTAGATTCCGTTTCTTACACACTCTCCAAGATTCATCCATCAAGCCTTGCAGCTCCCCTTCGTCTTCACTTAACAACACAGTATCATCTGCAAACAACAATACGGGGAGGGCCGCTCCAACTTCCACAGCCCTACCGTCTATCCCTTTCATAACCCCATCCATATGCAGATTGAACAACCATGCAGACATGACACATCCCTGTTTCAATCCAACCTTCAAACAGAAAAATTCACCCAGTTCACTATCTACACACATTGCAGCCTTGACACCCTCATACATAGTCTCATAACATTCAACAACTTGTCATTTACTCCATATATTCTTAATACTTTTCACAATCCTTGTGTAACCACCCTGTCAAATGCTTTCTTCAAATCCATGAAGGCCACATACAACTTCTTTCCCTTCTCTATAAACTTTTCCACTAAAGAACTAAGAGTGAATATCTGTGTCAGGACTCCATATTATAATTACAAATCATAATAGATAGATAGATAAATAGATAGATAGACAGACAGATAGAAGCAGCAAGTCAGATGATGAGAAGGTATTGTGTCTGCGAGAATCGAGCAATGCTAAACATGCTTACACACTCTAACTCAAGGAATGCTTTATAGGCACACGACAGCGCCTAGTGACCATACACACACATACACACATACTCACACACAGGTTTCTAGAACTTTCCAACCACAGTGTAACACACGTGACACGACCCCTGCTACACCAGAATTTAGGAAGCAGAGCTGAGAAGGGGGTTAGCCATAGAACCGACAGACTGACAAATGAGTTATACAATGCAACTTGTGTAACACAAAAACTGAAAATCAACACTATTCTTCTCCTCTAAGTCTCCTCTCAAAAGACTTCAATTAGTATATGGAATACAAAATTCTAGACAGAGGAATTTCTGTATAGTTTGCCCAAGGAGATACTTGAAAGCAAAGAACGAGATGTATGTATTCCCCTTATCATTCTTGAGAGCCTTTATCATAATGAATTTATCCCGATTCTTCTTCAGGGGGTCCTCTTCTCTCTTGTACGCCTCCATCCTTTCTTATAGCTCTTGTCGTAGAGAGAAGGAGCCTAGCAACATGGAAGAGAGAGAGAGAGGGAGAGAGCGAGACAAGGAGGTAGCTCGCGGGACTCTACTTATACTTCACTCGTGTGTGACAAACTTTGTTAATATTTCCAAGACAAATAAAAATAGTCCCATACTCACCTTTACCTCTCATGTCAAGTCATGACAAAAGGGAACGAAGATTATCTGCATACAAAACTACTCACGTATAACAACCGCTCGTCCACAAGTCTAATATATATATATAACTGATCTACAAAACTTCACTACAAGAAGCTACAAAGTTATTATGAGATATGGCGGCAGCAAACATACGAACCTCCTCTACGAATCTACAGCGAATTCCTACAAAATACAAGCTATGAGTGTACAGTATTCTCTCCAACAGTATTCTTCCAACCCCCTCTCCGTCTGCCCTATCATCACGTTGATGTAGTTTAACAAAGTACTAATACAAACAATCTTGCAATTTCTACGACGAACCAAAGAACTACAACCATCTACTATCAACTACAAGTAACAACTCTACGAGTCGTCTGTATAATCTTCTACACGCACCTACAAGTAGCGGCAGTCTTCATCCTACAACGAGTAAATCGCAAGAGAAAAGGACGGAGAATACATCGAGAAAAAACAGAACAAAACAAACAAACGAAGAGTGAGACACGACTCACAACTCACAACCACCAGACCTCACCCTCCTCTTTTTCCTACCGTCCCCCAACCTCCACCGGTGACGCAGAAGTGAAGAGGTCAAGACGACGAAACAAATACCAAGTCCATATTCACAACTCATCTTACTCACTCATCTTCACTGAAGTTACTCATCGCTACTCATTTACTCACCACAGCTACCAGAGTGGGAAGTGGACGTCACCATACGTGTGCTGAGACGACGCCACGCCGTGTGTCTGACACCCCACAACACGTCAATCAACCCGTGAAGGACAACGCTATCACCACGTGCAACACCACTCACACCACATCCACCATGGTAAAAATTAGTGAGTTACATAGTTACTTCACTTATACAATACACAGTGACAGACAACACATTTTGCACAAACATATAAAACCTGCTGTATAATTACAACTTATATACATATACCTACTTCAGTTATCTTCATAATTCAATCATTAAATCCTTGCACCAACAATAAATATTCTATACTGTATATATTCATTCATTTATTATAGCATTTATTTACTACCAACGAGTGTTACCATTTATACCTACATAAAATACGTGTTTCATACAGACAACAATACATTATTACATCTACAAAGTAATAAAGAAAATATACCATCACAGTTACTCAGTGAGCGATTAAATGAACTGTATTAAACATTTATTAATTAAAGTTACCTAGTGTGGAAACAGATAAATTAAGTTACAAGGAAAACCTGAAAAAAAAATGGCCAACACAAATGACGTTAGCAAGAATGAACATCTTCAACACAATCGTGAGGACAAAAATTTCCACACAATGCTGACACATATATTGCCCACGATAGGTACAAGTGAATAACAAGTCAGTGTATATAGTTAATACTGTATATAGTGTATATTTTTGTTTATATGAAATAACAACATATGGGGCTATATAATATCATTTTCAGTAACATCTGTGCAATAGAAACTAAACCTTAAAAAAGGGTCCCAAGGGAATTAACCAGCAATTATGCAACCATGAACAGCACAGAAAAAGCGTAGACAAACGAAGAAAAACAAACTATAGAATATCAATACATTAAAAAAAAGAAAAAAAAGAAATAGAGTAAGATCACATAACAAACAAATGAAAATAAGCGTAAGTGATACTACAAATGCCAAAATACCACATAAACTCCTTCTATAAGTGAAATAAAAAGCAAATTGTTGTCTCCACAAGCTAGCGACATGGCACATCATCACTCTCATCGACCGCAGCATGACCGGATTCAGTGTCAGGACTGCAATTATTACAATTATGTAACTACAAACGATATACTAAAAAACAATATGTAACACTTATGTAACAGTTGCATTAACAAGATGTAACTTTTATGTAACTTTAACTACAATTATAAGGTCAACACAATTATGTAACAGTTGCATTAACAAAATGTAACTACAGTTATAAGGCCAACACAATTATGCAACAGTTGCATTAACAAAATGTAACTACAGTTATAAGGCCAACACAATTATGTAACAGTTGCATTAACAAAATGTAACTACAGTTATAAGGCCAACACAATTATGTAACAGTTGCATTAACAAAATGTAACTACAGTTATAAGGCCAACACAATTATGTAACAGTTGCATTAACAAAATGTAACTACAGTTATAAGGCCAACACAATTATGTAACAGTTGCATTAACAAAATGTAACTACAGTTATAAGGCCAACACAATTATGTAACAGTTGCATTAACAAAATGTAACTACAATTATAAGGCCAACACAATTATGCATTACCACAATATTGTGTAACAATTCATAAAATGTTACAATTATGTATTACTACAATGTTACTACAATGTAACAATTACCATACAATTATGTAACAATTCACAATGTTACAATTATGTATTACCACAATGTTACTACAATATTATGTAAAATCATACAATTTTACCACAATTCTGTATTACTAGAATCATCACACAAGTTAGGTGAAATATTAGACATTACTAAAGGGATGTTGGAGTGGCCCTGGTGAGAGAGGATAGTGTTTGGAAACTCCCTGTACTGTTGTTTGCAGATGATACTGTGTTGTTGAGTGAAGACGAAGGGGAGCTGCAAGGCTTGGTGGATGAGTTTGAGAGAGTGTGTAAGAAACGGAACCTAAAGGTGAATGTAGGGAAGAGTAAAGTGATGGTCTTTAAGAGAGGATAAGTCAGTGAATGTACAGCGAGGTTGGATGGTGAGGAATTGGAAAATGTGAGTACGTTTAAGTATTTGGGTAGTGTGATGAGTAAGGATGGAAGTTTGGAGGATGAAGTGCTTGAAAGGGTACAGCAGGGAAGAAAGGTTGCTGGTTCCTTAAAAGCAGTGATAAGAAACAGGGAAGTGAGCATGGAAGTAAAAAAGTTACTACATGACAGTATTGTGATACCAACTCTAACGTACGGAAGTGAAGCTTGGACATTGTTGGAAGGACACAAGTCAAGAGTGAGAGCAGTGGAAATGAGTTATTTAAGAGGAGCCTGTGGAGTCACGTGGAGAGACAGGCTGACGAATGAGGATTTAAAGGAGCGTTGTGGTGTGGATGTGGATGTGATAGGAAGCGTTGTGAGGAACACACTGAGGTGGTTTGGCCATGTGGAGAGGATGGAGGGTGAAAGATTGACGAAGAGAGTGTATGTGAGTGAGGTGGAGGGTGGAAGAGGGAGGGGGAGACCGAGGATGAGATGGAGGGATGGGGTGGAGAGGTATATGAGAGAGGGGTGTGTGAGTTGGGAGCAGGGCAGTGAAATGGCGGGGGACAGGGCGACTTGGAGGCGATTTGTTTGTGGCCACCCCAAACGGGATTGAGGCGTCTGGCAATAGATAGATAGATAGACTAAAGGGATAACTCAATATGTAATGTAATAACCTAGCAGTATTACCATTGCACAATTATATGCGTATGTCTGTTATACATACACATCTTACAAATGTCATACAACAACCATTGCATTTATTCAAATATGTATACAACTTGTTTAAAATGTAATATTACTGGATCAGTACAATATTAACATGAATATTATATGTATACAATATTATGGTCAATATTATGTACTAATAGATTAGCATAAGTCAATAATAATTGCTGTCGGAGGACCTCCAGTACGTGGCCGAGCAGTGTCAGGACTCCATATTATAATTACAAATCATAATATATAGATAGATAAATAGATAGATAGACAGACAGATAGAAGCAGCAAGTCAGATGATGAGAAGGTATTGTCTGCAAGACTCGAGCAATGCTAAACATGCTTACACACTCTAACTCAAGGAATGCTTTATGGGCACATGACAGCGCCTAGTGACCATACACACACATACACACATACTCACACACAGGTTTCTAGAACTTTCCAACCACAGTGTAACACACGTGACACGACCCCTGCTACACCAGAATTTAGGAAGCAGAGCTGAGAAGGGGGTTAGCCATAGAACCGACAGGTAGTAGAGAGAAGGAGCCTAGCAACATGGAAGAGAGAGAGAGAGGGAGAGAGCGAGACAAGGAGGTAGCTCGCGGGACTCTACTTATACTTCACTTGTGTGTGACAGACTTTGTTAATATTTCCAAGACAAATAAAAATAGTCCCATACTCATCTTTACCTCTCATGTCAAGTCATGACAAAAGGGAACGAAGATTATCTACTTACAAAACTACTCACGTATAACAACCGCTCGTCCACAAGTCTAACATATATATAAAAGATCTACAAAACTTCACTACAAGAAGCTACAAAGTTATTATGAGATCTGATCTACACAATCTCTTCCCTTCCTAAACCCTCCCTGTTCTTCTCCAACTAATTCCTCTGTTATTTCTCTAACTCTACCAGTAAGTATCCTACCACATACTTTTCCTATTACACTAAGAAGACAAATGCCCCTATGATTACCACACACTTCATTTTCCCCTTTTCCTTTGTACAAGGGAATAATTATACCTGACTTCCAATCCTCTGAGACTCTACCTTCCTCCCAGGCCAATCTGCACATCTTCCACATCTATTCTACTACTACCTCACCCCCATGCTTCAGCATTTCACCACACACTCCATCAATACCTGGGGCTTTCCCCATTTTGACTTTCTTCATTGCTTCCATAACTCCATCCTCTTCTCACAATCGTACGTCTCCCAGCCGATTCCCCAGCCACTTATACTTGCATTACTTTCATTCTTTATATTCAACAGTTCCTTAAAGTGTTCTCTCCATCTGCTCACTTTTTTCTTCCTCCTCCACTAGTAATCTACCATTTTTATCTTTCACTTCCAGACTAACGTCTTTGACACCATGTCTAACTCTTTTTACCTCTTAGAACATTTGCTTACATTCTCTCCCCTTTACACTCATATTCTTTCCAAACTCCTCATCCACTCTCTGCTTACTCTTACTAATTTTTTCACATCTCTCTTCCTCTCTACATATAATTCTTCCTTCTGTCACTCAACTTCTTCCACACCCCTGTTTCTCAACCACTCACTATATTGTTTCTTCTTTTGTGCCACAGCCTCTTTCACTTCTTCATTCCACCATGTTGTTCCCTGCACCCCCTTTCGTCTTCTCATCACCCCACACACAACCTTACATGCTGCACAGATTTCTTCTGTGAATGTCTTGCACACCTTCCACGTCTTCCCTCTGCTCCAATCCATACTTACCCAATCGCTCCTCCACTTCTCTCTTAAATTCTGCCTTTTTTCCACCCTCTTGTAACCTTTCCACCGTCCTTGTATGCACTACTTCCTCCTGTCCTTCCCTTCTTTATTTCCTCCATTTCATTTGAACCTTGATTCTCACCACCACCAAGTGGTGGTCAAAAAGTCAACTCCCTCAACCTCTATATGCTCTTGCATCCATTACACACCTTCTCATCCTATCACCCACACACACATAATCAATCATTGCCTTCCGTTCATTCAGTTCACCACTCACCCTACTCGTCACTCGCCACATATACCTGATGATCATTTTGTGTCAACAGAGGGTATTGGCTATCACCAGCCCCCTCCCGGCACAAATGTCCACTAGAGTACTGCCATTCTCATCTACCTTTGCAGGCACATCCCAGTCATCAACTACTCCATCCACCTTCACATTCCTTACTTTTCCATTCATATCTCCAGTCATAAACACTCTCTCATTCGTTTCAAGCTTTTCCATGCACGCTTCCACACTTGTCCAGAACTCTTCTTTCAATCTGCTCTTATGATATTGCGTTGTCGCATACACACGCACAATTGCCCACATTTGTTGTTCAGGTTTCATTCTTACCCACACAGTCCTTGAGCCAACCGATCCATACTACCTTATATTCTCCTTCCATCTCTTGCACACAACAGTACACTTCTTTTGTCTTCTCATTCTCACCCACTCCCACGCATATACCTCATCCATACTCCCATTCTCTCACACTCACCTCACCATATAGTTTCAGTTAATCCACATCCATCCACTTTTGCATCCTCAAGCACCTGGACAGTCTCTCTCTCTTTCACCCCATCATTTGCACCCTTTACATTCCATGCTGCTGTCCGTACCATGTCCTTTGTTCGGTCCTTAGTCGTCGCCTGTTGGTCAGTCCTGGTCCGAGGTTTCTTGTTCGTATTTTTAGTTAGTTGTTTTCCGGGGAGGGGCACTAACCCTCCCCCAATCTACTTGTTGTCACGTAGGGAACATGTGTCGGTTAGTTATTGGTTATAAGGTTACCACTCAGCGTTGTAAATGATTTTCTGGTTTACAGGAAATCATTTGGCTTGCCACTCAATGCAGAACTACCCTAAAAACAGAGAACCACTAAACCAAGTGTGTGGATGATAGGCGCTCCCACCTACCATGGCTTTGATGCTTCAGGGTATTAGTTTCATGGTTAATGGCTTTAATGCTTCAGGGTATTAGCTTTATAGTGAACGGTTTTAATGCTTCAGCGTATTAGATTTCTTTGTCACACTGTGGTATGTTTGTCAAGTTGATTTTTCGTTGTGTATTTAGTATTAACCTATACCACATTTTCGTCCTTTAGCAGTCTACCGTATTTAGCTACGATGCATAATAATGTGGCACAAGTATGAAGAATCTACATTATTACTATACCACTTCATTATTAGCATCATTTTCTAGTGTTCATTCATTGTTACAATCCAACATTGACGATGGGTAGATGGCAATTTCAGGTCAAATTTAGGGTAAACGGATTATACAGTAGTTATCTTTTATGTGTCATACTCTGTTAATCGTCAGAATGCTCGACTCTGAAAAGCAAAATAATAATTTTATCTGCCGTATAGCGAATATACAACATGAAATATCATGCATAATTTTTTTTTATCAGCCTATCATATAAAGATCTATTTGCAAAATAAATGTTACTGAAGAACATTAGAAACAGCAGTGGGCAACGTAGCCCATGCTAGCCAGCTCCTATAGGAGTGACTGAACACAGCAGCGAATATTTCTCTTGTAACCTTGTAGCTTACATCGAAAGTTAAAATGAAGTCAGTACCTTCTATTTTATATCCAGTATGATACGTGTCTTCTCTATTCTTTCTTTTATTTATATACAGTACATTGTTTGTGACAGGTGTTTTGTACTAGAGTGTGGTGGTGATGATTCTTTGGGAAAGTAGGTTTATTGACATGAACGATGTATGGAGGGGGAGGGGAGTGACGCCTTTGCATAATTTCGCCTAGGGCTCCAAATATGTCAAAGCCTCCACTGTCTTAACCCATGTGATGCGTGATGGACAATCCAGGACTGAGCCAGGGTGGGTAAGGTCGCGTTCAAACCAAATGCTCGCTGGCGCTGGTGGGAGTTCTGCATCACTGTAGCCCATAGAAGTTCTTCGCCGAACACACCCGCATCCATTTGGACCATTTGCACTCGTATGGGTTACAATGATGCAAAACTCCCTCTCACAACAGCAAGCATTTGCTGTGGGCGCTACCTAAGACAAAAACACCTTGGGTCTCTCCATCTCGTTCATCACAAGTTCAGTCCCAACATTATATAGTTCCTTTCTTCCATTCCTACATTTTTTTTTTCTTTTTGTTAGAAGTTACAGAGCACCTTGAAGCAATTGTATTTTGTCCCTGTAACAAAAAGACTTTTTTTTTTTTTTTCTTTTTTCTTTTTTAGTTACCGGAGAATTTCTAGGCGCGGTCCGATCCGTCTGTCAAAAACGTTTCTCGAAAACAAGGCCCTTCACCTCTATTGAATTTAGCAACATCAGCGAAAGTCCATACAAGTATTAGGGCGCTGAGACTCCTGCATCTGTCTAGTCCTTTTGGGCTTAGGAAATAGAATGAGAGGATTTTCCCTGCAGAGATTGACAATCTGCTTTTTCTGTCTGTACTTGACACGTATTTAACTTCAGTGTTGCCACAGCCAGTAAGTCCTTGGCGAATTCAGGATGAGGATGGACTATATATAAACCAGGGATAAGTGCCATTGTAGTTTATTAGGGACCAAAAAACTGTGCCACATCTCCTATTAAAGGTACAGTAGGAATCCACAGCATTATGTGTGGATGTTGATATGCAAAAGACGATGAGCTTTTATTATGTGTCCCTAACATAATAGTTTATTATTTAGATGAACTGCTTAAAGCAGCAGGAATACACTTTTAAATGTTACATTTCAATTAATAGATATTCATAGATACTCCTAAATAATCTTACGTAAATGCAGTAGTGCATGTTATTTTACAGGGCACAATGTACTTTTATTTTATGACCCTAATCAATCATGAATTAGTACCGAAAAGAAACTGTCTAAATTTTCTTTTATGCACATTCGAATGTTACTGTTTCAGTAAAAAGATACTCATAGAAGTTCAACTGCCTTCTCAACATAATCATTTACAATTACATTTGTCCCCTGTCTTCAACCAATGTCATCATTGCTATAAAAACCGAGTCTGTATTCTTAATATCAGTTGCGTTCCTGCCTTTAACTGTGCATTCTCCGTTGATTTCTACTTAGCAGAACACATATGGCCTCCATCTCCCACTATGCCGTTGATCCAATCCAAGTATTCTGTTGTGGAGAAGTAAGTCATATATTGTTTTGATGAAAAAAAAAAAAAAAAAAGCATATATAAAGAATCTTAGAATTGCCAAGGGAATACAGGATGGTCTCTTCGTGGGCACGGTACACTAAAATACTTGTGTGCAAACTACCATGCTGATTAGTGAGCATACAAGAACATAGGATCCCCAAACTTGCATGATTCTGTCGTTTAACCTTTGGCCCTGTGAAGTCCTTGAAAGTCCTGAGCATAATCAATTAATAAATATATCCATGGTACATGTCCATGAAACAATTGATCCATATCTGAATTGATTTGGTGAAGAAACGAAGGAATGTTGCCAGGTAGAAAGTGATAGGAAGAAAGAAAGAAGTAGCAGAAGAAAGAAACTGAGTAAATAAAAGAGGTCTCCATACTGTGGCTTGGAGACCTAGATAGGGGTACAAGAAAAATAAGGTACATATATCTTGTAGTAGAAAAATAAGACATACATTCCGTAGTGGAGAAGTAAGGCACATAAATAACATGCAAAGGAATAATATTTATTATTGGATATGTATGACATATTCTGTAGCCCAATATACACCAAAAGCAGCACAACATAAATCAAACACAGTACAAACAGCACATCATACCCCACATACAACACAAGCAACACCATATAAATCAGATACACCACAAATAGCACAACATACACCATATACAGACAAACAATGCCACATAATTCACACACGTCAAGAAGCAAAAACTAAATCACATACACCACAAACACCAAATAAAACAGACACGACAAACAGGACCACATAAATCAGACACACCACAAACAGTACAAAATGCACCACATATATCAGACACCATGAAGAGCACAACATTTTCCAAGAACAGCACTGCATAAATCAGACAGTCCACTATAGCACAAAATGCACCATAAACAGCATCATCTACCTCAGATACTACAAAGAAAAACACCATGCATATAAGAAATACAGCTACTATGTAATTAGCCTATCATACATGCCAAGACAGCACTACATACACCAAAAAACGAAACTACAGGTGCTTTACATACCAGAAACTACACTGCATACAACAGAAGCAACACCAGGTAAACCAGAAAGAACATCAAAACATTATACTTTTTTTACTCTAACTTGGCCTAAAATTGCCATCTTTTCATCATGAATGCTGAACTGTAGCTAGAGACTAGCACTAAGATATGATGCTAGTCACGAAGATGTGCTCGGGAAAGGGTGAAAAGCCACAGTATTATTATTTTCTGCCACTGAGCTACATCAAATATACAATAAAACGAGGAAAATCTGGATATAGTTAAGATAAAAGAACTAAAGACAGATCAGAAGAAGCACCGCAACATTAGATACACCAAAAGGAACAACACAACATTAGATACACCAGAAGGCACACTGCAGCGACAGACACAATAAACAGAATGTCTCAACTCTAGATACACCAGTCGGCATATTCCAACAGTAGATACAGCAAAAGGGAAACCACAACAACAGATACACCAGAAGGCACACCTGATAACAGATGCACTAAAAGGAACACCGCAACACTAGATACATCAGAAGGAACACTGCAATGGTAGATACAATAGAAAGAACACCACAACACTAGATTACATCAGGAGTGTCACATTACTAGGTACACCAGAAGGAGCACCACATTACATACTCTGAAGCAGAGTTACAACCATTAGGTACACCAGAAGGAGCACCACATAATATACTCTGAAGCAGAGTTACAACCATTAGGTACACCAGAAGGAGCACACCAGAAGGAGCACGACAGTACATACTCTGAAGCAGAGTTACAACCATTCGGTACACCAGATGGAGCACCACATCACCTACTCTGAAGCAGAGTTACAACCATTAGGTACACCAGAGGGGGCACCACATCTGTTGATACACCAGAAGGAACACCATATTGGATATGCCACTAGGAACACCACAACACAGACACTGTGCCAACATACCTGTGACCCTGGTGTAGACTCCAGGGTAGTTGGGTCGACCGCAACCATAGCCAAAGGAGACGACACCAACCAGCTCGTACACGCCGCCGTCCTCCACCACCAAGGGGCCACCAGAGTCACCCTGTAGGAGGTATTTATTGCTGGTAAGGCAGTTTCTACACCAAATTCCCGCTTGTGTGGGCAGGTGCAGGTGGATGATGGAAAGTCTCAGGCAGGGTTAAGTGGATGGTTGGACACAGAGGACTGAGGTTGTAGACAGTAGCTTTTGGAGGTTTGGTTATTCGGCTGTGGATAAGTGGTCCCACTGACTGTAGGCGGCGGGTGCATGCGTGTTACAGTGATGTAAAATCCCACCTGCGCCACCAGGCATTTGGTATGAACTTGGCCTTACTGTTTTCACTGAACTATTGATTAATGTCAATCGATTAAAATATCCAAGCAGTAGTGTAAGTTTACGCCACATTTGAGACAGTCTAACACCAAAGATGATACAAAATATGTGATGATTCCACCCACACTGTTATAACTACTTTCATGATGAATTCTATAGCATGCTTCTGACTATTCCTAGTACTGTAAGTATTGCTATCATGAACTCCTCAGATGATGAAATGCCAATTCTTCTTGAGCATCACGAGTTGTTTTGATAATTTCGGATATTAACAGGGACCTCCTGTGCAATACTTTGTGGTGCTATATTTTTTAATTCTGACATGACCTAAGATTGCTATCTTTCCGTCTTGAATGTTGAGTTGTAACAACAGATGAACACTTAAATATGAGGCTAGTCACATGAAGTGTTATGTAAAGGACATTGAGAAGCAGTAACTTTTTCTGCGACTGAGATACTTGAAATATGTTACAAAAGGCTGAAAATCTGGGCGAACTTATGGTAAAAGACTTATACTGTATGTCAATAGCAGGAGTGTTTAGGGCATAATTTACTTTCCAATGATGCATTCAGAATGGACTTCACCACAGCTTCCACAGTTACACAGCTTTATTGTTACTGTACAGTCTCTTTGGTGCTGGAGAGGAACCCCTTCATGAGATGACACTGATTTTACAAAGCTGCTCCTCTGCCCGGCAATAAATACGTCCCTCAACCCCCTTCCTATTCCCCGAAAGGAGAATGGTAAGCTGCAGGAGGAGGGCAACTTCAGGCTGCAATCCACTGGGTTCACATGCTCATATGAGCCAAGGTTGGCAATTACGGCTACTAGTGTCCAATAACCTAATGTCCTCTTACTATCTCGGGGTATCACCCAGGAAAGCTGTAACTAGAACACGTTCAGGTTGCTCTACTACAACTCCCTCCAGCCTCACCAAGCCTACCTCCCTCCTTCCTTTATGAAGAAAAGCTCAGTGAAGTAGTAGTAGCAATCCCTGGATCATCTGAACATGAATCCAGTGGACTGTAGCTGAATTTTTCCTCCTGCTGCAGGGCACTGTTTTCCTTTGGGAGACGGGAAAGGAGTTGAAGGATGTGTATGTAACTGGGTAGCGGTTCCGCTCGATTATATCGGAGCCATCACGTAAAGTCGTCCCCTCCAGTACCAGGCCTCTCATAACAGATACAAAACCTGTGGTAACCTTTCACAACAATGTTTCCACCTTATTTGGCTACTGCTGGTACTGGACAGGAAGGCCTTAACATGACTGCACTATTATGACCGGGTGACTTTGCTACCCCGTTATACAAACATCCCTGAACTCCCTCCCTATCGCCCGAAAGGAGGATGGTGAGCTGCAAGATGAGGGCAGCTTCAACCTACAGTCCATCTGGTTCACGTCCAGATGCACCTGGTGTTGTGACAATTAATAACTGACCCAAGTAAACGAAGTCGATGGTCTTTACTTTTGTACAAAATGTATGTGTGTGTGTGTATCCGTCTGTGTCGAGAAATCAAATCTTAGAAAGTACTGATTTTAGAAGGAAAACTTATTAATAAAAGTTGTTTAGAGTCACAGGTAGACAAAGCCGAACATCTTTATTTTTGTACGAAATGTATCTGTGTGTGTGTGTCGAAAACCCATACCTCAGAAAGTATTGATTGTAGATGGTAAAGTTATTAATAACAGTTGTTTAGAGTCACAACTTGCGATCACATGTCACTCATTCAGCATTGAGAGTCATCCAGGATGGATACATAAGTCAAATTTTCATTTAACAGTATTGTTACAGTCTACTTGGTTCACAGATGACGGGAAGTCTTGTAATAATAATAATAATGATAATAATACTGATGATGATGACATAATAATAATAATAAAAATAATACTGCCTGACACTTTTGTTCAGAATACAGACCTGGCATGAGTCCTTGCTTGCTTCTCCAGCACAAATCATGTTGTCGGTGATGCGATAAGACTGCGAGCACATAGTGTTGGAGATGATGGGTACCGTCACCTCCTGCAGTGTAGAAGATACTTGCCCACCTGTAATGACGGATTATACAGTTTTATGAATGGGTATTAATGTCTCTGTCTATATCTACCTTCAGCCAGATGTCTTAATCCCGTAAGGGATGGCAACAAATTAATTAGCTCCATGTCGCACTGTTCTCTCCAGTTTACTTGCCCTCCTCCAGTTTGGTTGCTCTCCCTCCAATTCTCATCCCTTTTCTCATATATCTCCTCAGTCCATCAATTCTAACCACCGGTCTCCTCTCAAACTTATTCTCTGTCTCTCATCACCTGCTCCCCCTCCAACTTCGTTAATGCCTGTGATTATATATATATATATATATATATATATATATATATATATATATATATATATATATATATATATATATTTCTGTATGTGACCGACTTCCGGGCATAGGCTTCACAGCCTGCTTGAAAGGCCCAGTAGTCCTCCTACGTACCGTGCACCTCTACATATCACCACTTCGGCGCTAACACCCACCGTCCATACTGAATACATGCTAGGGCTGTCTCATACAGGACTGGTGTATTGGCGCTAGCAGGGGTATTTTTGCGACATGTCGGCGGGTCTTCTGCTAGATCAATAAAGTCTGATATTTATGAAACTCAAATCCTTAAACTGTTCCCTGCCCCAGCGGGATTTGAACCCGGGTCGGTTAGGACTGCAGGTCAACTCTCTACCGATTGAGCCACCGTCTCCCCCATATATATATATATATATATATATATATATATATATATATATATATATATATATATATATATATATATATATATATATATATATATATATATATATATATATATATATATATATATGGTGTCCCAGGAGAGGGCATAATTTTGGCAAATGATAGATGGGGGAATTCTACGCAGAAATTTTTATATGGTCACAGGTCCAAATCTGAACTAATACAACCTTACAGTTACTGATAACCTTACGGGAAATTATAAGTGACACTAGTTTCGCCCATATGATCATCAGTGATTGTAGTTCTTTAACGGTTAAGATTTGGACACATCTTGATGTAACAATTTTTGCTTTGAATTCCCTCATTTATCATTTCTCAAAGTTATGCCCTTTCCTCAAGGGAGACCCTGTATGTATCTATATCTATATCTATCTACCTACCTATCTATCCATCTATCTACTGTATATAGATAGACAGATAAATAGATAGATAGATAGATATACTCGATTTGTCGCTCTGTAGCCCCTTTCAGCCCAGTACATTGCCAGTTGCAGTCAGATTGGAAGGTTAATTTGAGCAGTAACCAAGGAGGCTTATTCCTACGTCATACCTTAGTGTCAATTCATTTCATGCGACCAAGTCTTTAGTATTCATGTTGTGAAAATACCCCAGATCTGTCAGATTAAAATAAACCGATTGTGCTAACTGATGCTTGGAACTATATGGGCACACGTATAGTTTACTCACTTTATCTTGGTTTTAGATTTTGCGTCCATTTCATACTAATTTCTCGTAGGTCAGTGGCAGAATAAGGCGATACTAAAGCTTAACATCCTTTTCATAGCATTTTTTTACAAGGAACATATTTCACACTTAATCTATTGCTACAGCTCTTTGTTCAAGGCAGAGACAGTATATTCATGTTTAATGTGATGTAAGAATATTGTATCAACTCTTGTAAGGTAGATGTTTTCACCTTCAGACAGAGTGCCCCATCCAGTAACTATGGCGTCCTCTCCTGCGTAATCCTCGTTCGGACTGGGTGCACAAACAGGCATGACTGTGTCGCTAAGGGAGAGTGGCCTTGACAATTCCAGAATGGCTATGTCATTTTCATAGGTCGATGGGTTGTAGTTGGGGTGTACATAGACTTGAGCCACATTTACCATGTTACTTGTTTCCAGCTGGTGCTTCCCGACTCCCACTTGTACACTGTTGGCAACGACACTGACACAGGGGAAGAGGATCCAGCACATTAATACAATAACGCAGCATATTACTGCAATGGGAGAAATATAACACATATTACTCTGACAAGGGACAGTTTTCCAGTATGTATCCATTACCCTCTACCCCGGTTATTACTCACTCCCTTTCCCTTTTGTGTCCACACTTCTTTGCTACCTGTATAACACTCCTGGGACTAGATGATAACTAATTCCTCATAATATGGTGTAAGAAAAAATGGAAAATATACTATATATATGTTCATTCTTTAAAACATAAATCTACCTTCACTTAAAAAAAAAATACAAAATTGTCATTGAATCATGTAGGAATAACCTCATCTTTAAACCAAGGGATTTTGAAACTATTATAGATTAACCAGTGGTAGTACAGGTGTGCATTTCATGGAAGAGACCCCCCAGACATTTTCTGGTCCAAGCAAGGCTGCCATGAGGAACCCCCCACGTTAACCAGCAGCTGTTTCTTATACAGTGAGCCACATATCTTCTTCCTGGCCTTCATAGTGGAGTGGAGCAGACTGTGGCCTACTGAGAAGCCAAGAATCTCCAGGACAGGGAATCACTCGTTTAGTTGAACCATAAAAGAGTCTTGTTGCACTGTCCTGAAGCCTTCACCAGCAACATGTTGCTGCAGATATTTCAGTGCATCCACTCGCTTCATTAAATCATCAGCTTAGATCAAGCCTTGCAGGGGGTCCTGATTCTGTTGTGGTTGATCAGCTAACTGTCCACCAAATACCAGCAAATTCATACTGCTCAGCTGAATGTCCACCACTAAACCAACAAACCCACCCACTTCAGCTAGCTGTCCACCAATTTCCAACTGACCAATCCATTTCACAAACTACGAGTATGCACCAGCTACCAACAAACACATTGCCGCTAAAGTAGCTGTCAACTGACCACCAACAAACCCACCCCTGTCAGCTAACTATCAGCCATCTACCAACAAACCCACCCCAATTAGTGATCTGCCCACCGACAACCAACAAAACTGCCCAAACCAGTGAACTGTCCACCAACTACCAACTAACAAGCCATTCTGCATGAGGGATGGCATATGACAGCACCTCATGACCATGGCTGGTGTCCATACCCATGGCGGTGTTGTTTACTTTAATGATGGTTCTGTTAACCCTGTCAGGGGCATGATGATTACATGCTGTCATCACTGGGAAGGAAGTGATGATGTGGAGAATGCACGAACACTTCTCGACCTTCCAGACGAAGTTAGTGGCAAGCCAAGATGCCATGAATCAGGGCCAGTACTAAGGGAACAACAGCATTCACCCACATGAATCCCATACCTGCACTACAGGCTCTCCAGTACACCCACACCAATTACATTGTGGCTTTGGTCATCATTATCCTTGAAAATATTCTGGAACATCGCCAGCCAAAACAAGGCTGCGAGACACAACTGAGTCCAGAGTCATGTTAAGCTGCAGGGTAAAATGACGAGGCAGCCAGTGCAGCAACTAAAGCAACCCAAAGTCAAAAGCAATGTCCACTCCAACCTGCAGTTCCCCATGGCACTTGTCAGGCGGAGTACTATGCACACTACCAGCATCCACCGGATACTTGAGACACCAATTTATAAACTGGTCTGCTATGCTGAAGTCACTGGTTCTCAGCTTGGAACCAGGGTATATAAATGTATTGATAGGGCATGTCCTGCTGAGTTAAGCCCCTGTCACACACAAACGACTCAAGGGCCGACCACGGCGCGACTCAAGATCATATCCTAGTTGGCTCCCACACCTCCCGACTGGCCCCGAATCTGCTTTGCTCATGACTGCCTAACGACCACGTCAGGACTGCCTCACGACTGGTCATGACGTCTTCAAGAATGCAACAAGATCATGAGGTGACCGCAAGGCGAGGGAGCTGCGAGTCTTCAAATTTGAAATTTAACGAATTTTTGTCAGCCACGACCGTGACACGACCGCAAGACAACTGCGTGATGCGTTTGGGGAATGCACCCTGACCCTCACACGACACCCCAACGACCCCCCCCACGACCGACCCATGGGGTGGGGCATCACACCTGAACCACCAATGACACCCAGTGTGGGGCAGGGCATCACACCTGAACCACCAGTGACACCAAGTGTGGGGCGGGGCATCACATCTAGACCACCAATGACACCCAGCGCATCACCATGGACCTCTCCTGTGTGTGCCAGTTGATGAGGGACATGCAGTCATAACGTTATTTTTGTCGGTGACAGCATCACGACACCCAATGACCGCATCACGACACATCCCATTGAGCTAAGACTACTTCACGACCGATGTACGACACTCATGATTGTGACACAACTGTGACACGACTTTTGGCAAGTCGTGAGGCCCGACGAGTCGTCCCAGTGGCTCACGCGCGCCCTAAAGAGTCCGGGCTTTGTCAACGAATCAAGGGACAATCGATGAACAAATGCATTACAACCTTGAGTCACACTGCGGGCGGCCCTTTAGTCGTTTGTGTGTGACAGGGGCTTTACTCTGCTTGATAATATATGTGGAGGACCTATTCTGCCCAGCAGCACTCCCAACAGAGCATTCAGAAACCATATATGCACAGCCTCCAAACCCACCCGACCACATTGTGGCTGAGGCAGCAGACTTTACAACCAGCAGGTGCCAGTAAGAAGGAACAAGAAGCACAGGCTGTCCTCCTACCAGGTACACCGTAGCATTGCTGTTGGAGGTGTTGAGGCTGATACTAATGCTATGGAAGTGACACCTGTGCAAACGCCCGAAGAAGTGATGATCCGTTTCCAAGCACTTTTCCCGCAGAAAGTGGCATCTGGCCACACACCAGAAAGAGGAGTATTTAGGTAAACAACACCAAAAATCAATACTTAAGTGTTGTTATTGTGAAAATCTCGCATTACGTGAAAGGAAACCACAATATACTGAAACTGTGGCTCTGGCCATACGAAAGATTATGAAACACGCAGCCTATCACTCAACGGTTTCAGGGTTAAGATGCAGAAACTCTCATAATGCTTGTTTTACATCCTAATTCAACAATATTGAAGGGGGAAATGTCGCATAAAATGAAATCGATAGTTAAAAGTAATATCCAGATCTCGAGTGTTATCAAATCACGAAAATAAACATCTAAAAGTATATTCTCATCCACATTTAAATCTCTGTGAGGGATGAAACTCAGTCAGCAAAACAAAGGCGAAGTGCAAAACCGTCAGTGCTGCGAGCAAACAGTGGAGTAATGAAATTCAACAGAGAAGGCTAATCACCGAATTTTATGAAAAGGTGAAATTTTTGGAGAACGACTGTACACTTTTACCTTAACCTGGCTCAGATTTTCGTCCTTTTGCAGCTTTTCTTACATAATCCAATGAAGGCAAGACAATATTACGGCTCCACAGTATTTACATGGCACTTCTTTCTGACTAGTATCATAATTTAGTATTCATATATTTTTACAACTCGGCATTCAAGATAGAGATACGGCAATTTTAGACCAAGTAAAAATGGTAGTCATTTCTGCTGACGATGAAATTTCAACATGTAATGGAATCAGTAGGGCAGTCTCATGAATGAAGATGGAAAGGATGGTGGTCAAAAGCAAGGGAAAATGAAGAGAACTAAAGACTAAGTTGGTGGAAATAAAAGGGGGGGGGGTCAAGGGGAGAGCGTAACAATGAAGGACGGAGAGTACACCTCTCCTAATTGCGTGATCATGACTGATGTAGGAAAGGGTGTTTGAGTGCAACTAGAAACGAGCCAGATGTCTCTTACTCTTTAGTTATTATTATTAATCTAAAATAATGAAGATGAACCTTTATTTATGTTTTCACAAGATCAAATATCTTTTATTTCTTCAGCACCATAAATTAAGTTTGGAGGTCAGGCAAGTTATGGAAAACCTTAAAAAAAAGGTTGCCAGATTCACAGAGATCCGAAACTTAAAGCAAGCGAATCATCAGTTGTTTGGGCGAACGTACCTGTGTGCAGAATGTGGGGGTCTTGTGTTTACATGCAGGATGCGTATATTGCAGATAGGTGTGTGTACTGTCTATGTACATGAGAAAACATAAGCATATGAAATTATATAAACCCCCCTTCCCATTATGCATAACACATTATATACAACATACATATATACATACATACCATCATTGGGGAGGGGCGGTAAAAGCCGTGGGGCAAGGAACCATACCCCCTTTCTGACTTCACCCACAAGAGTACATGCAATCCTCCAGTCAGTGATTCTTGTGCCATTTATGTATCTCAGCATGAATGATCAACCTGCTCCAGCCAAGAGTTTCTTGGAATTCCCCTCGATCACCTTTTCCCCGGATTATTTCTCTCAGAAATCACCCTGTGGTGGGGGTAACCTCAACATAATGGGCCACGTGCCTATATAACTGAAGTTGGTGCTGACATTATATGTGGGTAATAAGCCTCGACTCAGTCTCAAGGAATAGTCACATGGTATGTAGCACGTCATACCAGCAATATCTCATGATTCTGCTAAGGCGCTTAGTACCAAAGGGTTCCATTTACCCCTTCAAGTCACTGTTTGGTGTCCATTTCTCACAGCCACAGAAGTCACTGTTTGGTGTCCACTTCTCACAGCCATTGAAGTCCCTGTTTGGTGTCCATGTCTCACAGCCATTGAATAAGACAGTGAGCACAGAGCCTTGAAGATCCGAATTTTCGTCCTTCTACATAAGTAATGTCAATCACAAATACCTAAACTGAGAGAATTCATAACCTCATAGGCCAGACCGATGCAATGAGTAATCTCATGGTCTGACATACTAATGTTATTTACCACACTACTAAGATAACTGAAACTTTCCAAGACTTCCACATTCTCACCACATGCTTGGATAGACTGAACTGCTTCATCCAACAAACCACCAAATGCCTGGACCTTGGTTTTGGCCCAAGAGACTTTTAATCCCAATAGGTTGTCATTCTCGTGAAATTTCTTGAGGGCCCTCATTAGTACCTCCAGTGATTCTGCCAAGATACCTGCATCATCGGCAAATTCAAGGTCAGTGCCCACGAAATTGCCAGTTAATACTCCACAGTGACTTTGACTCACAACCTTGTCAAGTATTCTATCCATGCACCTGCTGAAAAGCATGGGAACAAGTACACATCCCTGTCTTACTTCAGTACTTACTGGGAAGAATTTGGATATTCTTCCTTAACACTTGAAAGCACTCTCAGTGTTTGAGCACAGGCCAATCAACAATATTTACACTATCCCTACAGGGATCCCACGTAGTCACAGGAGTTCCCATAGTATTTCCCAATCTACAAAGTCAGACTTCTTCTTGAGATCAATCTAGGTTGCAAGCAGACCTTGTCGATATTCAAGGTGGCATTCCACGAGAATTTGAGGAGTTTGGAACCATGCACTTGTTGAAATACATGGGAGCAAGTACACATCCTTGTTTTAATCCACTACTTACTGTGAGGATCTCGGATAATCCTCCTCCACGCTTGATAGCATTCTGTGTTTGAGTACAGACCAACCAGCAATCAGTTGGACTATCCCTACAGAGATCCCATGGAGTTGCAAGAGTTCCCATAGTGCTCTTTGATTTACTGAGTTAAACGCCTTTGTGAGATCCATCTAGGCTGCAAGCAGACCTTTTTGATATTCTAGGTGGTGTTCCACAGGAAGTCGAGAAGCTAGGATGAGCATACTGTAGACGTTTGGGGTGTTAATCCAGATTGCTCAGGCCTCTGAACTTCAGCAAATGGTCCCGGAGAATGTCAGCAAGAACCCTGCCTGGCACACTGAACACATTAATACCACGGTAGTTACTACAGTCATGCTGGTCTCCTTTTATTTGCAGATAGGTATGACCAAACCACTTGTCCAGTCAGGAGGAATGATACCAGTCCGTCAAACGACTCGTATGACTGCCTGTAATGCCCTGATCATTGCTTTACCCTCAGCTTTGGCCAGTTACAATGGGTTGCCACAAACACCAGTTGCTCTACTGCTTTTCAACCTATACACTGTCTTCTTGATTTTCTCTCTAGAAGGCACGGTATCATCAATCAATTGGAGTGCAGTCAATGGCTGTACAGCAGCTGAAGGATGCTCTCCACTTGGAGGTTCCACCATATAAAGCTGCCTACAGTACTCAGCTCAGAGAGCCCCGTACTCACTTGCTTCCATCAGATGAAATCCATCTACTATCCAAAAAGAGTTGATCTGAAAAGTGGGTCTGGAGTGGAGCTTGTTAAGGGATTGGTAGGCAGGTCGAAGCTCATTTGCATGGAAATGGCTTTCCTCCTCCTCACTGATTTCTCTAACATACTTCTCCTTGTCCCTTCTCAGTAAACTCGTGCCCATCAAGACAGAAGTCTGTGTTGCTCCTGATCCCCAGCCAGGCTGGCATCATGGCTCTCTTCAACTGTGGCCAGTGTCTCCGGTGAGACAAAACCCCTCCTTGCTCTCAGGTGATCTCCAATGCATTCACCAGCAACTGCCAGGGTACCAAGTTTAAATGCATCTCATCTTTAAACAGGGTCCTCGTCAGCACTGAATACTTCAGTTCTATTTGAGACACCATTGCATACTCATGAGCACACCTTTTATCTCCGAGTTTCTCAAGATGGAACTGTTTTTCGTAGCATTTGGACTTCTCTCAGTTTTGATTTACAGCCTTTGAGTAGCAACAGGTAGTCTGTGATCAGTAGGAAAGAACTCTGCCCTCTTGGAAATCCTGCTGTTCTCAAGGATCCTCAAGTCATTAATAACAGGAATATGGTCACTTTCCTTTGCACGCTGTCTGTTATTGGAATATATGACCATTTAAACTAGGATCCAGCAGTTCCCAGCTTACAGAACTTTGGGAAATCCAGGCAGTAAGACCTATTCAAATTCCTCGTTCCAGAGCCATGTGAATCTACATATTCCTCGAAGCAATCCCTACCAGTGCCAGTGACCATACTGAAATCACCCTAGACCGAGAGTGTATCCGACTAGGGGTACTGTTCTACAGTTGAATCTAAATATAGTGTAGAACAGCTCCTTCTCTTCAAGTTCACTCATCTCAGTTGGAGTATACACAATAGTAAGAGAGATGAAACCTAAGGAAAGTTTCAACCTCACCATCACTATGTACTCATCAACTGGGGCAACCCTGTTGACACAAGAGACAAAGCAAACAGCAGTTGCTGGACATCATCGTCACAGCCAGACCAATAGTATGTATAGTTATTGCTACTGAGCTTGTCATTCCTGGGCTGCTTCACTTCAAACTGTGCGGCTGTGCCAACCTCCAGTTACTCGACTCTCGTGATAGCAAAGGCAGTCGATCATCCTTCGGAAGACACGTTCCAAGCCCTAATTCAGAGTGCCTTCTGAAAGTTAAACCTGCACATGGTTGTTTGGGTTTATATATCCTCTGCGCCACCACGACACGAGCTGAAAGCAGGATTGGTGCTAGAGGATCCCCATACCCCATCATCCAGTTGCTGGGTTCACGTTGGCTTTACCCAGAAACCATCATAATTGGTGCCAGGATGAGAGGGCCACAAAGGCCCCGTCAGGCAGGCAACCTCTGGCGAAATTGAGTCAGGGTCAGGCAACCCTCATTAACTCTAATCTCTCCTCCTCTTCTTATGATGCACGAGTTGTAAGATTTTACAGAGAGAGGTCACATACTCCACACAAACCTCCTAAGTCAGAGGAGGACTCATCACTAGCCTATGGACAGGGACATGAGTCAAATGCCTGACAAGGCTATCTAGGTTTGATTCTGGGTTTTCCTTCTCTTAAATGGACTGTCAACCAAGGCTTACAACCTCCACCGACCATGTTAGATGGCTGCTGGCTTTAGTAAATCATTCGTCCTTTGACAGCTCTCTCTCTCTCTCTCTCTCTCTCTCTCTCTCTCTCTCTCTATTTATATTTATCTATTTATTTATTTATATGTTTATATTTATATTTATATTTATGGTAGGTGGGGGCGCTCATCATCTACTCTCTCAATGTAGTGCTGCTGTCGGGTGTCTATCCTTTCCTCTTCTCTATTCTTCTTTCCTTCCATCCTCTTCTGTCTTTCTTTCCTTCATTCTTTCCTTGTCCTTCTGCCTACAAGTGACTTTACAATCCCTCAATCCCTCTTCTGTCTTTGTTTCCTTCATTTTTTCCTCTTCCTTCTGCCTGTGGGTGACTTTACACTGAGTGACAAGCCAAATGGTTTCCTGTACACCAGGAAACCATTTACTACTCTGGGTGGTAACCATATAACCAAATTTGGGTGCCTGGTAGTTTAGTGGGTAATTATTGCGCTCCAGTCGGCTTTAGCCGGTGAAGGTTTACATCCAAGGGGTGGCTGGGGTTCATTGCTCGTGTAATGCCACGCAGGGACGAGTGAGGCTGGTCACTCTCATCTGAAATGTCGGGATCATCTGTCTAGCCCCGGGCTTCTACGCTCCTCATGGGGCAATGTAGGATTGGATGATGGATGGATATATACATTTATATATATATATATATATATATATATATATATATATATATATATATATATATATATATATATGATGTGTGTGTGTGTGTGTGTGTGTGTGTGTGTGTATGTGTGTGTGACACCATAAGAAAAAAAATATTAGTGTAAGTGTCTTACTCATCGACGCAGTGAGCCGCGGTGATAATGTATCGGTCGTTGACGATGGATCCTCCACACAGGCTGCCATCAGCGACCACCATTGCCTGCCAGGGGTACTCGTTGGGTTGGGTCTCTTGCCCGCCCACGATACGGTTCCGGTTCACTACACCACACACCGCTGAAACCAAGCCGGGTTCTTGTGCTTATCCTCAAACTTATTATTAAAGAATGATGGTATTTGTAGTAGGAGAGAGAAGTGGGTAGGGTGGTTCGTAAGTAGCACTCCACTAGAAAGTTTTCTGGTGATACTCTTGTGTTTTGAAGGGTCAGTTCAGTCAGGTGGTGTGGGCGTTCGTGTTTAAGTGGAAATAGGAAATAAATAACTGGTGAGGGATAGATTTTGCTGATTCTGACTGAGCCGTTTCCTGAACATACGAGAAAGCTTCTGGTGGAACGGGAGAGGATCGTTATAGATGGACCATTCTGTATATGAGGAAAGTTTATGGGGATGTGATGGTTGCAAGAAGAGCAACAACAAGAAAGCAATGAGAAGTCAAGGTGTAGGTGTTTATGACAACGGAAAATATATTATCAGTTTATGAGTGGAAAGAGGACTGGATTTGCAGCTCACAGCTCTGATATACAGAGGGAAGAAAGTTGGTGGCAGGACAGAACTGTGAGGAACTCCATTGAGATGCTGGTTTGTTTTCATGTCACGTATATATCTAACTCCACTCAGCTCAGTTGATGGTCATGTATAGTTAGACTGGAGGATGGACTGAGTAGTAAACAAGGACACTCGTTCCCACCTCATAACTAAGGCTCATTGAATGTCATGCATCCACGACATGATATTGCAGCTGTAAGAGAGGTCCAGTGCCGTCAGATGGAAACAAACTGACTATACCTTTAGAAGACAACATGAGAACACACGCAACAGACAGAAATGAAAACACATTTAATGAGACACACATGGTAACAGACAAGCAGACAGACAAAAAACACCGACATTAGATCGATAGATATATATATATATATATATATATATATATATATATATATATATATATATATATATATATACCTAGGCTGCTTCCCCCAAGGAAAGGGAGGTAGCCGAGACAGGACTACACACTCCCCATTTACTCATCCATTCAAACACATTCATTCGCATCTTAGCCCCAAAGGGGAGAACGGACAGATCCTAACCCCACCACACCGCACAAGGGTCACCTGCGCAATGCAATCAGTGACATCCGCAGCAGGGCCCGACAGCAGAGCTGGTTTACCCCTGCCACATCATAACAGACCCATCCCCTTACCCGCACTTGACCTGACTAGCTGATCAGATCAAATGCGGGAGAATATCCCCTCAGGGCTGCGTCATCACTTATTCATTCACAATTTCTCTCCATTTATTTCTGTCACGCACAGCCACTCTTCCTTGCTCAACAGACATCCCTCTCGCATCCAGCGCTCTCTTCACACTGTCCATCCATCCTATTCGTGGTCTTCATCTCAGCCTTACACCTCTCACATCAGACCTAGTTATCTTTTTCACCAATCGCTCATTATCAATTCTCTCCATATGCCCAAACCATTGCAACACCCTCTGCTCAACTCTACCAGCCATCTCCCAGACAACTCCAGTTCTCCTTCGCACTTCATTTCGCACTCGATCCATACGCGTCACTCCACACATACTCCTCAGACACCTCATCTCCATTACATTCAAACTTTTCCTCTCTGCTACCCCCATATTCCATGTTTCAGCCCCATATAACGCACTCGGTACCATAACACCCTTACAGCCTTCTCTTTACATCCATTCTAAGCGAACTACATCAAAACACTTTTTTCATTCTTCCCAGCACCTTTCCTACTTCATTTATTCTAAACTTCACTTCTGCACCTATTCTTCCATCCACAGCAACATGTGACCCTAGATATTTAAAACACTCTACCTTCTCAAGCAACTCGCCATTTAAAACTATATTCGTCCCCCCTACCATCTACCAATCTCGTAAACTTCATCACTTTACTCTTATTCTCATTTACTTTCAATTTCCTCCTTTCACACACCCTTCCAAACTCCTCTACCAACTGTCTCAATCTCTCCTCTGAAGTAGCCACCAGTGCAGTATCATCTGCAAACAGCAGCTGCTTCAGATTCCACTCTCCACCATCAACATTCACCAGACTCAGACCTCCACCTAAAACTCTTGCATTCACCTACCTTACAACACCATCCATATAAATATTAAACAACCAAGGCGACATCACACATCCCTGTCGCAGCTCCACTTTCACGGGAAACCAATCACTCACAGCATATCCCACTCTTACACACGCTTTACTATTTACATAAAAACTATTCACCCCTTTTAGTAACCTACCATCAAGTCCATACAATCTTAAAACAGTCCACAAAGCCTCCCTATCAATTCTATCATACGCTTTCTCTAAATCCATGAATGCCCAAAACACATCCTTGCCTTTCGCTAAATACTTTCCACACACTTGTCTCACAGCAAACACCTGATCCACGCATCTATATATATATATATATATATATATATATATATATATATATATATATATATATATATATATATATATATATATATATATACAGAGAGAGAGAGAGAGAACACAGACAGTACACATACACACTCATAGTAGAGAATGAAGATAATACTCTGAAATAAAAATACAGGCAATAAATAGATATAAGTTCACCGACAGTATATAGACAGATATAAAAACACAGGCAGTATACAGACAGATATGAAGACACAGGCAATGTAGAGACAGACATAAGAACGCCGGCAATAAACAGATAAATTTTCATGAGAACACAGACAATGCATAGGCATAAAAACACAAGCAATATTTATATATTCACAAGAACACAAACAATAAATAGATAAACAGAGAACAGAGACAGTAATTAACGATACAACACAGACAATAGGCAGACAGATAAGAACTTTATCAATATTGCAGAGAGATATAAACACCAGAACACCACCATCTTACGGTTTTCACAGCCACGTCCAGCGAAGGCAATGCTGTCTCCTGAAGGTGTGATGGGGGCAAGGGTGGTGGTGGTAGTGGTTGTGGGCGGGGTACCTGAGAGAGAGAGAGAGAGAGAGAGAGAGAGAGAGAGAGAGAGATGAATATAAACGATAATGTAGAGTTACAAGCTTAATATTAGGTCATCAGATATCCTTACACTGAGCAGTAGCCATACACACTAGTGCCTCTCTCATGATTGATTCATCTCTAATATTGTTCTCCAGCTAACGCGTAAATATTTCAGTCAGTTGACAGCTTATTATAGGATCCTGAACGTTAATAGTGATACCATTAACTATCTTATCCGATGGACAACCCTTCCATTCTATTCCAGGTTAAGCCAGATGATTTTCTTCAGCTTAGACTAAGTCAAAGAAGCTTGATTGTTTAAAATCGGGTAATCTGAATCAAACGTTTTCAGTAATGTAGATGTTATGCCTGGCAAGCTGCACGTAAAATAATTCTTTTTTGATTCACGGGAATATATATATATATATATATATATATATATATATATATATATATATATATATATATATATATATATATATATATATATATATATATATATATATATATATATATATATATATATATATATATATATATATATATATATATATATATATTAGAGATACTTTCGTGCTGTGGGAAGCGGAATCTAATGATGGCCAGCAAAACCAGAGTGATGATGTACATGATTTATTATTGGTGACGTTTCGGTTTTATAACACAAACCATCTTCAGACCTAAAACAGAAATAAAAACACACAAAAAATAGAATATATATATATATATATATATATATATATATATATATATATATATATATATATATATATATATATATATGTGTGTGTGTGTGTGCGTGTGTGTGTGTGTGTGTGTGTGTGGTTATACGTAAATATATAGATAGATGGATTGATAGATAGATAGATAGATAGACAGGTAGATAGATAGATACAAACATACATACATACATATGCAAGGAGGAAGGAACCAAAGGCCAAGAGCTCGCAAACCATTCCTTTCAAGGAAAAACTAAACCAATAGAGAGATATAATAAAGATCCGTTCATTTCGAGATGCCTGGACACACTGTGTTTGAAAGACTGGAGATTACAGAATGCAGGAAACAGAGACAGAGGGAGAGTTCCAGAGTTGACCATTTGCCTATATGAAGGACTAGGAGTAACGGTTAACTCTTACATTAGAGAGTTGGACAGAAAAGGGATGAATGTTTTGTTGCTAGACGGGTGCTACGAGTCAGTCGAAGTGATCGAGGGATGCAAGCAGGCAGTTCAGAGGAGTAGTGACCATTGAAGCAGCGATAGAAGAGATAAAGATGCAACAGTGCGACGAAGAGACAGAGGTTGAAGGGAGCCAGTAAGAGAAGGAGAGTTAAAGAGACAAAAACCTTTGACTCCACCTAGTTGAGAAGAGCTGTATCTGGGGAGCCTCCCCGCACATGAGAATTTTTCTCTACACTGGGGCGAATAAAACCCGTGTATAAAGTCAATAACTGCGCAGGGGTAAATAAGGTACGGAGTCAACTTAGCACACCTAATCTCTTGGAAGTTGATTTTACAAGACATGAAATATGATCTTTGCAGAGAGAATGAAACCCCATGTATGTTTAAGGATGATGCGGGATTGAGCTGGATATTATTAAACATTAGTGGATACTCCTGTGGAAGATTCTGTCTGGTTGGTAGGTGTAAGAACTGGTTTTGTGATGCATTAAAAACAACAAGATTACTTTTACCCCAGCCAGAGATACGAGCCAAGTCAGACATTAGGTGTGCCATAGCCTCATCACTTGTTTGATGAAGTAACTGCTGAGATGGACGCTGTGGGAAGCAAATGGCAAGGTGAAAGATGGAGTCATCAGTGAATGAATGGATAGGGTTAGACGTACAGCTTAGATCGCTGAGAATAAAAGGAAGAGAGTTGGTGTTAGGACACAGCCCTAATAGATCTGGGAGAAGAAAGGTGGCCGTCTACAACAGCAACTATAGAACGACCAGAAAGAAAGCTAGAGATGAAGGCACAGATAGAAGGATTGAAACTGTAAGAGGGCAATTTGGAACCAAGAGATGTCTGCCAGACTCAATCGAAAGCCTTTGATATGTCAAGTGCAATGTCAAAGCTTTCACCAAAGTCCCGACAGAAGGATGACCAAGAATCTGAAATGTAGGTGAGAAGATCGCCAGTGGTGTGTCCATGGTAGAACCCATATTGACAAACAGAAAGGTTGTAATAGGAAAGAGGCTTTAAAATTTGTTTGTTAAGAACAGACTCGAAAACTTTTGAGATACAGGATGTTAAAGCAGTGGGCCATAGTTCAATGGCTGCAATTGGTCACCTTTCTTTGGCACAGGCTGAATGAGAGTAAACTTCTAGCAAGAAGGAAAGGTACAAGTTATCTGACAAAGGCGAAAGAGTTTACCTAGACAGAGTGTAAGCACAGAAACACAGTTCTTGAGGACAACTGGAGGGGCCCCATCAGGTACATATGCCTTGTTAGTACTGAGGCCAGTCATGGCAGAAAATACATCAATTGAAGAATTTTTAATGTCAACTATGAGGAAGTCATAGGGGGTAAGTGATGGAGGAACAGTAACAGAATCGGCTCAGGTGGAATTGGAGGAGAAAATCTGAGCAAAGAGTTTTGCTTTATCAGTAGAAGAAATAGCTACAGAGCGATCAGAGTAGGAAAGAGGAGGGAAGGATGATGAGGTACAGTTATTAGAAAGGTTTTACGCAAGGTGTCAAAAAGAGCGGGAATTATTTTACTTGGAGAGTTCAGAGCTTTCAGTAGGAATGAAATTATTTTTAGCACAGTGAAGAGCAGACTTAGCACGATTCCAGGCAGAAACATAAAAGAGATGGAATTCAGGAGTGGGTTGGTTTTGGTACTTTTTGTAGGCCTTCTTGTTATGGAAAGCAATAGAACAAGCGTGATTAGACCAAATTATTTTTGTATTAGTTTAAGGATACTAGAAAGGAATGTATGCTTTCATGCCAGACAGAATAACCTACGTAATGCACAAGGCACACTCAAATGGCTGCCGCCCATGAAAACAATAATCATTCCTGGGAAAATCAAAGAACTACTTCCTCAAGGTCTCCCAGTCAGCAGTTCCAAAGTGCCACAGCTGCTGCTTCTTTGGAGGGTCCGCAGGCCTTAATGGAGGAATAGGAGAGGTTAAGGTGGTAAGGTTGTGACCGGAGGAGCCCAACAGAGAGAAAAGATTAACAGCAAAAGCAGAAGCTTTTATTATAAGGAAGAGGTCAAGTATGTTGGAATTCATTCCAAGGTGGTCAAGGATTCGGGCAGAGTGCTGTACAAACTGCTCAAGGTCATTAAGGATAGAAATGATGTAGGTTTGCTCACCATGTGGATCAGTGAAAGGAGTGGAGAGCCAAAGGTGGTGGTGACCATTGAAATTTTCTAGAATGGAAATTTCAGAGAAGGGAGGAATGGGTAGGATGTGTTCCGTCTTAAAATTAAGATAATCGAATGTTTTTCCACAGTAAATAGAATTAGGTGATAAGTGTACAGCACAGATATATTTAGTCAGAGATGGACATGTAAGCCGAAAGCCAGAGAGAGAGATTTCAGAAGCTTCAAGTTCAGGAACACGAGAGCTAGACATGTCGATGAGTACTTATACACAACAACCACCTTTGGCTTTGAAATGAGAATAGAGAAAGTACGAGAATATAGAGAAAGGTTTACTATCAGTCTCATCAGACGGCTGAGTCTCTGTTATTAAGAGATAGTGAGGTTTAGAGGAGGAAAGGTGGTGTTTAACAGAGAGAAAGTTTAAAGAAAGGCCGCGAATGTTGCAGAAATGAAGAAGTGAGTCAGACAGTGGTTCCAGTCATATCGCTGGGTCGTCACCGGAGAGGGTCGGATGGTGGGGGCATTTATGGTCCCCCTTTCCTCCCCCTGGGGACTCTGAGGCTTGATCATGAGACAACGATTTGTTGAATTCTGAAGAGGAAGTGTAGTGTGTAATGGGCATGTAGTTTGGTGTTGACAGTAGGTGGAACTTGTATTGGAGAGCATGCTGGCCTGCTCTCTACATTACTGAAACACTTGAAACACTTGTGTGTGTATATATATATATATATATATATATATATATATATATATATATAGTGAGTGAGAGAGAGAGAGAGAGAGAGAGAGAGAGAGAGAGAGAGAGAGAGAGAGAGAATTCTCTCTCTCTCTCTGTTCACATCATCTTAGCCAAAAATTGCCATCTTTTCATCTTGAATGCCTAGATGTAGGGAAAGATCACCACTGTAATATGGTACTGTAGTCTATTTGATTGACCCGTTCACTTGAGATGTATGGGGCTAGTAGGATGTGTTTGATTCGCGGCTGCTGATTGGCCGCCGATGATGTCACTGAAGTAACTGCAGGTATGTATTGTGGTGCAACATGCGGACGTACGTGTGCACCGTGGGTGGATATTATAGTGCAACATGCGTACGTAGGTGTACACTGTGGGTGGATGCAGTGCAACATGCAGACGTGGGTGTACACTGTGAGTGGATAATTTACATTAAACGTCACTCATCGATTTGTAAAACTGTATAATCAACTTTAATTTTCTTTGATAACAGTAAACTTTTAAAGCTAATTTTGACCTCTTTAGCTTCGGAAATTTTTCCATATTTAAACCAGCTGCCTATATTGCAGGCAGTTCAAAAATATAAATATATATGTGTTGAAATAAGAAAAGCTGTAGATTTACACCATCGGCGGACAATCAGCAGCCGCGAATTAGACACACCCTACTCATCCCATACATCTCAGATGCACAGGTCAATCAAATAGGGTATAGTCACGAAGTGTTATGGAAAGCATGCAGGGTTGTATTAAACCCTTAGCTCCCAGAGTTCCTGAGCGAGGGATTTTCGTGGAAAGGTGCTAGACGTACCGCCCTCCACCTGTCGGCTCATAGTCGGGAACCTCATAGGTGCCTACCCCGGGGTTCCATTCTTAATTAAATTTTGAAAATGAACAGTTCCGTCCCATGCTGGGGACACGGGGGGCAAAGAGGTTAATCTCTTCTTCTGCCGCTTAGCTCAGGGAAATAAGGACGAAAATCTGACCCAAGTTAAAGTGAATGAACTCTAGGGGATCTCATGTATTTACTCAGAGTGTATTTTCTTATAAGTAGCCATAAAAATCTTGTACATCCCTGACTGAGTGTGTGTGTGTGTGTGTGTGTGTGTGTGAATAACTAATGGAACAGCATACTTACCGGTAGCGTTAACCGTACACATGAAGTGTCTAAAACCCAGAAGTGTGTTGCTGATGACAGTGAGCCCTAGCAGACCATTACTGCTAGTGCGGTATATCTCATTCCGCACCCCACACAGCCTGTGAAAATATCCACACATATTTTGATTTAGTGACTTAGTGGTTCGTATATACGTTCGATACAGTCAGTGCTGCAGAGGGACGCCTTCATGTGGTGGCACTTTGATATGGTTGGGTGACTCCTCTGCCTGGTTATACAACCGTTCTCACTTCCCTCTCTATACCCTATGGGGAGGATCGTGAACTGCTGGAGAAAAGTAACTTCCGTTTGCAGTACACTGGGTTCACGTTCTGTTATTACGCAAACAGTCGTGTTGTAAACTCAACCAGCATCATTTTTCTTTCGTATACAAAGAAATGAGAACCAAAGGCTGGTAAACTGGAAAAATCAGTCCCCTCCATAAAAAAGAACACAATATAAAAAAAAAATGCTAGATGATTTACCTTTGAGATGTCAGATACATTGTGTTGAAAAGACTAGACGTCACAGCTGAGAGAAATACAGACTGAGGAAGACAGATCCATAGATGACCTGATGCATACACGAAGGAAAGATAGCATCGGTTTATTTTTGCTAGGAAAAGTTGGACAGAAACAGGAACAAAATTTGCTGCTAGATCAGGCTGTGCAATCGCTATAATGAAGCAGAGATGCAAGGAGACAGTAATGAAAGGCAATGATTGATGAAACAGTCATTGTACAGCAAAAAAGGTGTGACATAAGGGCGAAAACAGAAGTTCAAAAGGTCCATTAAGAGGAGGAGAGCTTACGGGACGAAAAGTCTATGACTCCAGCGTATGCAGAAGACCTGCATATGGCGAGCACCTCCACACATGACAGGTGTTCTCCACACATCGACAATAAGACCTCTGTACATAGTCAACAGCTATTCAGGGATAAGGAAAGCACAGAGTGGGCTGAGCATACCTGATCTCTTAGAAGCGAATCTTGCAAGGGAGGCATTGTAAATTTTCCATGACTCAACGAAAAAAGAAACCCCAAGAAAACTGAACGATGTGTACGGGTTCAGTTGTGTAATATTGAGTATCATGGGATTCTCCTGTGGAAGATTTTAACAACTTGAAAACTATAGGGAGTGCGTTATTAATGCAATGGTTTGTTTTGAAACAGGGAATTGAGCATGGAAGTGAAAAAGTTACTACATGACAGTATTATGATACCAACTCTAAAGTATGGAAATGAAGCTTGAACCTTGTTGGAAAGACACAAGTCAAGAGCGAGAGCAATGGAAATGAGTTATTTGAGAGGAGCATTTGGAGTCACATGGAGAGACAGACTAACAAATGAAGAAGTGAAGGAGCGTTGTGGTGTGGATGTGGATGTGATAGGAAGCGTTAGGAGTAACTCACAGAGGTGGTTTGGCCATGTGGAAAGGATGGAGAGTGAGAGACTGACGAGGAGAATGTATGTGAATGAGGTGGAGGAGGGGAGAGGAAGGAGGAGGCCAAGGATGAGATGGAGAGATTGAGTGGAGAGGTATATGAGATAGGGGAGTGTGAGCTGGGAGCAGGGCAGGGAAATGGCGGGGGACAGGGCGACATGGAGCCGATTTGTTTGTGGCCACCGCTTACGGGATTAAGGCGTCTGGCAATAGATAGATTCTTTTGCGGCCGGAAGAAATATAACCCAAGTCAGTAACCAGGTAACCCATAAACTCATCCCGTGACTCCTGAAGTACCTGCCACGATGGACGTTTTGAAAAGCGAGTGGAAACGTAAAGGACAAAGTTATAACCATAAACATGGATGCGACTAAATACACAGCTCAGAAGATCATTGATGAATAGAAAGAAGAATTGTGGTACCAGGAGAGAACCCTGAGGAATATTGCTGTTAAAAGCTTTGAAAGAACAATGGCTGTCCACAACAGCAGGTACTGAATGACAAGAAAAAAAAAAAGTTAAAGGTGAAGGTACAGACAGAATAATAACAACGAAAACGGGCAGTGTATGTACTGCACACGCAGTCGAAAGCCTTTGAGATGGCAGTTGCTAGGGGAAACGTTTCACCTAAGATCAGAAAAGGAGGGTGACCAAGAGTCACAAAGCAAGGTGAGAGGATCACCAGTAAATTGTCTCTTCCGGAACATGTGTATGTGTCCTCAAACAGATAGTTATGGCAATGAAGATAATTAAGACGCTTTCTGTTAACGAGACACTCAAAGGCTTCAGAATTATAAGCCATTCTCGTTATGAACGAGGCGAGTGAGAGCAGATAGTACTATAAATCTTTTGAAGACAGTTCTGTCGCTGACATGAGAAGATCACAGTAGTAAAGATGGAGGAACACCACTGGACTTGTCTGTGTAGAATCAGAGAAATTTTACACAAAGACTTCTGCATTGTGAACAGCAGATAAAGCTACAGGACCACGACAGCAGAGAAGGAGAGAGAAGGGTGATGATGTAAGGTATTACAAAGATTTTTTAAGGTTCCAGAAAGAAGAGAGAGAAGTCTAGGTAGAGTTCAAAGCTTTTTTTTAATCATATAAATAATTTTTATGAGGAACAACAGACAGCTTGATTCTAGGCAGAAACGTACAGTGAACGATATTAAGGGGTAAGTTTGTACGGATACTTTTGAAGGCCACCTTTTTACTGAATATAGCGTTATAACAAGCACTATTAAGCCAAAATTAACTTGAATTAAATTGTAAGAGGAAGCAATGTATTCATTTATGCAAGAGAGAATAACCTCTGAAATGCACAAAACAAACTCATATGGTTCTCGGACATGAAAGAAATTTTCCAGGGAAAACCAAAGATGTACTGCCTTAAGTCCTCCCAATCCGCAGCATCAAACTGCCACAAACGCAAGCTCTTGAGAATGATTGGACGGGTTACTGAGGTAAGATTGGGATCGCACGGGCCCAATGGAGAGAAAAGATAGGCAGAGTTAGCAGAAGGCTAGCTACGAGAAAACACGTCAGAGTAAATAAAATAATTCCGTCATCCGAGGGGTTAACTTACCATCCAGTAAAATAATAAAATGTTATCACTAGAAAGATTAACTTATCATCCAGTTAACAATACAGTGTTGTTACTGGAGGGGTCAGCTTACCATCCAGTTAAACAAAAGGTTGTCACTGGAGGGGTCAACTTACCGTCCTGTGGAGCCACTCCTATCAAAAGTTCTGAAGCTGACTCTCCTGCAGCCTCTGACTCTGGGCAGGAAGAAGTTAAAATCGCAGAACATGGTCAGCGTAGACGATGGATCCCCGGCCTGTGTGCGGCAGATACTTAGGTTATCCCCTTGAATCTGATGACGTATTATTTGGTTTATTCCTGCTACTCCCAGACGGTTTTATTAATCTTAGGAAGGCCTGTAGTAGTGGATAGACTAATGAATGCTATATCTAATCCATGTCGATTCAAAAGTCTCCTCGAAGCTGAATAAAATCATCTGAGTATAGCAAAAATAAAATAAGAATACATGTCATCAGACTGAAGGGGTGATTTGGATCAGTTCAGCAATATACTTTATACTGTAACTTAGCCTAAAATTGCTCTCTCCCCGTCTTGAATGCTAAGCTGTAGCAATTTCTATCTATCTATATACCTACTGTAGGCTGCTTCCCTCAAAACAAGGGGAGTAGTCGAGACAAGATGACACTCTCCCAAATTACTCATCCACACACACACACACATTTACTCGTATATTATCCCCAGGAGGAGAAGGGACAGATCCTCACAGCACCACACCCACGAGTCAATTGCGCAATGCAATCAGCGACATCCGCAGCAGGACCTGACAGCAGAGCTGGTTCATCCCTGTCACAGCATAATGGACCCATCCTCTTACCCGCACCTGACCTGATCAGCTGATCAGACCAAATGCGGTAGAATATCCCCCTGGGGGTGCGTCACCATTTATTCATTGACAATTACTTTCCAGTCATCCCTATCATGCGCAGCCATTCTTCCTTGCTCTACAGACATCCCTCTTGCATCTAATGCTCTCTTCACATTTTCCATCCATCGTATTCGTGGTCTTCCTCTCAGCCTTACACCTCTCACATCCGATCCAGTTATCTTTTGCACGAATCCCTCTTCATCCATTCTCCCCATAGTCCAAATAATCGCAACACTCTCTGCTCATCTCGTTCAGCCATCTCCCGCATAACTCCAGTTCTCCTTCGCACTTCACCATTTCTCACTTGATCCATATGCGTCACTCCACACATACGCCTCAGACACTTCATCTCCATTACATTCAATCTCTTCCTCTCTGCTACTCCCACATTCAGTGTTTCAGCCCCATATAATGCAGTCGGTACCATTACACACTCATAAAGACATATCTTTACATCTTCCGCAAGCAAATTACATCTAAGCACTTTTTTCATTCCCCCCAGCACCTTTCCTACTTCATTCATTCTAAACTATACCTTAACACCTATTCTTCCGCCCACAGCATCATGTGACCCTTATACTTAAAACACTCTACCTCATCAAGCAACTCACCATTCAAAACTACATTCATCCTCCTACCATCTAACAACCTCATACACTTACTTTCAAGTTCCTTCCTTCAAACACCCTTCCAAACTCCTCTGCCAACTTTCTCAATCTCTCCTGCGAATTAGCCACCAGTGCAGTATCATCTGCAAACAGCAGCTAATTCAGAGTCAACTCTCTACCATCGGCATTCACCAGACTCAAATCTCCACCTAACACTCTTGCATTCATCTCCCTTACAACACCATCTATATAAATATTAACTACCAAGGTGACATCACACATCCCTGCCACAGGCCCATTCTCACGGGAAATCTATCATTCACAGTATTTTCCACTCTTACACACGTCTACTATTTACATAAAAACTTCTCACTACTTTTAACTACCTACCATCTGGTCAATTCAATCTCAAAACAGTCCATAAAGCCTCCCCATCAAATTTATCATACGCTTTCTCTAAATCCATGAACGCCCAAAACACATCCTTACCTTTCGCCAAATAATTTTCACACACCTGTCGCACAGCATGCACCTAATCCATGCATCCATACTCCGTCGACTGTATGTCGTCTACATAAAGAGTTAAAATTGTGATGCTTTGTTACATACTAATTATTCTAATCATCTACAGCATCCAAACCCTATTTCCTCTATAGTACTTTCACTGCATAGTTTAAGTACTTTTCTTTTTTAACGCACAGTAGGAACCACAAAGCTCTTTTCTCCAAGGAAAAAAAAAGACAAATTCACTGTCTATTCATTACTTGGTGCACAGGTATATTGCCTTTAAAAAGACTGGAAATCACATACAAACTGAGGAAGACACTCCAAGAGTTGACCTGTTTCATACATTAATGACAGAAAGCATCGGTTATTTCTTGCATTACAGAAATGGACATAAAAGGGGGCGAGAGTGCACTACCAGACAGGTACTACAACACACCTGCCAATATGGAGGAGTGATGAAAGTAGACAGCCTGGAACAGCAGTGACCACTGATATAGTGTTAGTAGATATAAATATGTAAAAGTGCAACGACGAGAGAGGTTGAAGGGGGTCAGCAGGAGGATGGGAGTTGATAAAATAATAAGTTTTTGACTCCCTTCTGTAAAGAAGAGTCATGTGTGGGAGCCCCCTCCATCCCACAACACATGCATGTTGTACTCCATTCACGGGCAAAGAAAACCATTATACAAAGTAAATAGCTGTGCGGGGATTAGGAAGCAGATTTTTCAAGAGATGTAATGAGATCTTTCCATGACAGAAAGAATAAAACCCCTAGGATATCGAGAAAACAGGAAGGAATGAGTTGTATATTGCTGAACATCAAAGGAAAATCCTGTGAAAGCTTTGGTGAGACGGAAAGCGTAGTGAGTTGCTGCATGAAAACAAAAATAATTCAATTATCCCATTTAGAAATATAAACCACGTCAGAATTCGGGTGTGCAATATCCTCATCCCATGAATGCTGCAGTAATTGCAGTGATGGACGCTGTGAGAAACAGGTGGAAAGGTAAAGGGTGGAGACATCAGCACATAGTGGAGAGCATCACACGTGTTGCTCAGATTATTGACGAAAAGAAGGAAGGGAGTTAGTGATAGGACAGAACCAGAGTAACACCACAACTAATAGATCTAAGAGAAGAACAGTGGTCAGAGTGACTGAAGAGGAAGCCAGAGATGAAGACATGGGTAGGACTGAAACCCCGAGAGACCAGTTTGGAAATTAAACATTTGTTCCCGATTTCGTCGAAATCCTTAGAGATGGTAAGTGCAAAGGTAAAACTTTAGCCAAAGGCCTGATAAAAGGATGACCCTGGATTTCTTTATTGCTAAGAATTGGTTCGAAAACTATAGATATACAAGATATTAAAGCAACAGAGAGATAGAGGTCTGGGAATGATCACCCTTCTTTGAGACATGCTGAATGGGCAGAGAATTCCCACAAAAAAGAAATGTAGAAGTCGACAGACAGAGGCGACATATTTTACGTATACAGTGTGTTAACAAAGAAGCACAATTCTTGAAAAGAAGAGTGAGGGACCCAAGCATGCCAGTATACCTTCTTACATTCGAGGCCAGTGAGGGCTGAAAGTATATCAGTTGAAAAAATATTTATTTCAGTCATTCAGAAATCAGAGAGGGGAGTGCAAATAGAGAAAGAACACCGAAATCGTCCAAGGTGGAACTGGGGAAGAACGTCTGGCTGAAGAGTTGTGCCTTTTCAGTAGATAGAACAGTTACAGAGCCATTAGAGCAGAGAAGAGGGAAGGAGGATGAAGTAAAGTTGTCAAAAACGTTTTTTTGCATGGTGCTAGAAAGAGCGGTAAGATTTTATAGCAGGGAGTTCAGAGCATTTATTACGAATAAAATTATTCCTATTAGAGTAAAGAACAGAGTTACCACGATTCTGGACAAACAAAACAGACAGGACTCAGGGCTGCCTTGTAGGCCTCCTCCTTGTAATGAACATCTTCATAACACACGTGATTAAACCGTTTTTTTTTTTTTTTTTTTTGCATTAGTCATTATAAGAGAGGAATGAAAGCTTCCTTGCTCGAGAGATTAACCCCCGTTATGCTGGGAACGGACTCAGATGGCTCTAGGCCAAGGAACCAATAATCAATCGAAAGATTTCATTACACGTAGATGTTATTTCACTGCGTGAACTAAAGATTAGGAATCACTGTACTTTTTCGGTCACCTGAATGCACGGTTATGATTAGGTATCTGGGAATAGGTTGCTAGAATGAAGTCTTATACAACAAAGTATATGCACATGAGAAAATTTTCTTTACTAAAAGGATATAATAATTTCAATTTGGCTTGGTACCTCTTGACGTCGGACTAGAAATGTTGTGTTCTTATAAACGACACACTTTTAACAAATGTACTTTAATCATTCATATGAAAACTTCATTGATCTGTAATGTAAGCCACAAACCTTATTGCTGGTATTAACCAAAGTGCTTGACGATGAAGCTTACCAAGAACGACCAGCGTTCAGAAGTCTTGCCATAATCAACACTTGGGAAGAACCTGTTAGCAAATCTTATCTCCTTCCCTGGCCCCACAATCCACACTCCTGGTGGCAGGCGGGTTGGCATCTCTGGGGTAAGCAACAACAGCATCACAAATGCTTGCATTATGCCTCCTATTACAGCGTTTTATAGATTTTATAACACTTATTCCTCAGGGGTTTATTCTGCACACTGCACCTAAATATCCACTTGTTTGTTATTAGTACAAACTAAGTCAACTAAAATGACATTAATGATACAGAGGCAAATGTTTACACATAATATGCGTTGTAAATCGCTAATGCAGAGATGTAACCTCCCTTGCCATTTAAAATACGCTCTTTAGATCTAGCAACTGCATTAACCCCTTCAATCCGAATACGTATTTTACATGTCATTCTTGGCACCTCTTTTATTCTTAGGGACGGAATGTAATAAGGACGAGGGTAATGGCGACTCTGTCTAACCACCACATTTTGCAAGGTCTCTTCTGGCAAAGAAATTTGCCTGTAAATGATTAGAATACTGTGGGAAAATACATCACTGGGGTGAACAGGTTAAGGCAGAAAATGAGTTCTTAATAATTTGAAACATAATCCTAGAACGCAACCTGTAGCAGTTAGATAATTTTCAAGATCTCAGTTGTACTGTTGGGGTATGGCAGGGGACAGTACGGGTTAGTCAATAATTTTGTAGTGTTCACTGGAGACGCTGAATCATAGAGTGAACAATACTCCAAAGACAAGATTATACATTCTATGTATAATTTGTGATTTTTTTTTTTTACCTTATACTTATTAGTTGTACAAGTTCCCACAGATTACTGTTGTTTGAAATTTACTCAAGTTTTGGGTGTATCAGTTTATTATTATTACATTATTGTTGTTGTTGATATTATTATTATTATTATTATTATTATTATTATTATTATTATTATTATTATTATCATCCATCCATCCATCATCCAATCCTACATTGCCCCATGAGGAGAGTAGGAGCCCGGGGCTAGGCAGTTGGTCTCGACATTTAAGATGAGAGTGACCAGCCTCACTCATCCCTGAGTGGCATTACATGAGCAATCAACCCCAACCACCCTTTGGATATAAACCTTCACCGGCTCAATCCGACTGGAGCGCAATAATTACCCACTAAACCACCAGGCGCCAAAATTTGGTTATATGGTTACCACCCAGCGTAGTAAATGGTTTCCTGGTGCACAGGAAACCATTTGGCTTGTCACTCAGTGTAGAGTTACCCACAGGCTGAAGGAATGGAAAGAATGAAGGAAAGAAAGACAGAAGAGGGAGTGTAAAGTCACCTGTAGGCAGAAGGACAAGGAAAGAATGAAGGAAAGAAAGACATAAGAGAATGGAAGTAAAGCAGGATGGAAAGGAAAGGGCAGACACCCGAGAGCAGCAACACTACTATTATCATTATTTGCTTAAATGATTGTATAATTACTTAAGTTATACCCAGCTCATAGTCTACCTTCGTTTTCAGCCATGGAGTTGTGCATTTCCTTTACCCAGCCGTTACTTCCATCATTATGGACCTTCCACTTCGGCTGGATGTGGATGTCACTGGTGTCACTGTTGGGAGAGAGAGAGAAGGTGAAGGTGCACATATAGTCAATAGATCTTTTACACAGTTCATCATAGTAATGGAATTTTCCTTTACCCCTAAAGCTCTGGGGTCTTACAAGCCGAACCCATCTGATATGCGTTTTTTCCCCCAAGAGGTAGGCCATTCTCAACCAGTCATAGTTCAGTAGCTACAGCACATAGAACTTTCAAATGAAGCTCAGAACACTCATCAATCCTTCATCTCTCTATTGCAAGTGTACCCGGGTCTCTGAGTGGAGACATTATGGAGGTAAGAGGTAATGAATGGAGGCCATTTCGAGGGTTGTGGAAGGCTGTGTTCATACAAGTTGGCAAGTCAGTGGCTAAAGTTAACAGCCCTCACACCTACCTGGGCCAGACAGGAATACCCTACTCAAATTTCCTCCCCCTTGCCCCACTTGACCGTGACACTCATCTCCACTGTCTTTGCCACTGCTGCATGAATAAATCATCATTCCTTGTGGGTGTGGCTAGCTCAGTTTATTCACCCAGTGTTTTTCTAGGCATTCCAGAGTGACAATGTGCAATACGGTGTATGAGATGAGCGAGAAAAAAGAAATTACTGGGTTTATTACACATTACTTGACTCAAAAGATTACTTTCACTATCTTTGCAAGTATATTTGCTGTTTCGCATAAGATCACATGAATTGTCACTGAGGTTGTTTTCTTTTCATACACCCGTAGTTTTCTTATTTTCTAAAACACTTACTTGGCTATGTTCTAGCTGTATTAGAGGACCCGCACAAAATAAAAATGAGTTTACAAACACAGCAAAACTAATTTGCATGCATATTGCACTGTATTACTGCCACACTTTGTGGTACCTGTATTGCGAGTTCACTTTCACCGTATCACGAGATCATTTCCTTATGTCCATGCTTTTCCTTATATATATTCCAAGTTCTTATGTAGTATGATCTCCACCATTACTATATAACAGGTGCTTAGCATCCCTCTAGCAACACTCTCATCTCTTTTCTGTCCAACTCACTAATTCAAGAGTTACCTATTACTCTCAGTCTTCATGTATGCAACAGGTCAGCTCTGAAACTGTATTCCTCTGTCTGTATTTCCTGCTGCCTATGACCTCCAGTCTTTCAAATGCAGTGTGTCCACTCATCTCGAAATAAAGAGGTCTTGAATTTGGATCTCTGTTATCTTGTTTTTGTTTTGTTTTTTCTTGGAAAGAATAATCTTATGGGCTTGTGGCCTTTGGTTCCTTCTTCCTTGCATTAAAAAAAAAAGGCAAATTTCTTACCTAACTAGAGGAGCTGCAAAAAATATACTCTAGTTTACTATCACACCAAAATTAATCTGCAAGCATACTGCACTTATTGCCATGATACTTATTTGCACTTGTACTGCATGTAGCCTAAAACCTTTTCTTATACCCACAATTTTTCTTATATTCTAAATTCTTATGAATGAATATCACTATGTACACTACAGTATTTACACCTTCCCACACACAAGTGCCTAGTAACTCGCCTCAGTAAGGTAAATGAAGAAGTACTCGGTGCACAATGCTACTTTGCACTCGCTGTGCTGGTAGTGTGTTTTCTTGCAAACTTGCTGTTGTTGCTAACTGTGCAGACAGACATGGCACTGCTACAATTGCGTATCCCAGTTTCACCACGTGGTAGCAAAGAGAGGGAGTCTGCCTGGGTGACCCTGTTAGGCAGTACAGCGGCACTGTGTCTCCTCGATGCAGCTGGCTAATCACACCCATACTCTGTTAGCAGCTCATGTACGAGTTCTTTCCCAAACTCATGCAGAGAAAGACCTGTTCTAACAACCTGCCCAAACAGTATGAATGCATTCAGCACAGTGATATCAAGAAAGTGTAGGAATGCCTTCTTTGACCACCTGCAGCATTTTCTGAGACAGTTGATGGCACCAGTCTACATATCAAACTTACCGGTGAGCCACATGTTTATACTGTAATCATTGACCACATCAGGCTTGATCACAGGCCCATTGGTTCTACAGTCCTGCTTTCCAGCAGCCTGTATCTCACCCTTGTGAACTGTGGTAAGCATAATGACCCTCTTTTTGTCATGCCAATGGATGGTCAGCATGGTGCAACATTACCTGGTGAGTATAGCCCCCTTCTCAGTTTTGGTAGAGAAGGAAGGGTAGTACTTCCTATTGGGCCTGAGAGTGCCACAGGTTCCTGTCTCATGTTCAAGGACAAACTTTATCAGTGCCAGGGATGTGCAGAAGTTATCAGTGAACAGAATGATGTTAGCCCTGAAGTACTTGTCTATCAGCACTTTCACAATGGCACCTGAGAAAGCAAATGGGTCGCCACTTGGGATATCCACATCTGATGCTCAGTATGTTACAAAGTCCAGCATCTATCCTGTCTTGCAGTCAGAAATGACAACACTTAAAGCATAAATGCCAGTTATCCCCAGAACAAAGCGAGTGACTCATCCATCACCACATTTTGGAAGTACCTGAAAAACCTAGTGAAATATTCCAGTAGCATGGTCAGAATTGGCTGGATTTTTCACGGCCTGTCATTGGGAGCTGGTCCCCTGTTGGGGGAAGGAACCTGTCCCACGCCATGAAGGTTTGGCTGTAAAATTGTCCCTGATCCAATAGTCCTGTATGGTATGCACTTTACGTGTGCCATCAACATGGTCAGAACTAGCCACACGTATATTTCACCAGCCTCCAACAGGATACCATTCACTCATGTTCGATCTGTCATGGGAAGGAAGGTCGAACCAGCATAGGGATATTACATGATGATAGTTGATCTTCCCCCTCCCACCCAGACAAAAGTTTCCATTGTCCTCACGTGTGGCCTGTGGGAACTAGGGTGATGGGCACATGCGCCATTTACACCTCTTGAATGGCCAGCATGTGCATGTGCATGACCTCCTAAATGGTGAGGAGGGGAGGGAAAACAAGACAAATCAGGTGATTTTGCAACAAGTGGCAATGCCTGGGGAGTGCTTGGAGGCTATGATGTTTCCAGCAGTTGCACACATGATCTTTCCTGTGCTGCTAAGGTTGCAGGTGAAGGGTCTGGCTGTAAGGATATCCCTCATGAAGTTCCAGATTGGGGCGATGTGGGTGGTGTAGGCACTGAGTCTCTGCATTGCTGTCGTGTAAGTGGCTGGGTAGCCAAAGTGTGGTGTTTATTCCCCACATGACTTCCAGTCGCCCAAGCCTTGGCGTCAGAGTCCAACATCTTAGAAGAGTCTGCTGAGCCATTGGAGGGTAGAGGATGTCAGCAGGTATTAGTGGATCATCAGATTCACTCTCAAGTGGCGACTTGGAGCTGAAGATGGAGGCTGAGGCGGCCAGGATAGCTCTCCACATGATATCTCCTGCTCTCAGATGCAGTCTCACCACGTAATAATAAAACACGTTATTTCTGACACCCTGCCGATCACACTATCACTCAACCCCTTTCTTGGATGAGTGGGAGGCTTGGCAGGGATGGGGGTGGGACGAGTTGGGCTGCCACTCATGATGGGGAGAGAATCAGATGAAGTGGATTCAGAAGTCATTCTTGTTTACAATATTGTGGGAAGCAGAAAACTGGCATGGGTGCTCACGTGCCTCCTAGAGCCAATGACACTCACTGGGACTCATAAATAATGGGTAGGAATTCAGTCGCTGACGAGAAACGCAAAGCAGTTATAATTATCATCCAAGCAGCCCCGAACACATTTTCTGACAGCAATAGCCGTCATCCGAGTTCTGGGGGTTAATTTCCACCTGCTTTGTTTGTTTAAACTTCTGGTCAATGATTCTTCCACACCTTTCACAAGAATAGTTGGATTTTCCTTAATATCCTTCTATCTCATTTGTTTACACTTGCAATCCGTGGTTCTTTTACACCCTCCATAAACATAATGTGCTTTTTGTTAATTTCCACCTGCCTCATTTGTTTACACTTACAGTCAGTGGTTCTTTTACACCATCTATAAACATAATGTGATATTCCTAAATATCCACCTGTCCTATTTATGTACAGTATACTTGTTGTCATTGGTTCTGTTATACCATCTATAAACATAATGTTATTTCCGATATCCTTGGTATCTCTGGACGATTTCATGAACTTTTGGAAAACCATTTGTGTGTGATAGGGTTATAAATGGTCTCCATTAACCCTTTCACAACGTAATTTTTTCTTCCTTACCTATACAGAATCATCTGAAGGCAGGAAGAATATAATACTTGTGCACAGTGGTCTATATAGTCCTACCCTTCCACTTCACCAGCCAGTTTCTCGTTCTTTGTAGGGACAGTTCAGCTTGCATTACCAATGTTTAGGCTGGGTCATTTATCCATCTCCTTCTCCCACACTCATACCCAGGCCCACACAGGCAGATTGAGCCGTCGCGGTAACACTTAAGATATGGCCAGGTGAGTGTTAAGCGGGGAGGTAGTCACGGGCCAGCCTGTATAATGTGCGTCATCGTACTAAGGGGAGGGTGATGTACCACGGTTACTGAGAGGGGGTGATGTATCACGGTTACTGAGGAGGGGTGATGTACCACGGTTACTGAGGGGGGTGATGTACCACGGTTACTGAGGGGGGGTGATGTACCACGGTTACTGAGGGGGGGTGATGTACCACGGTTACTGAGGGGGGTGATGTACCACAGTTATTGAGGGGGGGTGATGTATCACGGTTACTGAGGAGGGGTGATGTACCACGGTTACTGAGGAGGGGTGATGTACCACGGTTACTGAGGGGAGGTGATGTACCACGGTTCACATCCAAGGTGTGGCCGGAAGTTTTTCATCATCAGCAGCAGCAGTAGCAGCATTCAGTTCTTTTGCTCCATCAAGAGAGCAGGGGTCCGGGCCTAGACTACTCAGTCCAGACATTTAATGCGAGGGTGACCAACCTTGCTAATCCCTGATTGGCATTATGTGAGCCATAAATCTCAACTACCTCTCGGAAAAAAAAAAAAAAACATTACTATACTCCATTTCACCAAGTCTGGCACCATATCAGTGATGTCGTCAACACCAGTAGCATTGATAAAGGTCCTCAGTCCTGGGTATACCTTTTGGTATTGCCTTTATATTGATTCTCAAGGTAATAAGCAGAGGTTCACCTAGTGCAGAGGATGTACATCAACACTACAGGTATTGACGTCATCGCTGATGGTGCCAAACTTGGTGGAGTACGAGTATAGTTACATCTGGTTGGACTGTCCAAACACATAAGACCACAAGGCGTCATTTGGTTACATGGATACTACCCAACGCAGTAAATGGTGTCATGTGTTACTGCAAACCATTTGGCTTTTCACCCAAAGTAGTTACCTACAGGTAGCAATACTTCTAGCCAGTGATATCCCCCCTCCCCACCAAAGAGGTTTTCTATCATGAAAAAATACTGTGAGGGCCATAGGGTAATCTCCTGTGCTTTCTTTTTTCTAACCTGGCCTATAATTGCCATTTCTCGATCATGACTGTTTATTTGGAGCAAAATATAAATAGTAGAATATAATGCTACTCACGAAGAAATGTTATGAAAATGATGTAGAATAATAACATATTTTTCTGCCATTGAGTTTCGTGAAACAAGCGACGAAAGGACAAACATTTGGGCCACGTTTAGATAAAATAAGTAAAGTTAAATGTTCTAATCTGCTGTAATCTGCCCTTCATTCAACTTAGATGATGTTCTGCTCACGCCACCTTACTTTCAGTGATTCAGTGGCAGAATGAGACAAAAGTATGTTTTAACATCCTTTCCATTGTACTTCTTCGTGATTAGCATCGTTCTCTAGTGTTCATCTATTGCCACCGTCCAGAAATCAAGATGGAGAATTGATAATTCTCCGGCTAGTTAAAGTGAACAGAGTATAGCCAAAGGTGCCTAAAGGTTGCAAGTAATATGGACCTTATTACCTTCGCCAAGGAGGTTGTTTTTCCCGACGTTTGTTTGTTTGTTTGTTTGTCTGTCTGTCTGTCTATTAGAAACTTTACTCAAACAGTTATGAACGGATTTTAATGAAATTTTGTGGAGGGATGATCCATGGGCTAAGGAACGAATGGCTAAATTTTGGAGCGGATTCGGATCCGGATCCGAAGTATCCCGCATAAGCTCTAAAAGAGTTCTCTATGAATTTCAATGAAATTTTGTGGAAAGATGGGCCATGGACCAAGAAAGAAAGGATTAAATCTGGGGATGGATCCGGATTTGCATCTGAATCCTGTATCCACGGATCAGGATCCGGAACCTTTTTACTGGCAATGGCATTGACGGAGGTATGCGTTCTCTGAGTGCTTTGTAGTTTCTATTGCTTCACTACACCATTACAGTGGATTGAAGAAATTGTCCATTATTATTATCCATCCATCCATCCATCATCCAATCCTACATTGCCCCATGAGGAGCGTAGGAGCCCGGGGCTAGGCAGTTGGTCCCCGACATTTAAGATGAGTGATTATTATTATTATTATTATTATTATTATTATTATTATTATTATTATTATTATTACTACTACTACTACTGCTGCTTCTGCTGCTGCTGCTGCTACTACTACTACTACTACTACTACTATTGTTATTATTAGTATTGTTGTTGTTGTTGTTTTTATTATTATTATTATTATTATTATTATTATTATTATTATAAAAATTATTATTATTATTATTATTATTATTATTATTTCAGCAGTCACTGATGATGCATATACCATTTGCGTTAAACATGTGTGTGTGTGTGTGTGTGTGTGTGTGTGTGTGTGTGTGTGTGTGTGTGTGTGTGCTATACTTACTTCTGCTTGATGATTTTCCTGGCCCATGCGGCGCCAACCATCACATCCTGCAAAACACACCAAACACCACAGTCAACAAGAATTCACTCACAGAACCTATATCTCCGTCAACGCTGGTAATTTATCCCTTACTGCTGTACGAGTAGTTCCTCTTTCCCATTAGACCAATGATTTGACGTTCTCACACAGCCATTTAACTATACTGTACAGTTTTATTCTGCCTTGTGACGGTTTTGGAGACAGCATGCCTCCGCCATCTCAAGTTAAATTCAGGATCTATTTCGGATCCGGATCCACCACAAAATCTACTCATTCATCTTTTACCCTTTGTCCACCTATCCACAAAATTTCATGAAATCCGACAAAAACTTTTCGAAATATCTTCTACCGAAACAAAGCAACAAACGAACAGAAACGGGTGAATACATACGAATAACTTCCTCCAACTTCGTTGGAGGAGGTAACAACAATCATAGTCATTATAAACCTTTCTATCTATCTATCCATCTGTCTATCCTATCTATCTATCTGTCTGTCTGTATTTATTTATTTATTTATCCATTCATCTCTAGGGGCCTTAATCCCCTAAAGGATAGCCCCAAAAGAATCATCTCCACGTCACCTTTTCTTATGCCGTGTATCTGCCTTCTTCCCAAGGCACACTCTTTGATTCTCCTCCCCATCACTCCATTTCACCTTCAGTCTCCCCCCTTCCCTCCCATTTCCACTTCATTCACATACACTCTCCTAGTCTGTCTCCCCATCTTTTTCATTTGGCCGAACCATCTCAGAGAGTTTCTCCTGTTGCTTTCTCGTAAGCCGACATCATCACCACAATGCTGCATAATGCTTGTATGCTGGGTGGTTTATATATTAAGCTAATTTTTCACTCCGCCAAGCTCAGCCAGGGTTATGAATGTCTATCCTGCATCATGTATTCATTTCCTATTCTCACTGCTACACCCACTCCTACACCAGCAGACTGAGCCGTGTTCTCAACACAAAAGATACCGTTATGTGAGTTTTTAGTTGAGTACTATTTATGGAGCCCCCCGTAAATCTCATTATAATGTAAATGCATCTTAGGTTACTCAGCAGCGGCTCATGTTACATCTAGAGCTGAGAGTCAATTGTTATCGTTGCTGCTTAACCCCGTTCTGTCTGGCCGAGCAGAACCGTCGACCACAGGTAAGCAACTGCTTCTATGGGGCCGTCCTGCATGGACGTGTAGGGATTCAGAGCGCCCTTGTGGCAGGGTCAGACCAGGCTTCTTAACAGAGCAAAGTGCAGGGAAATGTGAGTAGGTATGGCTACCGCGTGGATTCTGCAGGTGTTCTTCCAACAATGCACAGTGCCACCACGCGTAGGCTCCTCGTTTGAGCCAAGGCTATCAGTAAGTAGTGTGAGTGAGGTGAAACGGACCAGAGTCGGAAGGTATTCAGATGGAGAGGTGGATTTTGTGATTAATAGTATTAGCAGTACCGTAGCTGCAACCCAGGTTCATCTGAAACTTTAACCCAATGGACTGTATGCTGAAATTATCCTTTTCCAGCAGTCCACCATCTTCCTTTTGGAGGAAGGGCAAGGAAATGAGGGATGTTTGTGTAGCTAAGCTGCAGAGACACTAGGTCATATCGGTGCCACCATGTGAGGGTGTCTTTCTTCAGCACACAGAATGAACAGAAAACAAAGCAGATGTCGATATAGACATATATCAACATTAAAGTATCTTATCAATGGCGAACCAGGAAAGGATTGAAAATGTAAGAGTATATACGTTTAGGTTACACGGCTTTCAACCATAGTACTCGTAACTGTAATCCCAGGTTCATCTCAAACAGGTGGCCTGCACTGTTAAGTTGCCCTACTCGCACAGTCCATTATCTTCCATTCGTGGGATAGGAAAGTGCCTGAAGGACACTTGTATAACCAGTCAGTTAAGCCACCCAATTACAGCAGCGTTTATTTGACAGGAGAAATTTACACACGCATTTAAACGACCTGCTTAATAATTTCGATTTTGTACAATTTCCCTCTCGAAAATTTGCCTAGCTGTCATCAAACATACATTACCGGAGGCGAATTCACAGCCTGGTTATACAAACGTTCCTCAACTACTTCCTTATTCCCAGAAAGGCGGATAGTGGACTGCAGGAGATCAGCTTAAGTCTGCAACCAACTGGGTTCATGTTTCAGATAAATTTGGAACTATAACTACTGCTATTACTGTAACAACTTTACTCTTGTAAAACTAGAAAGAACAGGAGACATTGGAAAGTTATACGCTGTCTTCTCTCAGTCCTTCTTGTGAAAATAAATTACATTTACAACAGGGATGTGATTATAAGGTATATACTTTGTGAATCCAGCCACTGGTTTCCTAATGCTTGCTCTTTATTATAAGCTCAACTCCATAATACATTAGCAAAAGAATATTGTAACAAAAATTTTGGACTGTCAATAAATGTGAGATTTTCAGCCTTTGCAAACTTAAATTTTGCTCATGACCATGAGAAGTTAGAATTAGTCCAGAAGAATTTCCCTAACTTTTCAACTGTGATTTTTTTTTGTGGTGAAGAGTTATCAAGAGTAAGTGACAAATGACAAAAATCTGGCAAAGCACAACGACTTGGCAGCATGAAGATGCACGCTGATCATTTCATTTGATAACAATATGTACCATTATGACAAATGACGATATGTTGCATTATGATGCACGACATATAGTAGGACTTACTGGCGTGCGTCATAGTAGGACTTACTGGCCTGCATCATAGTAGGACTTGCCGTGCGTCATAGTAGGACTTACTGCCGTGCGTCATAGTAGGACTTGCCGTGCGTCATAGTAGGACTTACTGCCGTGTGCCATAGTGGGACTTACTACCATGTGTCATAGTAGGACTTGCTGCCATGCATCATAGTGGGACTTACTGCCATGCGTCATAATGGGACTTACTGCCATGCGTATGTCTCACTATGACGCATGACATTATCATCCACTGTCATGCTGCCATGAGGAGAATCATTTTACATATTTCACTTCTGGTGATTTCATTTAAACTTACACATCTCAAGCCTCATGGCAAACTCACCTATGAAAATATCTGACGGTAAAGATGTATGAATTAACACGTCTCTAATGTCACTGCAAAGTTACCTTTAAAAACATCTGAGGGTAATGATATGTTAAATCAGAGGAAAGAGTAATCCGGAATATACTCTATGAATACTGAAAAAATGCATTGGACTTTATAGAATTTCATGTGAATGTAGTGTCAATAAAATGAATGGAAAGCCAGACACATGAACTGGATGTGGGAGATGCAAGTTATTGCAGGGAGTTCAATACTACTGGGAAACAAAGTTTTATTATGTGCAATTATTTAAACAATATTATTACTGTCAGAACTGACGATTACACATCACACTTTCGATACATTCCCGGTAGAGGGCAGTTTAGTCAGAAATCCACATTATGTAGTTTTGAATATATCTATCTATCTATCTATTGCAAGGTGCCTTAATCCCGTAAGGGGTGGCCACAAACAAATCACCTCCATGTCGCCCTGTTCCCCGTCATTTCACTGCCCTGCTTCCATCTCACACCCCCCTCTCTCATATACTTCTCCACTCCATCCCTCCATCCCATCCTTGGCCTCCCCCTCACTCTCTCCCCCTCCATCTCAATCACCTACACTCTCCTCGTCAGTCTCTTACTCTCCATCCTCTCCATATGGCCAAACCACCTCAGTGTGTTTCTCCTAATGCTTCCTATCACATTCCACATCTACACCACAACGCTCCTTCACTTCCTCGTTTGTCAGTCTGTCTTTCCATGTGCCTCCACATACTCCTCTCAAATAACTCATTCCCACTGCTCTCACTCTTGATTTCTGTCCCTCCAACAAGGTCCAAGCTTCTCCTCCATACATTATAGTTGGTATCAGAATATTGTCATGTAGTAGTTTTTTCACTTCCATGCTCACTTCCCTGTTTCTTATCACTGCTTTCAAGGAACCAGCAACCTTTCTTCCCTGTTGTATCTTTCAAGCACTTCACCCTCCAAACCTCCATCCTTACTCATCACACTACCCAAGTACTTAAATGCACTAACATTTTCCATTTCCTCCTCATCCAACCTCACTGTACATTCACTCACTTCACTTCTCTCGAAGACCATAACTTTACTCTTCCCTGCATTCACCTTTAGATTCCATTTCTTACTCCCAAACTCATTCACCAAGCCCTTCGTCTTCACTTAACACAGTATCATCCGCAAACAACAGTACAGGGAGTTTCCAAACACTGCCCTTTCTCACTAGGGCTGCTCCAACATACTCTGCCCTACCTTGTATCTCTTTTATAACCCCATCTATATACAGACTGAACAACCATGGAGACACGACACATCCTTGTTTCAACCCAACCTTCAAATAGAAAAATTCACTCAGTTCACTATCCACATGCACTGCAGCTTTAGCACCCTCATACATACTCTTCACGGCCTTCAACAGCTTCACATCTACTCCATATATTCTTAATACTTTCTTCAATCCTTGTCTATCCACCCTGTCATATGCTTTCTCCAAATCCATGAAGGCCGCATACAACTTCTCTCCCTCCCTTCTCTAGAAACATTTCCACTAAAGATCTAAGAATGAATATCTGATCTACACAACCTCTTCCCTTTCTAAAACCTCCCAGTTCTTCTCCAACTAATTCCTCTGTTATTTTCCTAACTCTGTCAATAAGTATCCTATCATATACTTTTCCTATTTACACTTAGAAGACAAATGCCCATATGATTACCACACACTACTTTTTTCCCTTTTCTTTTGTATAGGGGAATAATAATTATACCTGACTCCAATCCTTCGGGACTCTACCTTCCTCCCAGGCCAATCTGCACATCTTCCACATCCATTCCACAACTTTCTCCCCCCCCATGCTGCAGGATTTCATCACACGCTCCATCAATTCCTAGGGCTTTCCCCATTTTAACTTTCTTCATTGCTTCCACAACCTCCATCCTACTGATTTCATCTTCTCTTCTCACATCCCTCTTTCTCCCAGCCATTCCCCAGCCACTTATACTTGCATTACTTTCATTCTCTATGTTCAACAAGTCCTTAAAGTGTTCTCTCCATCCGGTCACATTTTCTCCCTTCTCCACTAGTAATCTACCATTTTTATCTTTCACTCCCAAACTAACTTCTTTGGCACCCTGTCTAACACTCTTTACGTCTTTCCAGAACATTTTCTTACATTCCCTCCACTTTACACTCAAGTTCCTTCCAACTTCCTCATCCACTCTCTTCTTATTCTTTCTTACTAATCATTTCACCTCTCTCTTCCTCTATACATATAACTCTCTCTTCCAACTCTCAACGTCTTCCACACCCGTGTTTATCATTCAAAATCACTTAAAAAATGACACAAAGTTTAGAGATTGAAACAGGGAATTTAAAATGTCTTCACCTAATTCACTTCAGATATGGCATACTACATAAAACATTGCTCACCAAGACCAGAAACAAGAGTGGTAACCGCATTTTTTAAGTGTAGTGAGACAGGGAGTGGCAGAGGCGATGTGAGGTGTGGTGAGTAAGAAAGAGTACTTCACCACTGTCATACCTTCACCTCACCTCACCTTATATACCGGCTTCAGTGCCGTAGTTCCTTTACGCGGTAAACACCTGTGGATCCAAAGTTCATTTCGATACCTGTCAAAACACCACATATCACTTCCACGGCCATTGAATTCATTCGAGTCACCCCTGAAAAATGTAGGAAGCGAAAGAATCTGCGGTAGAAATTCAAACGAGTGAGAAACGCGGCCAGCTCCAACATAAATCCTTGTTATTCAGAGTCCATAATGCTATTCACCTATTCACATCACGCACCACACTACTCACACCACCCACATCACCGCCTACACCACTATCCGCCACACCACCCCAAAATATGGGTTGTGGGTACGCAGGTGCATGTACCACACCAACCTTCACACATTGAAAGAAACACATATTTCTTACCATCGTTCTTAGAATCCAGGGATACAAGAGACGGCCAGCCTTCATCACATCTTTGTGTCCTTATTCTTCTTGAAAAATAATTTGGTTTTAACAATCACCAAGTGTATACCAGTCCATCTTCAGTGCCCATATTGTAAGGGCGTTAAATGGGTATTACTCCCGCCTTGCCCCATTATTAGCCCTGTCACTCCCAGATGACCATCTGACATTATATATATATATATATATTGCCAGACGCCTCAATCCTTTTTGGGGTGGCCACAAACAAATCGCCTCCACGTCGCCCTGTCCTCCGCCATTTCACTGCCCTGCTCCCAACTCACACACCCCTCTCTCATGTACCTCCCCACCCCATCCCTCCATCTCATCCTCGGCCTCCCCCTCCCTCTTCCCCCTTCCATCTCATTCACATACACTCTCTTCGTCAGTCTCTCACCCTCCATTCTCTCCACATGGCCAAACCACCTCAGCGTGTTCCTCATAACGCTTCTTATCACAACCACATCCACACCACAACGCTCCTTTATATCCTCATTCGTCAGCCTGTCTCTCCATGTGACTCCACAGGCTCCTCTTAAATAACTCATTTCCACTGCTCTCACTCTTGACTTGTGTCTTTCCAACAACGTCCAAGCTTCACTTCCGTACGTTAGAGTTGGTATCACAATACTGTCATGTAGTAACTTTTTCACTTCCATGCTCACTTCCCTGTTTCTTATCACTGCTTTCAAAGAACCAGCAACCTTTCTTCTCTGCTGTACCCTTTCAAGCACTTCACCCTCCAAACCTCCATCCTTACTCATCACACTACCCAAATACTTAAACGTACTCACATTTTCCAATTCCTCACCATCCAACCTCGCTGTACATTCACTGACTTATCCTCTCTTAAAGACCATCACTTTACTCTTCCCTACATTCACCTTTAGATTCCGTTTCTTACACACTCTCCCAGACTTATCCACCAAGCCTTGCAGCTCCCGTTCGTCTTCACTCAACAACAAAGTGTCATCTGCAAACAACAGTGCAGGGAGTTTCCAAACACTATCATCTCTCACCAGGGCCACTCCAACATCCACTACCCTACCTTGTACCTTTTTTATTACCCCATCCATGTACAGATTGAACAACCATGGAGACATGACACATCCCTGTTTCATCCCAACCTTCAAAGAGAAAAATTCACTTAGTTCACCATCCACACGCACTGCAGCCTTAGCACCATCATACATACTATTCACAGCATTCAACAACTTCACATCTACTCCATATATTCTTAATACTCTCCACAATCCTTGTCTATCCACCCTGTCATATGCTTTCTTCAAATCCATGAAAGCTGCATACAACTTCTTTCCCTTCTCTAGAAACTTTTCCACCAAAGATCTAAGAATGAATATCTGATCTACACAAGCTCTTCCCTTCCTAAAGCCTCCCTGTTCTTCTCGAACTAATTCATCTGTTCTTTCTCTAACTCTGTCAATAAGTATCCTACCATACACTTTTCCTAATATTCTAAGAAGACAAATGCCCCTATGATTACCACTCACTTCTTTTTCCCCTTTTCCTTTGTACATGGGAATAATTATACCTGACTTCCAATCCTCTGGGACTCTACCTTCCTGCCAGGCCAATCTGCACATCTTCCACATCCATTCTACTACTATCTCTCCCCCATGCTTCAGCATTTCACCACACACTCCATCGATTCCTGGGGCTTTCCCCAATTTAACTTTCTTCATTGCTTCCACAACTTCTATCCTACTGATTTCTTCCTGTCTTCTCACCTCCCTCCTTCTCCCAGCCATTCCCCAGCCACTTATACTCGCATTAATTCCATCCTCTATGTTCAACAATTCCTTAAAGTGTTCTCTCCATCTGCTCACTTTTTCTCCCTTCTTCACTAGTAATCTACCATTTTTATCTTTTGTCACAAAAAGGACTTTGCAGTTACTTGTAGAGAAGTTATATATATATATATATATATATATATATATATATATATATATATATATATATATATATATATATATATATATATATTGAACTTGTGGACGAGCGGTTGTTATACTTGAGCAGTTTTGTAAGTAGAAAATCTTGGTTCCCTTTTGTCATTCAACGACAGGAGAGGTAAAGAATAGTATGGGACTATTTTTATTTGTCTTGGAATATTAACAAAGTCTCTCACACACGAATGAAGTATAAGTAGAGTCCCGCTAGCTACCTCCCTGTCTCGCTCTCTCTTTCTCTCTTCCAAGTTGCTAAGCCTTTCTACCTACTACCTGCTGATTCTATGGCCTGTCTCCTTCTGACTCTCTTTCCTAAATTCTGGTGTAGCAGGGGTCGTGTCACGTGTGTTACACTGTGGTTGGAAAGTTCTAGAAGCCTGTGTGTGAGTATGTGTGTATGTGTGTGTATGGTCACGAGACGCTGTCGTGTGCCTATAAAGCATTCCCTGAGTTAAGAGTGTGTAAGCATGTTTAGCATTGCTCGATTCTTGCAGACACAATACCTTCTCATCATCTGACTTCCTGCTTCTATCTGTCTCACTATCTATCTATTTATCTATTATGATTTCTAATTGTAATATGGAGTCCTAACATATGCTCAGCCGCGCCGCTGAAGGTCCTCCGACAGCAATCATCATTGACATATGCTAATCTATTAGTACATAATACTGATTATAATATTGTATACATATAATATTCATAGTAAATAGTAATTATCCAGTAATATTACATTTTAAACAAGTTGTATACATATCTGAATAAATGCAATGGTTAATGTATGACATTTTGTAAGATGTGTATGTATAACAGACATACGCATATAATTGTGCAATGGTAATACTGCTAGGTTATTACATTACATATTGAGTTATCCCTTTAGTAATGTCTAATATTTCACATAACTTGTAAGATGATTCTGGTAATACAGAATTGTGGTATAATTGTATGACTTTACATAATACTGTAGTAATATTGTGGTAATGCATAATTGTAACATTTTATGAATTGTTACATAATATTGTGGTAATGCATAATTGTGCTGGCCTTATAACTGTAGTTACAATTTGTTAATGCAACTGTTACATAATTGTGTTGGCCTTATAATTGTAAAGTTACATAAAAGTTACATCTTGTTAATGCAACTGTTACATAATTGTTAATTACTGTTTGTAGTTAAATAATTGTAGTTAAAGTTACATAAAAGTTACATCTTGTTAATGCAACTGTTACATAATTGTTACATATTGTTTGTAGTTACATAATTGTAGTTAAAGTTACATAAAAGTTACATCTTGTTAATGCAACTGTTACATAATTGTTACATATTGTTTGTAGTTACATAATTGTAGTTAAAGTTACATAAAACTTACATCTTGTTAATGCAACTGTTACGTAATTGTTACATATTATTTGTAGTTACATAATTGTAGTTAAAGTTACATAAAAGTTACATCTTGTTAATCCAACTGTTACATAATTTTTACATATTGTTTGTAGTTACATAATTGTAGCAAGTGTAACATAATGCAATCGTTTGTCGTTACATAATTGTTACATATCGTTTGTAGTTACATAATTGTAATAATTGCAGTCCTGACATTGAATCCGGTCATGCTGCGGTCGATGATATGATGTGCCATGCCACTAGCTTGTGGAGACAACAATTTGCTTTTTTGTTTGTAGTTTATGTGGTATTTTGGCATTTGTAGTAACACTTACACTTATTTTCATTTGTTTGTTATGTGATCTTACTCTATTTCTTTTTCTTTCTTTTTTTTTTTTTGTATATTGATTTTCTATAGTTTGTTTTTCTTCGTTTGTCTTCGCTTTTTCTGTGTTGTTCATGGTTGCATAATTGCTGGCTAATTCCCTTGGGACCCCTTTTTAAGGTTTAGTTTATTGTGCACAGATATTAATGAAAGATATTATATAGCCCCATATTTTGTTATTTTATATAAAAAATATATATACACTATATACAGTATTAACTATATACAATGACTTGTTCTTCACTTGTACCTATCGTGGGCAATATATGTGTCAGCACTGTGTGGAAATCATTGTCTTCACGATTGTGTTGAACATGTTCATTCTTGCTAACGTCATTTGTGTTGGCCATTTTTTTTTTTTTTCTGGTTTTCCTTGTTACTTAATTTATCTGTTTCCACCAGGTAGCTTTAATTAATAAATGTTTAATACAGTTCTCTTAATCGCTCACTGAGTAACTGTGATGGTATATTTTCTTTATTACTTTGTAGATGTAATAATGTATAGCTGTATGTATGAAACACGTAATTTATGTAGGTATGAATGGTAACTCTCGTTGGTAGTAAATAAATGCTATAATAAATGAATGAATATATACAGTGTAGAATATTTATTGTTGGTGCAAGTATTTGATGATTGAATTATGAAGATAATTGAAGTAGGTATATGTATATAAGTTGTAATTATACAGCAGATTTTATATGTTTGTGCAAGATGTGTTGTCTATCACTGTGTATCGTATAGATGAAGTAACTATGTAACTCACTAATTTTTACCGTGGTGGGAATGGTCTGAGTGGTGTTGCACGTGGTGATAGCGTTGTTCTTCACGGGTTGATTGACGTGTTGTGGGGTGTCAAACACACGTTGATACGTATGGTGACGTCGACTTCCCACACTGGTAGCTGTGGTGAGTAAATGAGTAGCGATGAGTAACTTGAGTGAAGATGAGTGAGTAAGATGAGTTGTGACTATGGGCTTGGTATTTGCTTCGTCGTCTTGACCTCTTCACTCCTGTGTCAGCGGTGGAGGTTGGGTTGATGTAGCAGAGAGAGGAGGGTGAGGTCTGGTGGCTGTGAGTTGTGAGTCTTGTCTCATTCTTCGTTTGTTTGTTTTGTTATTCTTTCTCGAGGTATTCGTGGTCCTTTTTTCTTGTGATTTACTCGTTGTGCGATGAAGACTGTCGCTACTTGTAGGTGCGTGTAGATTATACAGACGACTCGTAGAGTTGTTACTCGTAGTTGATTGTAGATGATTGTAGTTCGTTCGTTCGTCGTAAAAATTGCATGATTGTTTGTATCAATATATTGTTAAACTACTTGCAAGGCGTCCTGTGACCTCTTCACCTCTACATCAGCGTGATGATCGGGGAGACGGAGGGGGGGTTGGAGAGAATACTGTCAGGAGTTGGTTGTAAGTTGTCGGTTGTGAGAGGTATTTTTTGTTTTCAATCTTGATATTTTGTAGGAATTCACTGTTGATTCGTAGACGACGTTCGTATACGTTCGCTGCTACCAAATGTCACAAAAAGGTCTTTGTAGTTACTTGTAGAGAAGTTATATATATATATATATATATATATATATATATATATATATATGTATATATATATATATATATATATATATATATATATATATATATATATATATATATATATATATATATATATATATATATCTATCTATCTATCTATATATATATATATATATATATATATATAGATAGATATATATATGTATATATATATATATATATATATATATATATATATATATATATATATATATATATATATATATGTATATATTGAACTTGTGGACGAGCGGTTGTTATACTTGAGTAGTTTTGTAAGTAGAAAATCTTGGTTCCCTTTTGTCATTCAATGACAGGAGAGGTAGAGAATAGTATGGGACTATTTTTATTTGTCTTGGAATATTAACAGTCTCTCACACACGAGTGAAGTATAAGTAGAATCCCGCTAGCTACCTCCCTGTCTCGCTCTCTCTTTCTCTCTTCCAAGTTGCTAAGCCTTTCTTCCTACTACCTGCTGATTCTATGGCCTGTCTCCTTCTGACTCTCTTTCCTAAATTCTGGTGTAGCAGGGGTCATGTCACGTGTATTACACTGTGGTTGGAAAGTTCTAGAAGCCTGTGTGTGAGTATATGTGTATGTGTGTGTATGGTCACGAGGCGCTGTCGTGTGCCTATAAAGCATTCCTTGAGTTAAGAGTGTGTAAGCATGTTCAGCATTGCTCGATTCTCGCAGACACAATACCTTCTCATCATCTGACTTCCTGCTTCTATCTGTCTCACTATCTATCTATTTATCTATTTATCTATTATGATTTGTAAGTATAATATGGAGTCCTAACACTTTCACTCCCCTACTAACCTTACTTCCATCCTGTCTTACTCTCTTCACCTCTTTCCAGAACATTTTCTTACAGTCCCTCCACTTTACACTCAAATTCCTTCCAAATTCCTCATCCACTCTCTTCTTACTCTCTCTTACTAATCTTTTCACTTCTCTCTTTCTTTCTACATATAACTCTCTCTTCCGCCCCTCAACTTCTTCCACGCCCCTATTTCTCATCCATTCATTGTATGCTTTCTTTTTTTGTGCCACAGCCTGTCTCACCTCTTCAGTCCACCACGCTGTTCCTTGCACCCCCCTCCGTCTTCTCTTCCTCCCACACACCACATCACATGCTGCACACACACACACACACACACACACACACACACACATATATATATATATATATTATAAATCAGTCATTTCCTGTGGCTCCCCACGGGATGCATAGGGCCGCGATGAAATCTCTCCACCAATATTTGTCTCTTGCCATCTCTTTCAGGTCCCACCAGCACTCCTCTCCTGCCTCTCTTTTCATTGTCCTCAACCAGGTTTCCCTCGGCCTACCTCTGCCTCTTCTTCCAGTAGCAGTCCACTCTGGCATATCCAATATTAAACTGCCTTCTTTTCTATATATGTGCCCCAGCCATTTCCAGCGAGACAGTCTCACATATTCATCAGCTAGTTTCACTCTCGTAATATCCCCTACTCTTTCATTTGTAACTTTCTTGCCACTTTTCCCCAAGAATCCTTCTCAGTATTGTATTCCCAAATCCTCATTTTTCTCTCGCAATTGTACTGTACCATGACTCATGCTTGTAAATTTAAATTGGTCTAACCATGGACTTGTGAATTTTTACCTTAGTAGCCTATGTACGAAAGCATATTATTATTCCAAACAGATTTCAACATCCCCTCAGCTCGCCAAGCCTGTCTAATCCTCTCCTTAATTTCATTGTTTAATGTCCCATTAGATGATACAATCGTTCCCAGATATTTAAATTTTTCTACATTCTTCACCACATTATTCCCAATTACACAATCGATTTGGTTCTCCATGTTCATATTAATAATTTCAGTCTTTCCACAATTTATTACCAATCCCACTTTTTCTCTTTCCTACACCAGACAATCAAGCACCCTCTGCATCTCGTAAATACTTCCGCAAATCAGTACAATATCATCAGCATAGTCCAAATCCATCAGCCTCTTATTTTCTTTCCAGTTAATTCCGCACCTCTTCTCCTGACAACCTTCCTCATAACATAATCCATAACTAAAACAAATAGCAATGGCGAAAGAACTCCTTCTTGAATCACTCCTGATCTAAATTCAAATGGATCACTCAAAGAACCACCCACCATTACCTAACAAAACGTACCTTCATGCAGGGTTCTAATAATATTTACAAACTTTTCAACATAGCTTCACGTGAAACACTATCAAACACCTTTTCAAAATCCACAAAACACATACTAAATGGCATTTTCATCTCATTAGCTTGTTGCATTAGATGCCTTACAATAAAAACCTGATCATTACAACCTCGACCCTTTCTAAATCCCGCTTGTTCCTCTTATATATTTTATCAGTTACTGGCTCTATTCTGTTCAACAAGTTTTTGGAAAAGACTTTTGCAACTACAGGTGTCAAAGTTATCCCCCTCCAATTTCCACACACCCTAAAATCTCCCTTTTTTGGCATTTTTATAATCATTCCAGTATTCCACTTTTCTAGAATTCTACCATTATCCCAAGCCACATTAAATAGCTTCAAAAGCGCATTCATCAACTCATCATTTTCCACCATAAGCATTTCAGGAAATATTTCATCTTCTCCTGGGGCCTTAAAATTCCTTACTTCCATTATAGATTTTGCTACCTCTTCCAAGGTTATATCCCATGTTTCTATCTACAAATCTCTTTCGGCTGGCAAAATGTCATCTTCAGCTGGGATTGGTCCATTTAGAAAAGATTCAAAATGCTCCTTCCACCTTCCTTTTACTCGTATATCCAAAACTTTAGTCATCAGGTTACTATTTCTATCTCGTGCAGGTATTTCTTTCCTTCTCTTTTCAGTCCCAGTTAACTCCTTTATGGTCTGATACGCTGCTCTTGTGCTCTGACCGTAATATTTACTTTACTTAATTCTGTCTCTGTTGCCTTTTCATCATATATCCTCCTCTTATCACGTCTAACGAGTCTTTTTACTTCAGAATGTAAACTCCAGTACTTTGCTCTAAGTACTTCAACTACCTGGCCATCAGCATGTTGTTCTTCACTTCTTAACTTCGCCTCCTTCCTTTTCTGAATTGCATTCCATGTTTCATCTGACATCCACGTTTTCCTTCTCGCTTTTACCTTTTTCTTAATAGTAACCTTAGCACTCTCATGCAAAACCTCTTTTACCTCCCTCCATATTTGATGAATATCATTGTCTTCAGATTCCATCAAAGTCTGCAGGACTAGAAACCTGTTCCTACATTCCCACCGAAACTTTTCCTTCGTGTTCTCATCTTTTCTCATCTCATCAAAATCATATTTATTACCTCCTGTACAATTACCATTAACTTTTCTCTTAGATTTTATTTTAATCTTTAATACAACAAGTTGATGATCACTACCTATATCTGCCCCCCTCCTTACGCAAACATCTTGCAGATTATATATATATATATATATATATATATATATATATATATATATATATATATATATATATATATACCTAGGCTGCTTCCCCCAAGGAAAGGGAGGTAGCCGAGACAGGACGACTCACTCTCCATTTACTCATCCATTCAAACACATTCATTCGCATCTTAGCCCCAAAGGGGAGAACGGACAGATCCTCACCGCATCACACCGCACAAGGGTCAACTGCGCAATGCAATCAGTGACATCCGCAGCAGGGCCCGACAGCAGAACTGGTTTACCCCTGCCACATCACAACAGACCCATCCCCTTACCCGCACCTGATATAATGTAATATCAACATATAACCACATATAATGCAATATCAACAAATAACCAGTCCTCAGTCGTTACGGAGCTAAAATTACTAAGATCCAGACGGGCGAAAATGGTCTGTATCTCGATGACGACTGAGAATCGGGCCCTTGTTGACACAAAATTTTAGTACTCAAGGGTAGCAATAACTTCTAAAAAATCTGTCGGTACAGCCTGTGTAATTAAGGGTATTTGGACCTGGCCTTCCTAACCCATTCACAGAAAGCAAAATGGCCTGGACGGATACAATAAAGAACATTCCTATCGCCGACCACCACGTCCACCGTACTGTACAATTAAATACTTAAATAATTCCTCTTTCTCATTGCTGGAATCACAGATGCTTGAATGAAGCGTCGTGGACAAGGGTACATAATATTATCCACAGATGAACGATAATATAAACCTCAATCCACATCGTCGCACTCAATCTTCTATATATCAACCACGAACTGATGCGAGAGTGGCGATCGGACTTTTATATTTGTTCAGCACTGCCAAATGTGGTGCCATTGCGCATTGTATGATATTACTTAGAAACTATCCTTATTTTACTCTAACGTGGCCTACAGTTGTTCTCTCTCCGTCTTCAGTACTGAAGTAAAGCAACAGATTAACACTAGTAATTATGTTAGTTACGAAGAAGTACTATGAAAATAACATAAAGCCGTAGTAATTGTATTTTTCTACCACTGAGCTACGTATAAGTATCAAAAGGGAGGAAATATCGACTAAGTTTAGGGAAGAGAACTGTAGCAGGTGGACATTAATATTCATTATAAACCTTTCACATTAATCTGGCCTATATTTTCGTCCTTTTTATGCTACTTTCCGTAGCTCATTGGCGGAAGACAATGATATAATTCAGCATCTTTGTCATTTCACTTTTCATGGCCTGGACCATCTTCCTCCATTCAAGATGCAGGGGTAGCACGTTCACTCCAAGTCTGAGTAAAAGGAGTACGAAACATTTTTCCCTAAAACAAAAACTGTCAGAAGGAAGCGCAAAGTCACGTATGTATTCGCTACGTATGTATTCTCTACTATTTTTTACCGCGAAATCTTTTTGGTAAGTGGGGATGACCATCATCCACTCATGCCATGTAATGTTGCCATCTATTACGCTGGGTGGTTACTAAAATAACCAATTACGTCAGGCGATCCGGTGGGTTAAGATGCTCCAACCAGATGGAGCCTGTAAGGATTTCCATCTACGGAATGGTTTCAGATTATTACTTATATAATGTCAGCCAACGAGGGATGAGGTTCGTCTCCTCATTGTCGAAGCTAAGCAGCCTAGCCCCGGGCCCCTACGCTCCTGATGTGTCGTAAAAGAACTGAATGATTCATTGATAAAAACATGGGCTATGTATCTTACTTCACAGCTTCCAAAATGAAATATATTCTACTGAATTTCATTATTATCTTCCAGGTATTCCAGAAACTTTAAATTTTATCATTCTTATAACAGAATGAACCATTTTTTGTGTAATTTCTCTTTCCCGACTCGATACTCTTTTCACATTAACCTGGCCAGGATTTTCGTTCTTTGCAAGTTATTGCACGTAGATCAATGGTAGAAAATGTACCATGACTCTACGTCCTTATCATTGCACTTTCTCGTGAGAAGCACCATATTCTAGTATTAAAACTACTAATATAACCGAGCATCTGTGATGGAGAGATGGAAATTAGGCCAAGTTAAAGTGAAAAAAACGCTTTAAGGAAATCAAGAAACCAAGCAATGGATTACAGTGCACTAAAAACCAGCATTATGCAGAACCTACTGTAGCTTTTTCATTTTAATTAGGTTGAGATATGTTCTTTTCCAGCTAATTTCCTGTAGCTCCTTTCTCTGAAATCTCCATTCTAGATTTCAATATTCACCACCATCTTTGGCTCTCCTCTCCTTTCACTGATCCACCTGGTGAACAAGCCTTTATCATTTCTATCCTTAATGACCTAGAGCAGCTTGTTCAGCACCCTACCCGTATCCCTGACGCCTTGGAGAGAGCTCCAACATACTTGACATCTTCCTTACAACTAATCCTTCTCCTTACACTGTTAATCTTTTCTCTCCGTTGGGCTCCTCCGATCAGAACCTTGTTACTTTAACCTGTCCTATCACTCCAGTACGGCCTATGGACCCTCAGAAGAAACGTCATGTGTGGCACTTTGGAGCTGCGGATTGGGAGGCCCTCAGGCAGTACTTCTTTGATTTTCCCTGGAATGATTATTGCTTCCATGGCCGGGAGCCATCTGAGTGTGCCTTGCGCATTACGGAGGTTATTCTCTCGGGCATGGAAGCATACATTCCTTTCTCATATCCTCTGACTAATGCTAGAGAGCCATAGTTTAATCATGCTTGTTCTAATGATGTCCGCAACAAGGAGAGGGCCTATAAAAGGTACCAAAACCAACCCACCACCGAATCACATCTTTTCTATGTTTCTGCCCGGAATCATGCGAAGATTGTTCTTCGCTCTGCAAAAAATAATTTCATCCGTTCTAAATGCTCTCAACTCTCCAATTTGAATTCTTTCCGCTCCTTCTGGCACCTTGTCAAAAACCTTTCTAACAACATTACCTCATCATCCTTCCCTCCTCTTTTCTACTCTGATGGCTCTGTAGCTATTTCTTCTACTGATAAAGCAGATCTCTTCGCTCAGACTTTCTCCTCCAATTCCACCTTAGACGATGTCGGTGCTGTTCATCCCTCACATCCACCCTCTGACTTCCTCATGGCCGACATTAAAATTTCTTCAGCTGATATATTTTCTGCCAGCACTGGCTTCAATACTAACAAGGCATATGGGCCTGATGGGGTCTCTCGTGCTGTCCTCAAGAACTGTGCTTCTGTGCTTACACCCTGCCTAGGTAAACTCTTTTGCCTTTGTCTGTCACCTTGTACCTTTCCTTCTTGCTGGAAGTTTCCTCCCATTCAGCCAGTCCCAAAGAAGGGTGACCGTTCCCAACCCTCTATCTTCCAGTTGCTTAACATCCTTTATTTCAGAAGTTTTTGAGTCCATTCTTAACAGAAAAATTTAAAAGTATCTTTCCTATTACAACCTTCTTTCTGATCGTCAGTATGGGTTCCGTCAGGGACGCTCCACTGACGATCTCATCTACCTTTCAGATTCCTAGTCATCCTCCTTTCGGGATTCTGGTGAAAGCTTTGCCATTGTACTTGACATCTCAAGGCTTTCAATCGAGTCTGGCATAAATCTTTACTTTCCAAACTGTCCTCTTACGGTTTCTATCCTTCTATCTGTGCCTTCATCTATAGTTTCCTTTCCGGTCGTTCTATAGCTGCTGTTGTAGACGGCCATCCTTCTTCTCCTAGATCTATTAACAGTGGTGTTCCTCAGGGCTCTGTCCTATCACCAACTCTCTTCCTTTTATTCATCAATGATCTAAGCTGTACATCTATCCCTATCCACTCATACGCTGATGATTCCACCCTTCTCCTTTCCATTCAGTTCCCGCAACGTCCATCTCAGCAGTTACTTCAACAAACATGGGATGAGGCTATGGCACACCTAATGTCTGACATGGCTTGTATCTCTGACTGGGGTAAAACTAATCTTGTTGTTTTTAATGCATCATAGACTCAGTTTTTGCACCTATCAACCCGTTAAAATCTTCCACAGGAATACCCACTAATGTTTAATAATATTCAGATCAATTCTGCATCATCCTTGAACATGCTTGGGGTTTCATTCACACGGGACTTATCTTGGATATATCATATTGCATCTCTTGTGAAATCTGCTTCCAAGAGATTGGGTGTGCTAAGTCGACTCCATGCTTTCTTTGCTCCTGCACAGTTGTTGACTTTATACATGGGTTTTATTCACCCCTGCTAAGAGTACAACTCTCATGTGAAAGGAGGCTCCCCACATACAGCTCTTATCAATAGGGTGGAGTCATAGGCTATTCGTCTCATCAACTCTCCTCCTCTTACTGGCTCTCTTCAACATTTGTCTCCGCCGTGCTGTTGCCACTTTATCTCTTTTCTATCGCTACTTGAATGGTCACTGCTCCTCTAAACTGTCTGCTTGCTTCCCTCCATCTCTACGACGGGTGCATAGCACCTGTCTAGCAACAAACTCTCATCCCCTTTCTGTCTAACTCACTAATGCAAGAGTTAACCATTACTAATCCTTCATTTATGCAACAGGTCAACTCTGGAACTGTCTCCCTCTGTCTGTATTTCCTACTTCCTATAATCTCCCGTCTTTCAAACGCAGTGTGTCCAGGCATCTCGAAATGAATGGATCTTGAATTTGGCTCTCTTTTGTACTGTTTTTGTTTCTTTCTTGGAAGGAACATTAATGCGGGCTCAGCCTTTGGTGCCTTCTTCCTCGCATAAAAAAAAAAAAAGCTCACTGCAGAATAAGAGAATACAGCTATTCTACATATTTTCTTTAGAACTCTTCGTGACACTCACCGAATCCAGTATTAATCTGTCGTTACAACTCAACATTCAGAATAGAGACATATTACAACATACGCCTAGATGAAATTATATCAATCCTCTCAGGGTGGGGATAACCTGGCTGTTCCATTCCAACTGATGCCAGAATATTTTATTCAGTGGTAAGTGGGCCGTAGGAAGCTGGGAAGTTCAGTAATGGTAGGGACAACTCTTATGCTCCAGTTCAACTAACACAGACAATTTTATTGGGAACTGAGTCCTACGAGTCTGACAGTTAATGTTATTACCACTAGTGCTTCGGCTGCAGAGGTGTGTGTGTGTGTGTGTGTGTGTGTGTGTGTGTGTGTGTGTGTGTGTGTGTGTGTGTGTGTGTGTGTGTGTGTGTGTGTGTGTGTGTGTTTATAACAAAAGTCACCGGTGAGGGAAATGCAAAGAAAAAAAAAAAAGGTGTTATCATGAGCTGATGTGACCCACGTATCCTTAACCAAACACATGTAAATTTACACTAGCCTTTCCGCTAACTTTTAAAGGCAACTGAATGTCCATAGCTGGTTCAGCGCTTGTAAGGAGAGCATGTTGAAGAGGAGGTGTTTTGTGAAGATGGCTAGCACAGGTCATCCTGGCAGTGTTGCAAGTGGTTGCCATGCATCATTCAGGACAAAGTTTTGGATGTTACTTCCACTTTTAATGAAAGAAAAGCATTCGGGAGCCGAATGCTAATAGCCCGCAAGAATCTGCTGCTGGCCAAGTCCAAGATTAAGGCCATATCTTGATACCCTGAAGGTTTCGTGTTGATAGCTCACGCCGTTCATGAGATATAATAGTACTAAAGGCAGGCGATAAAGACTAGTTGACCTTTGGCAGCCATTTTGGTGACCTTGACCTTGACCCCGAGTGCCCTTTTTCGAACTCGTCTACGATTTTGGCCATATATTGATACCCCGAACGTTTCATGTTGATAGCTGAAGCCGTTCATGAGATATAATGATGCTAAAACGGGCGATAAAAATTTGTTAAACTTTGGCAGCCATTTTGGTGACCTTGACCTTGACCCCGAGTGCCCATTATTCGAACTTGGCCAAGATTTTGGCCATATCTTAATACCCTGAAGGTTTCTCGTTGACAGCTTAATCCATTCATGAGATATACTGGGAACACACACACACACACACACACACACACACACACACACACACACACACACACACACAAAGAGAGAGAGAGAGAGAGAGAGAAACAGTATAGCTCGGACTTCTAAAGGCGGGCGATAAAAACACTCTAAAACAAGGTATACCCTAATCTCCAATTATAAGGGCACTCTTTGCTCTGCAATGTGGAAAGGACATAACCTACAAGACCAAAATCACAACCAACTCCACTTAACACTAAATATTGTATGTATGTGTACTGGTAATTGAGGTGACACCACAGTGTTCTTGAAATTATTTCATTTTCTCACTAAATATATTTCGTATTTATTATCACTTATTACTACAAAGTCACTTACAAGATATTAAAGTAATATTATGACAGAGATGATATGTGCGGGGGAAAAAAATGTTTGATTTGAACTTCACCAAAATAGTCACTTATTTGCTCAGATAACTATCACTTATTATTAGGTATGCACTTACAAAGAAATTTTCTGTCTGTAAGTATTTAGCTATGGTCTTATACAATAAAAGCAATCCAGATTAACTTCAGAGCGACCGTCACTTTCACTTTCACTAGTGTGTAGCACACTACACTGTCACCATTGTTTATATGCTCACTGTTAAACGAATTATTATTCTCTAACAAGCTAACCCAGGATATTTACAACATATGAACAGTCTTTTCTGACACATACAAGCACTTGGAGGTGTGGTAGGAAAGGAAGCACTCTCTCATACAGAGGCTGACTTTGCACTTAACACACATACATAGTCACAAGTTTCTTACGTTTTCTCTATAGTATTTGCATTTTCTCACTAAATATATGACTTATTATTAACACTTATTACAACAAAGTCACACACAAGGAACTGATGTAACATACTATATTTAGGTAGAATTGCCACGTGAGGGGTAAATGTAGCAAACGATTTTAAAAAGAACAATTATTAATATTTCTAACATTTATTACTATTAATGAACCTAAATGTACTTTTCTATGTAAGAACATACCTTTGGTCATAAACGACTAAAACAATCAGGCATAACTTTGTAATAAGCGTCAGTTTCACTTCGAATAGTGGGTAGAGCACAACCATCACACACCAGTCTCAGTACTCATTATGGGACTAATTTTATATTTTTGATCATAGAAAATCTGCATATTAACACATATTTACTTCTTTTCTGAAACTTATAAGCATTAACAGATCCGGTAAGAATAGAAGCACTCATTCACACAAGGGCCGTCCAGGCACTTTGACACATAGTCACATGTCATCCAGTTTTAACCTTTTTTCTTCACACTTCCACCTCCTCCCATTTGGAGTCTCACTCAGAGGTGTCACAGGTTGGTAAATAGCTGGGGCACACTTCCCACCAAGTTGGGTGGTGGTGAATGGGGGCTAGCTGGGAGAAACAGGGCAACTCCATGGTGGCCAGAGGGTGACAGAATGATACACCTTCAGGCAAGCTGGGAGGGACCTACATGACCCACTTATTGAGGGGTAAAAGTTAGCCGGGGATAATCAATCGTGAAAAATACGAAACTTCACATGATTATCCGGAGGGACTGTCTCAGCCTCCTGCATAGTAATTCCAGAGGGACTATCGCAGTATACGGGCTAACCCTATCATAATCGGGGAGTAGGCTGTTGCACCATGTCACGAATCAATTCGCGACATTTCCCTTTTGTGAGAAGCCGCGAACTATTAGTGGAAAACTCACTGTTTTTCGTTCAGTTAACCGCTCATTCGGACGGAAGCTTTGTCAAATCAGTTTGTCATTGTCATACGTGATCGTCTCTGTGTGAGACATTAGCGCTTCCGATGAGCGATTGTTTTGGGCGCGTTTCGCTCACTCGACCGTTAGAAAATATGGCTTAGTGCTCCGCCTTTCTTTCCCACGATTTGAATTCAGTCTTGTGTTTGCTGTGACGGAGAAAGGGTCTGTGCTCAGAAGTGGAGAGGTCAGCTAGCACCCCAAGCTCCATTAGTACAGTTAATCCCAGTACTCCCACCTTAGTGGTGATACATAGCATTCATCGACTGGTATTTCTTTTGTGTATTTCCTAGTTTTAAGAGCTTAGTTAAGGTGTTTTTCCTAGGAGTAAGTATTTAGCTTCTGTGTGAGTGAGCTTAGTGCGTCTCATTGATTTGATTTGAAATGTAACGTTAAATTTATTTTTTGTGATTAATAAATTTAACAGTTCTATTTCTTGAGCTTAATGTAGAGTAAAAATCTTGTTTCATTTCTCCATTATTAAGCTTATTTTCCATACAGCTCCTAGCTTGCATAAACGTTGCTTTCTTAACTGGTACTTAGACCAGTCTTGTTGTATTAACTTAAAATCCGTTGTGCCAGGAGTTAATGCATCAGCAAGAACCTGATGTTATTATTAGTATTAGTTATTTATTGTCAGGGGTGATGTAACTTTCTCCAGAGGCTAACAGTACAGTAATTCAGCAATTGTGAGTAATTAGTCTCTGCTGAGTACTGTTGAGAAAGTTTATAAATTCTCGTTCTTAGAGAATCTTAGCAAATCAGCGTAAAGTAATCGTTGCTTGATGTAGCAAGACAATCATTGTCTCTCCTCTTCAATATTATTGAATATTATTATCAATTTAAATAACATTTAAACCATTTATATCAAAATTACCGTGATATTATAAAAACCCCGTGACAATTGGCGACCTCGCCAGGATATTAACTCCTAGCTCTAAAGCTATTCATGAGATAGTGCTCACTCATTCATATTTAGGTATTTATCATTAAAGTTTATAGGCACAAGCTTACTGGTGTTTACCCTTAATTTAGCAAGTGAATTTTGCTTTATTAATCAATAGAATACTTAACTCTAGTTTATTTTTGGTAACGCCAGACAATTTTATTCGCTTCTGGGAAGTCGCCGTACCATTGTGTTTATTATTGAGTCTTCCCAGTCATTTACATTTTTGATTTATTTTTTGCCAGTTAACTGGATAAGACTGGTCACCACTAGCTTGTGTCTGTACTCTTTACTTGTGTTTATTAGTATTCGTCGCTAAGCAGTCAGTACTCAATTTCGGTTTTGCTTGATAAATTAGCGCCATGGCTACTACTGTATTTTTACAGGAAGCCAAAGAAATGGGTCTTTCGGACCCAACCGAAATTAAAGAGTATATACTCTCACGGCATAATCAGGAGCAGCAGCGCGAGAATGATGCCCGTGAAGAGCGTAAGATTCAGCGCGAATGCGAGCGAGAACAGCGAATGCGACGAGAACAGTAATACGAGCGAGAACAGCGCGAATACGAGCGTGAACAACGAGACAGAACGAGAGCATGAACGTGCCGAACGTGAGGCACGCGAAAAACATGAACTTGAAGTGCTGAAGCTCAAGCGAGATTCCTTGGCTTCAGACACGTCTGGTGCAGTTGGTCCAAGCTCCACGAGCGTTCCCCCTGCACATGTCCTGGCGACCCCACGCATCAAGCTTCCTTCATACAAGGAAAGCGAGCGAATCGAGCCGTACATAGCTCGTTTTGAGGACATGGCAGATTTATATCAACTAGATGAGGCAGCTAAGCGGCTTCAGTTTCTTGGCCTATTTGAGGGCCCTGCCCTCGATATTCTCCACAGAATTCGTGGAGACAATCTCACATATGAGATGATGAAAGCTGCACTCATTAAGGCGTATGGTCTCACAGTAGACGATGCCAAAGTTCAGTTCATGCGAGCTCGTCTCCAAGACAAGGAGACAGCTGTTCAGTTCCTTGATCGTCTCACAGCTTACTTAAATGAGTGGATGGAGAAAGATGAAACTCCTTCCACGCGTGAGGGGATAATTGACCTTATGCTGCGTACACAGCTAGAGAGGTCGTGGCCTGCTGAGCTCATAGCACAGCTTAAGATCTGCCAGGTGAAAGATGCCAGCCAAATGGCAGAGAAGGCTGACGCATTCTTTACTGCATACAGGTATCAAGCTCGTAAGCAAAACACCTGGAGCAGAAAAGATACTGCCAAGTCTGGGAAGCCGTCTCAGACTGAATCCCAGCACCAAGGCCGTTCTCAGAGTAATGGGCAAGGTCCAAAACCGCAGTGGAAGGACCAGGGGCAAAATACACAGCAGCCTGCTTGGAAGCGGTACAACAAGCACCCCAACCAGCAGCAGTTCCCCAAGCAGCATCAGCAGCAATACAAGGACAAGCCACGTAACCCTCAGTCAGGTCAATTAGTGTATCGGAGGCAGGAGGCAAATGCAGCCTTCATTCCACAAGTACCCGGTGGCGCCATCTCTACCAGTACAGGTACTTCCCAACACTTCACAAGTCCCCCTCCGACCATGAACTCTCCTCAGACACCTAGTTCCCAGGGCGCCACGTTTGCTGCATCGGTTGTTCCGCAGTCTCATGAATGACTGGCTGCTACCTCCTCAGACCCTTCCACCAACAACACTGCCTTTCTTGTTCAGCCAGGGTCTGTAGGAGGTGTTTCTGTAAATGTCCTGAGGGACAATGGTTCCTCAGGCTGTTCTGTTAAGCAGAGTTTAGTTCGGCCTGATGAGTATACAGGTCGACAGATCCAAGTTAGACTTATTGATGGATCAGTGAGATTGTTCCCTGAGGCACGTATCCAGGTGGCGTCTCCATTTTTCACTGGCTTGACAGCTGCAGTTGTCATGCCAGAGCCTCTATTTGACTTTATAGTTGGCAATATTATTGGAGTCAAGGATAGTTGCTCCGATGACGCTACTCAGACTTCGGCTGCTGCGGTAACACGAGCCATGACTGAGGCTCCAGACTGTGTCACCCCAGTGATCATTGAATCGCCGCAAGATCTGATGTGTAGTCAACTTGTTGTGCAAGAACAACATTCTGACCCGACACTTGCTGCCGTGCGGAACAAACAAAAGGGTCGAGTGATTAAGTATTCACGGGGAGGTCGAGCCAAGTTCCTTCGTAAACAAGGACGGCTCTACCGTGAGTCACGAACACCCGAGGGCGAGGTTCGACTGCAGTTTGTCGTTCCCGCCAAGTACCGCCTAGCAGTGTTACAATGGGGTCATTGTTCAGCCTCAGGTCACATGGGCAAAAGGAAGACCCAGGGCCGTATCCGAGCTGACTTTTTCTGGCCAGGGATGGGACGGGACATAGATAGTTTTGTCCGTTCCTGCAGTGTGTGCCAAAGTATCACCACTAATCAGGGACATGCCCTTCCTGTGCCATTTGTAACCACACCTGTAATCTCTGAGACAGTTGAGAGACAGGGTAGTGGTGAAGTGGGTGCAGACCTGACATCTCACCCGTTGGCCCCACAGGACACATTATGTCTAGGGCCTGTACATACATATTATGTACCGTAAGTTAAGGGGGAAGTTGAGAGGCGACTTGAGGCTATGGAAGACCCAAGTTTGCACAAGGATTCTCAGCTTCCCAATACTAATATAAGTATTGTAGGTTAAGGGGGAAGTTTGAGAGAGAACTCCGCAGAGGCGACTTGAGGCTATGGAAGACCCAAGTTTGCACAAGGATTCTCAGCTTCCCAATACTAATATAAGTATTGTATTGTAGGTTAAGGGGGAAGTGAGAACTCCGCAGAGGCGACTTGAGGCAATGGAAGACCCAAGTTTGCACAAGGATTCTCAGCTTTCCGGTACTAATATAAGTATTGTATTGTAGGTTAAGGGGGAAGTGAGAACTCTGCAGAGGTGACTTGAGGCTATGGAAGACCCAAGTTTGCACAAGGATTCTCAGCTCCCCGATACTAATATTATGTACCGTAGTTTAAGGGGGAAGTTGAGAGGCGACTTGAGGCTATGGAAGACCCAAGTTTGCACAAGGATTCTCAGCTTCCCGATATTAATATAAGAACTGTAGGTTAAGGCAGAGGTTGAGGACCCGTGTGCAGTTCGAGGCTATGGAAGACCCGAGTTTGCACAAGGATTCTCAACTTGCCGACCATAATTGTGTGCTATAATTAATGGCGACCTCGAATGTACGTCGTGGCACTGACTGCTAGGCAGAGAGAGTAATTGTAACTTAATAAGAATTTTGTCTCATTGACACTTTTGATGCTCCACCTCAATTGGTTTTGCAGGTTCAGCAATGGGTGTAGCAGTTTTGCTGTGCGGACCAGCTGATCGTCTGCCGCACGCTGCCGCCTCTTCTCCTCTGCCTTCGTCGTCGCCATATTATTTACTGTGTCATTTTACACGTAGGTACAGTTACACTACAACTGTCACACCTACACCGTGTATTACATACACCACGCTACACAACAATTAGTTGTCAGTGTAAATGTAGCGAATTTTCGCTCAGTTTGACCTGAGTACAGGATTTTCACCGTCGTCACGGAGTTTTTTTCCCTCAAGCTTGCTTCTATTAACGTAAATACGAGGTTTTTTCGCTCACTGACGACTGCGACTTTCTCCTGTAGCAGGATAGCACACACACCACAGTGTGAATCTTGTGTGACTGAGTTAGGATTTATATGTATGTATATTGAAATCTTTCTTCTGAAGGAAGAAAGATTTAATTTTCATGGGGCGTAATGTCACGAATCAATTCGCGACATTTCCCTTTTGTGAGAAGCCGCGAACTATTAGTGGAAAACTCACTGTTTTTCGTTCAGTTAACCGCTCATTCGGACGGAAGCTTTGTCAAATCAGTTTGTCATTGTCATACGTGATCGTCTCTGTGTGAGACATTAGCGCTTCCGATGAGCGATTGTTTTGGGCGCGTTTCGCTCACTCGACCGTTAGAAAATATGGCTTAGTGCTCCGCCTTTCTTTCCCACGATTTGAATTCAGTCTTGTGTTTGCTGTGACGGAGAAAGGGTCTGTGCTCAGAAGTGGAGAGGTCAGCTAGCACCCCAAGCTCCATTAGTACAGTTAATCCCAGTACTCCCACCTTAGTGGTGATACATAGCATTCATCGACTGGTATTTCTTTTGTGTATTTCCTAGTTTTAAGAGCTTAGTTAAGGTGTTTTTCCTAGGAGTAAGTATTTAGCTTCTGTGTGAGTGAGCGAGTGCGTCTCATTGATTTGATTTGAAATGTAACGTTAAATTTATTTTTTGTGATTAATAAATTTAACAGTTCTATTTCTTGAGCTTAATGTAGAGTAAAAATCTTGTTTCATTTCTCCATTATTAAGCTTATTTTCCATACAGCTCCTAGCTTGCATAAACGTTGCTTTCTTAACTGGTACTTAGACCAGTCTTGTTGTATTAACTTAAAATCCGTTGTGCCAGGAGTTAATGCATCAGCAAGAACCTGATGTTATTATTAGTATTAGTTATTTATTGTCAGGGGTGATGTAACTTTCTCCAGAGGCTAACAGTACAGTAATTCAGCAATTGTGAGTAATTAGTCTCTGCTGAGTACTGTTGAGAAAGTTTATAAATTCTCGTTCTTAGAGAATCTTAGCAAATCAGCGTAAAGTAATCGTTGCTTGATGTAGCAAGACAATCATTGTCTCTGCTCTTCAATATTATTGAATATTATTATCAATTTAAATAACATTTAAACCATTTATATCAAAATTACCGTGATATTATAAAAACCCCGTGACACACCAGTCAAGCAGGGCAGTATTCCCAATGTAGTTCGGACGCCGATGACAGGGAGAGCTGGAGCTCCCGTTTCATCAGACCTCAAGACTAGTTCCTGACCAGCATGACCTCCACTACTAGTTTCTCTAACTGCCAACACAAAACTACATGCACATTAAACACTACACTTCCTTTTCAAAATTAAAAAAAAAATGGCATCTAATAACCAAGCCTTGGAGTCCCCAGAGGAGGAATCATAAATGCCCCCACCATCCGCCCCTCTCCCGGTGACGACTCAACGAGCTGCCTGGAACCACTGGCTGACTCACTTCTTCGTTTCTGTAACATTCACGGCCTTTCCTCTAACTTTCGCTCTGTTGAGCACCACCTCTCCTCCTCTAAACCTCACCCTATCTTCCTAACTGGGACTCAGCCGTCTGAGGTAACTGATAGCAAACCCTTCTCTGTAACCTCCTACTTTCTCTATACTCATTTCAAAGTCACAGTTTGCTGTTGTGTATATGTATGTAACGACTTATCTTGCTCTCGTGTTCCTGAAGGTGACTCTTCTGAATTCTTGACTCTCTGGCTCTGGCTTTCCTGTCAGTCTCTGACTAAATATATCTGTGCTGTTTACTTATCCCCTAATTCTACGGACTATCAAAAATTCATCGCCAATCTTACTTCTACAATGGAACACATCCTATCCGTTTCTCCTTTCTCTGAAATCTCCATTCTAGGAGATTTCAATGTTCACCACCATCTATGGCTCTCCTTTCGTTTCAGTGATTCCCATGGTGAACAACCCTACTGTATATCTTTTATATCCTTAATGGTCTAGTGCAACGTGTACAGTACTCTACCTGTATCCCTGACTGCCTTGGAGAGAGCTCCAACATACCTGACGTCTCCATTACAACTAATCCTTCTGCTTACACTGTTAATCTTTCCCCTCCGTTGGGTTCCTCCGATCACAACCTTATTTCCTTAACCTGTTCTATTGCTCCAGTATAGCCTGTGACCCTCCAAAGAAACATTGGTTGTGGCACTTTGGAGCTGCTGATTGGGAAGCCCCCAGGTAGTACTTCTTCGATTTTTCCTAGAATGATTATTGCTTCCATGGCCTGGAGCTATGTGAGTGTACCTTGTGCATTACAGAGGTTATTCTCTCGGGGATAGAAGCATACATTCCTTTCTCATTTCCTTTGGACTAACGCAAGAAAACCTTGGTTTAATCACACTTGTTCTAATGTTGTCCACAACAATGAGAGGGGCTGTAAAAGGTTCCAGAGCCAACCCACCACCAAATCACATCTTTTCTATGTTTCTGCCCAAAATCGTGCCAAGTCTGTTCCTCGCTCTGGTAAAAATGATTTCATCCGTACTAAATGCTCTCAACTCTCCAACTTGATTTTTTTTGCCACTCCTTCTAGCACCTTGCCAAAAACCATTCTAACAACTTTACCTCATCATCCTTCCCTCCTCTTCTCTAGAATGATGCTATTTCTTCTACAGATAAAGCAGATCTCTTCGCTCAGGCTTTCTCCTTCAATTCCACCTTAGATGATTCTGGTGCTGTTCCTCCATCACTCATTCCCTCTGACTTCCTCATGGCTGATATTAAAATTTCTTCAGCTGATGTATTTTCTGCCATCACTGCCCTCAATACTAACAAGGCATATGGGCCTGATGGGGTCACTCATGTTGTCCTCAAGAACTGTGCTTCTGTGCTTACACCCTGCCTAGGTTAACCCTTTCGCCTTTGTCTGTCAACTTGTACCTTTCCTCCATGCAGGAAGTTTGCTCTCATTCATCCAGTCCCAGAGAAGAGTGACCATCAGCAACCTTCTAACTATCGCCCAAATGCTTTAACATCCTGTGTCTCAAAAGTTTCCTAGTCTATTCTTAACAGAAGAATTTTAAGGCATCTTTTCTATCACAACCTTCTTTCTGACTGTCAGTATGGGTTCCGTCAATGACGCTCCACTGGCGATCTTCTCACCTACCTTTCAGATTCCTGGTCATCCTCCTTTCGGGAAGTTATCGAAAATTTTGCCATTGCACTTGACCTCTCAAAGACTTTCAACCGAGTCTAGCATAAATCTTTGATTTCCAAACTGCCCTCTTACGGTTTTCAATCCTTCAGGCTGTGCCTTGATCTCTAGCTTCCTTTCTGGTCGTTCTATAGCTGCTGTTGTAGACGGCCATCGTTCTTCTCCTAGATCTATCAGAAGTGGTGTTCCTCAGGATTCTGTCCTATCACCAACTCGCTTCCTTTTATTCATCAATGGCCTTCTAAGCTGTATATCTAACCCTCTCCACTCATACACTGATGATTCCACCCTTCACCTTTCCATTCGGTTCCTGCAACGTCCATCTCAGCAGTTACTTCAACAAACAAGGGATGAGGCTATGGCACACCTAATGTCTGACTTGGCTTGAACCTCTCAGTGGGGTAAAAATAATATTGTTTATAATTCATCAAAGACTCAGTTCTTATACCTATCAACCCGACAAAATCTTCCACAGGAGTACCCACTAATGTTAATAATATCCAGCTCAATCCTGCATCATCCCTAAACATACTTGAGGTTTCATTCTTTCTGGACTTATCTTGAATAGATCATATTACCTCTCTTGTGAAATCTGTTTCCAAGAGATCAGGTGTGCTAAGCTGACTCCATACCATCTTTACCCCTGCACAGTTGTTGACTTTATACACGGGTTGTATTCGCTCCTGTGTAGAGTACAACTCTCATGTGTTCGAAGGCTTCCCACATAGAGCTCATATCAATAGGGTGGAGTCAAAGGCTTTTCGTCTCATTACCTCTCCTCCTCGTAGTGGCTTGCTTCAACCTCTGTCTCTTCGCCACACTGTTGCATCTTTATATCTTTTCTGTCACTGCTTGAATGGTCACTGCTCCTCTGAACTGTATGTTTGCATCCCAACACCTATACGACAGGTGCGTAGCACCGGTCTGACAACAAACTCTCATCTTTTTTCTATCCAACTTTCTAATGCAAGAGTTAACCGTTACTCCCAGTCCTTCATTTATGCAACAGATCAGCTCTGGAACTGTCTCCCTCTGTCTGTATTTCCTACTTCCTGCGATCTCTAATCTTTCAAATGCAGTGTGTCCAGGCATCTCGAAAGGAACGGATCTTGAATTTGGCTCCCTTTCATATTGTTATTTTTTTTTCTTGGAAGGAAAGATTTGCAGGCTCCTGGCCTTTGGTTCCTTCTTCCTTGCATTAAAAAAAAAAATGCTATGGAAAGAATACACTCAGTGACGTATTAGATTAAAATTGTTAATATGACGATGGGTCAAGTATGTTTCTTTACAAGGTTACGGTAACCTTCCGTTACACCAAGTGACATTATTTGGCAAATGTAGCTCCAGGCAAGGTACCAACAACTGGCCACTTGCAAGTTTTGCCAACAAGAAAGTTGAAATTACCGACATTGGTAGTACTTAGTGTTAGAGCACAAACCGTATTATAAAAGAAAATTACTGTATGACAATACCTTTGGCATTATTAAGTATTCGCTGGGCATTTTTTTATTCACTTTATCCATAGATAAGGAAAATTTTAAAAAATATTTTAATCATTTAGAAAAGATGAATGGTCTTTATTATCCTCTCATTATTTATGACGAAAAGGAAACATAGCACTGCTCAGCTAGCACCTGATTAACAATCAGAGCTTTTTCACATGACATATTCCTATCTTGAAAGTGTTTTACACTAACACAGAACTTCGAAAGCTATCACTGTCGATATTTTCAAGATCTTCGTAGCCCTGTACTCACAAGTAGTCAAATGTTTGTAACAGCTGTTATCATATTACTGTATATATCACTAATGATTAAAATTTTCCTATACTTAGAATACTGGTGCTGGAGAGAGCCACTGTCTTGTGGTGGCACATGGTGGTGGCACCACCCAGTTATACCAAAGTCCCTCAATCCCTTCCTTGAAAGAAAGTTGGGGAACTGTGGGAGAAGGGCAACATTAGCCTGTAGTCCGCCGAGTTCACGTTTATATGAGACTTGGGTTGTACTTATTCCTTCTACTATTTCAAATAATATTGTGTTATCAGCGGCTAGATACCTTAAGGCTAAGAGAGTAACATTTATAACTGACCTCCTTTATCATTGTTCGCTTTCTTTATTTTGAGTGAAGTCATATTAAAATAATAATAATAAAAAATCATTCTTATGCCGATCATAGTAATAAATATCTAATTTTTAAGACAAGATGAATTTCAGTGAAAACTGAGATCTGCTCTCACGAAAACTATCAGAGAGAGAGAGAGAGAGAGAGAGAGGGAGAGAGAGAGAGGGAGAGAGAGAATTTGTGTGTGTGTGTGTGTGTGTGTGTGTGTGTGTGTGTGTGTGTGTGTGTGTGTGTGTGTGTGTGTGACAGAAAAGGGAGGAAGTGTGATGGCGGAGGGAATAGAGATGGACAGAGGGGAAGTGAAGGTGAATAACCAGGTAATTAATACAGTGATGCGGTGGAGTTGACAGAATGGGTGGGAGTGTGGACTGTTATACCCCTTCTACCCTTATTTAGCCTGCAACTACCATCTTTCCATCTAGACTACCGAACTGTAGCGAGAGGTTAATACTGTTAGCCACAAAAGAGTCCTATGCAGAGGATGGAGAGCCATAATATTGCCTTTATTTTTATTTTTTTGTCACTGAGCTACGACAGCTGCGTGGCACAAGCTTTGAAACGATGAAACTCTGGACTAAGTTAAGGTGAAAAGAGCACAGTAAGGCAACTGATGGAATGGTGATGGATGGACGGGGTGAAGTCAAATGGGAATAGAGTGGAGACTGATGAAATGGGACTGGAGTAAAGATGAAGGGAATGGCGGTGGGGCAGAGTGTTATAGTCTTTTTTATTATAAATTAGCTGTGCTACGGATTGACGCCTCCCTATGGTGGCACTGATATAAACGCGTGGCTGTTTCCCGGTTGATGTAACGTCCCTCATCTTCAACACCCTTGAAAAGAAGGATGGTGGACTGCACAAGGGGGTTCTAGGACAACTGCCTCCTGGACAACTGCCCCCCGAACAACCGCCCCCCGGACAACTGCCCCCCGGACAACTGCCCCCCGGACTACTGCCCCCCGGACAATTTTCTCCTCAAAATATCACCCGATTCACTGTACAAATGGTCGCAAGTGTCTAACCTAACCTAACCTAATCAAACCTAACTTAACCTGACCTAACCTAGTCTAACCTAACTTAATCTAACCTAACTTAACCTGACCTAACCTAACCTAACCTAAAATAAATTAACCTAACCAAACCTAACCTAATCTAACCTAACCTAACCTGACCTAACCTAACCTAACCTAACCTAAACTAATCTAACCTAACTTAACCTGAACTAACATAACCTAACCTAACCTAACTTCACCTAACCACACCTAACCTGACCTAACCTAATCTAACCTAACATAACCTGACCTAACCTAACCTAACTTAACCTAACCTAACCTAACCTAACCAAAACTAACCTAACCAAACTAACCTAGTCTAACCTAATCTAACCTAACCTAACCTAGTCAAACCAAACCTAACCTAACCTAACCTAATCTTTAGTGGGAGGTAACTGCCGGGGGGGGGGGCATTTGTCCGGGGAGTGGTTGTCCTAGGGGGGCGATTGTCCAGGGGGCAGTTGTCCCTGGGGCAGTTGTCCGCAGGGCACTTGTCCAGGGAGCAGTTGTTCACTACTACCTTTGGCTCTCGTCTCCTTTCACTGATCCACCTGGTGAACGAACCTTCATCTTTTCTGTTCTTAATGACCTAGAGCAACTTGTACAGCACCCTACCCGTATCCCTGACCGCCTTGGAGAGAGCTCCAACATACTTGACATTTTCCTTACAACTAGTCCTTCTGCTTACATTGTTAACCTTTTCTCTCCGTTGGGCTCCTCCGATCATAACCTTGTTACTTTAACCTATCTATCCCTCCAGTACGGCCTGCAGACCCTCCAAAGAAACGTCGTCTGTGGCACTTTGCAGCTGCGGATTGGGAGGCCCTCAGGCAGTACTTCTTTGATTTTCCCTAGAATGATTATTGCTTCCATGGCTGGGAGCTATCTGAGTGTGCCTTGCACATTACAGAGGTTATTCTCTCGGGGATAGAACCATACATTCCTTTCTCATATCCTTGGACTAATGCAAGAAAACCTTGGTTTAATCACGCTTGTTCTAATGCTGTCCGCAACAAGGAAAGGGTCTTTAAACGGTACTGGAACCAACCCATCCCTGAATCACATCTTTTTTATGTTTCTGCCCGGAGTCGTGCCAAATCTGTTCTTCGCTCTGCTAAAAATAAATTCATCCGTACTAAATGCTCTCAACTCTCCAACTTGAATTCTTCCAGCTCCTTCTGGCACCTTGTCAAAAACCTTTCTAACAACTTTACCTCATTATCCTTCCCTCCTCTTTCCTCTCTGATGGCTCTGTAGCTATTTCTTCTACTGATAAAACAGATCTGTTTGCTCACACTGTCTCTTCCAATTCCACCTTAGACGATTCCGGTGCTGTTCCTCCCTCACTACTTCCCTCTGACTTCCTCATGGCTGACATTAAAAATTCTTCAAATAATGTATTTTCTGCCATCACTGGCCTCAATACTAACAAAGCATATGGGCCTGATGGAGTGACTCGTGTTGTCCTCAAGAACTGTGCTTCTGTGCTTACACCCTGCCTAGGTAAACTCTTTCGCCTTTGTCTATTCAACCTGTACCCTTCTTTCTTGCTGGAAGTTTGCTCTCATTCAGCCAATCCCAAAAAAGGGTGACCATTCCCAACCCTCTAACTATCGTCCAATTGCTTTAACATCCTGTGTCTCAAAAGTTTTCGGGTCTATTCTTAACGGAAAAATTTAAAAGCATCTTTCCTATTACAACCTTCTTTCTGATCGTCAGTATGGGTTCCGTCAGGGATGCTCCACTAGCGATCTTCTCACCTACCTTTCAGACTCCTGGTCCTCCTCCTGTCTAGAAATTTGGCAAAAGCTTTGCCACTGCACTTGACATCTCACAGGCTTTCGATCGAGTCTGGCTTAAATCTTTAATTTCCAAACTCCCCTCTTACGGTTTCTATCCTTCTATCTGTGCCTTCATCTATTGCTTCCTTTCCGGTCGTTCTATAGCTGCTGTTGTAGACGGCCATTGTTCTTCTCCTAGATCTATCAACAGCGGTGTTCCTCAGGGCTCTGTCCTATCACCAACTCTCTTCCTTTTACTCATCAATGATCTTCTAAGCTGTACATCTAATCCTAACCACTCATAATCTGATGATCCCTCCCTTCACCTTTCCATTCGGTTCCTGCAACATCCGTCTCAGCAGTTACTTCAACAAACAAGGGATGAGGCTATGGCACACCTAATGTCTGACTTGGCTCGTATATCTGACTGGGGTAAAAATATTCTTGCTGTTTTTAATATATCAAAGACTGAGTTTTTACACCTATCAACCCGTCAAAATCTTCCACAGGAGTAGCCACTAATGTTTAATAATATCCGGCTCAATCCTGCATCATCGTTGAACATGCTTGGGGTTTCATTCACATGGGACTTATCTTCGAAAGATCATATTGCAGCTCTTGTAAAATCTGCTTCTAAGAGATTAGGTGTCCTAAGCCGACTCCGTGCCTTCTTTACCCCTGCACAGTTGTTGACTTTATACACGAGTTTTATTCGCCTCTGTTTAGAGTACAACTCTCATGTGTGGGGAGGCTCCCCACATACAGCTCTTCTCAATAGGGTGGAGTCATAGGCTATTCGTCTCTCATCAACTCCTCCTCTTACTGGCTCCCTTCAACCTCCGTCTCTTCGCCGCACTGTTGCATCTTTATCTCTTTTCTATCGCTACTTCAATGGTCGCTGCTCCTCTGAACTGTCTGCTTGCATCCCACCACTCTACGACGGGCGCGTAGCACTCGTCTGGCAACAAACTCTCATTCTTTTGCTGTCCAGCTTTCTAATTCAAGAGTTAACCGTTACTCCCAGTCCATTTATGCAACAGGTCAACTCTGGAACTGTCTCCCTCTGTCTGTATTTCCTACTTCCTATGATCTCCAGTCTTTCAAACGCAGTGTGTTCAGGCATCTCGAAATGAATGGATGTTGAGTTTGTCTCTTTTTTTTCGTCTTCTTCTTCTTGGAAGGAACGTCCATACGGGCTCAGCCTTTGGTTCCTTCTTCTTCGCATAAAGAAAAAATTACTTCTTCACTTAAAACTGTAACTTCTCCATAGTGAATGCTGAGTTGTAAAAACACATTAATAGAACAGAATGCTATTCACGAAGAGGTGGTATAGATAAGATGTGGAACAGTGCCGTTGTCTTTTTTTTACCGATGATCGAGAGATAGACTACAAAACAGACAAAAATCTGGGTAAGGTTAAAGTGAAAAAACTATAGTTGGATTACTTTGGGGTCGGAAAGCATGTGGGGTTGGATGTGGGTGTTGGGATGTAGTGGAGGGGGTGGATGAAGAATTGTATTTCTTGCACCTTAACCCTACTAATTCTTCAACCCACCTTCAACGTCATTATCGTTCTTATACCATAACATGACTTGAATTTTGGGCCTCTTGCAGCTTACTTCACGCAGTTCAGTGGCAGAAAGTGCTATGGCTCTGCATCGTTTTTTTTTTTTTTTTTTTTTTTTTTCTCCACAGCATGTCCTTTTGACTACTGCCATATCTGAGGGTTAATTTACTCAACATTCAAGATGGAGAGGGCAATTTTAAGCCAAGTTAGAGAAGAAAGAGTATAATTATGGTGGGTGGATGGGGGGTGAGGAATAGTGGGATCAGAGAAAAGAGAAGAGGTTGAGAATAGAAATGGTGAGGGCAAGAGGAGTGGGAGTGGCGGGGATAGAGATTGTAGACGAGGGCGGAGCTATGGATTAGTAGAGAGTGGATGGTGTGGGAGTGGGAATGAGCAGAGGTGGGGGAGTTGAGGTGGATGGTGTGGGAGTGGGGATGAGCAGAGGTTGGGGAGTAGAGGGTGGAGGGTGTGGGAGTGGGGATGAACAGAGATGAGGGGGAAGAATGTGGAGTAAATGAGCGGGTGAAATCAAGATGTGAAGAGGGGAAGGGACAGGGGGTGAAAGAAGTCGAGAGGGTGAAAGAGGGTGGAGGTGAATATGAATGGAATGGGAGTGTAGGTCCGCAGGTGTGAAAGACGTTGAAATATTGGATATAAACTGTTAATGTTGGCCTCGTAAAGAGAAATTATATTCAGCCCTGTAACCTTGACCCTTGACTTTTCTTTTCTTTTTTCAAAAACAATAGGTCAAACCCTTGACTGACCCTCAACTCTTCTATCATGTTTAGTCAAAATCAGATATAATATGTTTCAGTTGTTTTGCACACACACACACACACATATACACACATACTCACACACAGGCTCCTTAAGCTTTCCATCCATGAGGAACACACGTGACACACCCCTGCTACACCAGATTTTAGGAAAGAGAGTTTAGAAGGAGACAAGCGACCCTAGAGAGAGGTCGAGACGGAGATTAGCCTTAGAACAGAGAGAGAGAGAGATAGCGAGACAGGGAGGTAGCTACCCGGGACTTATACTCGTTCCGTGTTTAATATTTCCAAGACAAATAAAAATAGTCCCATACTATTCTTTACCTCTCCTGTCACTACATGACATTTGGTGGGGAAGCTACTACAAGATATAAGAGCCGCTCGACCACAAGTCTAAAATATTCTTCTCTACAAGTAACTACAAAGTTTTTATGACACACACACACACACACACACACACACACACACACACACACAAATCAAAACATAATACCCACTTTGCAAGCGCGGGACGAACCAGACAAAGCCTGCTTAGAAATCGCACACATCAGACAGCTCGGATGTTTGAAATTTGCTGCCCTAAATTCAACCCCATTTTCCCCTTAAAAATCCTTAATCGTTGTTCCAAATTTGGTGCAAGTCCATCGCATTTTTTTTCTCTCATATTGCTTAAAGACAGACAGACAGACGAACCGAGCCAAATGGCTGTGATGTTTCTTGTAGTGTTGTTGTCTTCCAGGCTTCTCTGGACGTGAATCCATTAGACTACTGTACAAACTGACTTTGGTCTTCGTTGGAAGCTTAACATCTGACTTCATTTATAGGTACAGTACGGAGCATACTGTACCACAACACTGACACTAACCACACACACACACTCACGTCATATCGGACAGCATACAACCTCTCCACCCATTTGCCCACTCACTTCTTGTCACAATCGACCATAAAAGTATTACGTAGGAGGGGTCCAATTATTTCCTAAGTGATCAGTGCTGCTTACAGTGTTTAAGGAAATTGCTTCGCCAGACCCAGGGTACACAGCGCCATCGCGAGTAGGCTCCTCTTCATCGCCAGGAAGCGAGGTAATGCACTCTACTGACTGAAAGGCCATTAATGTAGAGTAACCTAAAAGGAAAGTTTGGAATGTCCACCGTCTGTGGTGTCAAGGTTATTCACGTGGAATGTACTCCGATACTTTTTTGATCGACTGTACGTGCCGGTTACATTTATATTCTTTGACAAGTGCGTCACCATTTGGTATGGCGAAGGAGGTTTGAGTTCGGAGACACGTCATTAATCCGCCTGGCATCACCATTGATGCTGGAAAGATTCATGACACACCTGACCTAATGGCCGACTCCCAAATTCAGAAGGATTTTTTAAATTTTGAAAAAGTAATAATTTCAAGTGTGAAATCATTTTATTTTTATATCTTCGAAAACAGCCTCTTGTTGTGTACATGAGTATATTTTGTTCACATTAACCATACTCTGTTCATTTTAAATTGGCGCATAATTGATCCCCTTTTATCTTGAGGATTGAGCTGAAAAAATTCATTAAATAGCCTTAAATTTTTCCTATCTCCATCTTGAGTATTAAGCTGTAACAACAAACTGACACTGGAATATGGTGCTAGTCACAAGGAAGTTCTGTGGAAAAGGATATTGATCCATAGTAGCCTACTGTGTTATTCTGCCAATGACCTAAGGGATGTGAGTTGCAAAATAACGAATACCTCTGCCTAGTTAAGGTGAATGAAACATAGACGTAAAAGTGCCATCCCTCCAAACTGAATGCTGGGCTGCACCAAGCGATTGGGATTAGAATGTGGGACTAGTCACGAAAGGAGCATCATGGAAAGGGTTTTTGAACCATAATATTGCCTTATTCTGCCACTGAACTAATAAATGCAAGTTACAAAAGAATGAAAAAACTGGACCTTCTTGCCACCTCTAGACTGCTCAATGAAGTAACAGGGCATTAAACTGTGACTATCAATTAAATTGAAGAGCATCCTCCACCAAGTACAGTACGTATGTCATATTGTGGGATTCTTAAATATATTTTCCCTTATACAGGCCTGGGAAGGGAATTCTTTGTGAAACTGGGAGAAAAAAATCCCGCGGTAGGATCAAAATCATTGGAACTTCTAATAATCATTTAAACCACATCATCAAAAAATTTCTTCGCAGTTTTTTTCTTCCTTTCTTGGATGAGTGTCTTATATACTGTATATACAGTATATTTGATAACTGGAGGGAAGTTTCTGTTAACTTTATTGCACAATCTACACCGATACTTAATCACTATGCGCAAGTGGTACGCATGTCAGCTGGGATGAATGGCCATAGATACAAATAGCTGACAACGTATTGACGCTTGGTTAATTCACACGACCTCCAATATTAGTCTGATCTTATCCCCTGACACTAACAAATCTTATGGTACACAAAACCCGGGGTCACACGAGGACTATTTCGATGGATTATTTCTTGGTAGTTTGGCCATATAAGGAAAACCTTGTGGCCTTCAGTAGGTTAAAAATGATTCCTTCCTTGCTCATATGTGAGTGACAGATAATATGGCAGACGGATAACAAATATTATTATACAACAACAATATCAAAGCAGGCTAAGGCAATTTTTGCAATGTTATTGAACATGAAAAATATCTTAAGAAATGCAAGTTACACCGCTGTGGTCGTGGCGGACTGATATTTACTACTGAATACAAACCAGGAGTAAAAATTAATTAACTGCAAAGCCTAGGAGTCAAGACCTACTTCACTGTGGTACTGTGTGTTCATTGGAGAGACGTGTGCTTAGAGGCGTGAGTTTACAAATCCAACTGTTCAAAATATCAAGTAATAGGTTGCTGGATCTTCTTGGGTCAACGGGGATACCAAGCTGATTTTTTTCAAGTTAAGCAATTCTAATACTCTTTACCCTGACAAAATACATCATCATTATCATCATCATCAGCAGCAGCATCGTCATCCAAGCCTCCCATCCAAGCACAGGGTGAGTTGAGAGAGTTTCCAGAGGCCCAGAAAGAACCAGATAGAAACCACAGAATAGGCTATCCGATTGAAAAAGCCACACTCCCATTTATTAACAGTCCCAGCTCCCGGAATCTTGGCTTTAGCTAATAGGTAAAAATAATTCCGTATTGAATAAATAAATCCGCCCGTAACTTCACAATCACCTGCCCGACAGAGTCAATTCGACAATTATCAAGCTGAAAGGAGTGCAAACCCTGGTCACACACTGCGCATAAAATTCATCCACCCAGCTCGATCGCTTGTCAGTTCTTTAGCCTCAACACCTTTCATCTCTCTCTCTCTCTCTCTCTCTCTCTCTCTCTCTCTCTCTCTCTCTCTCTCCTATACCATGTCTATCCTCTTTCTTCGAGGCCTACCACACCTCTTTCCACCTCCAAATTCGACCGGGTATACCCTCTTCACCACTCCCTAAATAACGATTCTCTCCATATGATCATACCATCTAAGCACACTCCTCCTCAGTTGTCCAAAGACTTCCTTCGGTGAATCACGTTAGTTCTTATCCTATCCACTTTCCTCACTCCACACACATTCCCCAACAGTCCCATCTCCACTACTCTTATTCTATGCTTTTCGTTTTGGTGCCACACCAAAGTCTCACATCCGTACGTTAGAGAGAACTCTAAAAGTTTTTGCAATCCTCTCACAACTGCCACACTCAAATCTCTGCTTCTTGTCATGGCCCTCATAGTACTAGCCACTGCCGAACTGAATATTTATAGAATTTATAGAATTTTAAAAAATATGAAAAAAAAAAAAAACAGTATAAAGGCGTATTCCTTTAGGATATTGGAAGTAAAAACAGACTACATAGCTTAATCTAAGCATCTTTTTTTATTAAATCAGAAAGCGTCCAGGAATATAATAATTCCATTATCAACTTCTGAATCATAGCTGGGGAGGGGGAGGGAAGAAGAGATACTGGAAAATAAAAGTTCTTTGTCCAGGTAATGGACAATAGTTGCCAATCCTTCTTTCCAAACTAAGATGGCTGATCTTCCAAGTAAACGACGAAGGACATCTTCACCCTCTCAACGTCTGGCCTGTGACCATGAGAAGTTTATTATATGCCAGAAGATCGACTCGCAATATGGTACCACGAGCACCGAGAACGGCAGGGCACGTGTAATTGAGGCAGCAAGCACAAGAAAGGACAGTGTTTTTGAAAGACTGAAGCACGTTGACCATAGCAAAATTGTGTATCATGTTAGCAATGACTGTTACAAGAGCTACACACACAAAAAAAGAGAAAAAAAGAAAAAAAATGTACAGTTGACGACGTATACCTATGACCTCAGCAGATCAAGATGGTGCCGATTCAAGCCAACAACAAGGTACTTTGATTGGGAGGACAAGACGTTCAACAGTAAATTCGCGGGACCCAGCAACAAACCCAAGTGATGTCAACATTTTTTCAAAAAAGTGTGTCATATGTGGAAACGTGAAACACAACAATGAGTACGAGAAACATCGTATATCTGAAAAGGGTTATGCGGTAGCATTCCTGAAAGCAGCTTCGATACTCCAGGATGACGTTTTCACCCGAACATGTGACCTACAAGATGCAAATGCGGTCTTTGCAGCAGATTTGTACTGTCACAAACTTTGTATCCGCAACTAACATCAGAAAAGGAGAGAAACTGTTTTCAAAACCCGAGTCTTCGTCAGGGGAGCAGCAGAAGACTGATATCCCAATAAATGTAATGCATGACAATTCCGATTCTGATACACTGAAAAGGTGTGTTGCCCAACTGAGAAAGACAATCATAAACCAGGACTTTCACTTGAATAACAAATTCTGTGATGCTAGAGAGCTAGAAAAGGCATACGATGATGTGCTGATTCCCAGTGATGTTGCAGACTTCCTTTCAGGCCTGTTTGACTTGGACATTAAGTTTGGTAACATTGCCAATGAAGAACGACTTGAGGAACCAGACTTTCAATCTGCTAAAACGAAGGTTTTATCTTTGTACCAAATCATCTTGTATATGTTGAACAATGGTAAAAAACGCACACCTTTACACATGCTGAATTCGGAAGCGATTTACAATACCTGTAGGTAAAAAACATTCATATTCAGTCTCAACAAGTTTGGACCTACAATTAGTTATGATGAAGTTTTCCGTTACCATTCTGACATGGTATCGTTAGTGACTGAAGCAAGCTAGAGCCAGGTACCGCTTCCAAGCCACTTTAATCCTAACAAGTTCACGATGGGGGCTTTTAACAGTTTTGATCACGAAGAGGCAACCCTCTCTGGTATTGGGGGGAGCCATGATACTGTCATGATTCTGGTGCAGGACAAGTCAACAGGTATTTCAAACGGTAAACCCAACATTTCAGACACAAGTGTGACTCACAGAGAACGGCAATTTAAAAATGAACTAGGGTGTCAGACTTTGAAGAGTTACACAAAGACTGCCAAAAAAACAAGCCTTCCTCCACTATATGAGGTTTCAGAAGAATTGTATCATATGGATGAAGGAAAAGAAAAAGTAATCAGAATAAAAGACACTGCATGGGTTTTGGCTAGAATGGACATCTCGTATTTGGACGAAACTACCTGCATCAACGAAACCTGTAAGGAACAAGTAATGCCTTCTTGGAGTGCATTCAATTCCATGATCACGGACGAGAATGTGGCTCCAAAAATAATAGGGTTTATTTACCGTATCCCATCACGGAATATGGTACTGTATATACTGCCTTGAAAAACTTCCAAGATGTTCTCAGTCAGTTAGATCAGTCACACCTACCTGTTGCATGTGATGAGGGTGTTTACCACATTGGACGTGAGATAATTATGAATGACCCAACGGAATTCAATGACTTGGTGCTTTGTTTGTGTTCCTTCCATTTAATCAAGGTGATGGGTGCAATAGGAAAATACATATATGGAAGTGGAGCTGAAAATGTGTTGGTAGAGACAAAGGTATTTGGTAAAAATTAATGTAGTCAGGCGGTGCTGGACCGGACTCACTACACCAGGTCACTAAAGGGACTCTCAGTGCTTTCTGAATGCATAGAGAGGTTACAGTGGACAGAATTCTTTCGTATCAAAGGTCATGAAAAATACAGGAATGAACTTAAAATTCTACAGATGATGAAAGACTGTATCAGAAAAGAAGAGGGACGAGGGCAAGGAATATTTGGAATCCTTCCTGTCAACCTCATCAAACATGATTGATGACTTCAACACCTTCAGGTCTGAGAGAATGGAGATGTCTGAGACATTTGCCTTCTGGGATCGTTTTGTCAGGATGGTTTGTGTCCTCAAAGACTTGGTGAGATCTGATCATGAGGGAAACTGGGAACTGCATCTCCACAGTGTACAAGCTGCTCTACCTCTGTTTGCTGGGTGTGATCAGATCAACTACCTTCGATGGGCATCAGTATATCTGGAGGACCTGAGGAAGCTAGAAGCGGAAGCTCCGGCAGTGTATGAGAAATTTAAAGCTGGAAAGTTCGTGGTGAAGCGATCGGAAGGATCATTCAATTCCGTTGGTGCTGACATGTGTCTTGAGCAGACAATCAACCGATCTGAAAAGAGTGCAGGTGGCATCACTGGTTGTACAGAAAGAAAACAGTTTGTGGCTCAGTGGGAGATCATATACCATGATATGTTAGCTGTATTTAACCTCCTACGTGAAATCAGAGGTGTCGTTACACCAAGCACAGAACTTCTTGTGAATCATGAGTTCAATCTGCCAGCCACCTGAACATCCGAAACCTTGATCCAGGATATGATGCAGTATATCAAAGAGCATGGAAACCCTGTGATTCTAACCATAGAGAGATACCATAATGACCAGTTGATCCTTCACAACATCCTCACCCAAGAAGTCATGTCCAGCGAAATCCGTGACAACTTTTTCAAGTTCGATGTGAATTCTAGAAAAAAGTACGAAGCCCTTCGGACGGAGTGGTTTATGAAAAAACAGAGATCCATCTTTGATACCATTCACAGGACAAACCTCAAGACGTTCAAATTCATGAAGTCAGAAAAAGGTAAGAGTAAACAAGCAACAAACAGAGCAAATAGAGATTGGCGGAAACTCAGAAGATCTTTGATACTGCCCGGATGCGAGACTGTGACATGAAATACTTGTTGGGGTTTGACCTAGTTGAGAGCAGCTACCTTTTTGATGGGGATGGATTTATGAGGAAACCAAACAAAAGCGACCTGTGCAATGAGTTAGAAAAACGTCTGGACAAAACAGACTGCCTACAATCATCAAAATGGGAGCCACAGAATACGGCAAGCATCACTAATGTCATGGGATGCCTACGCCGCATGTGTTTATCCAAGGTGAAAACAGTTGGTGAACTTTGTTCACACTTTCTTCATACCACTTATAGACTTTGCAGCGAGTCAAATCACACTGTCTTTGTCTTTGATACATATATAGATGGTTCAGTTAAAGACAGTGAGGGCAAGAAGATGTAGCTGTAGTCCAATCGACCTGAATGTAAGTAAATGCAGAGACGCAACTGCCAGTGACTATGGATACCTTCTGGGCGTCGGCCATAAACAAAGCTAAACTCCAAGTGTTACTTCGAAGCCATATGTTAAGAAACCCGAAGCCAATGACAGACGTAGTAGCCAGTTCAATGGGTCTTTCTGATGAAACTGAACCATGCAGGGCTATTTTCAATGAAAGTGAAACAACCGTTCCAAAATTAGATGTCGGCATTGAAGAAACAGACGTGAGGATGATTCCCCATGCTCTCCATGCAGTATGTTGTGGGGCACCCAGAGTGGTTTTGCTATCTAATGATACAGACTTCATGGTCCTTGGGCTGAATTATTGGGATCTCCTAAGGAGCCATGGCCTAAAGGAAACTGTGGATCACAGCTGGTGTAGGAAATACTACCAGATATATCCTTCTTCATGTCTTGGCCACAAGGTTGGGCATGGATGCCTGCAGTCCTAAAAGCATTACATCATCTCACTGGCTGTGACTCAACAAGCAAACTCGGCACGAAAGCAGCTGCACTCAAAGCAAACCCCATGTCACCATCTCCTCGACTTTGGAAATAACCCAAGTGACACTGACTTGGTATTGACAGAAAAGTTTCTGGTCAATGTGTATAAGTCAGGAAAGCCATGCAAAACAATGGATGAATTGAGATATCACCTTTTTCACCATAGCAAAAAAAAACTATCTTGGATTTACCCTCAACCAGTCGATCCATCCAAGGACATATTCTCAGGGCACTTTATGGGACATACTCGCAACTACACTGTCTGGATAAAGTGTAACTAGATCCACAAAACTCTGGCTACAGCATAACTGATGGCATCCTTCAACCAGACACCGACATCAGCTTTACTGCCAGAAGATTTCCCAATGCCATGTAACTGCACCTCCTGTGCCACCAAGCGATGTCCTTGCAGACAGCTTGACTTAAGGTGTTGTCAGTATTGGAACTGTCAAGCTTCAGACAAAGGCTGTAATAATCCACTTAAGGGTAGATAGGAATGACACTACATGGAATATGTACCATATATATGGATAGTTGACCCTCCTCCCCATGATAATAGGTTGTATGTCTTTCACCGAAGAGGACAATTACATCAATTTTAGTATAACTAAGACCTTTCCATTGTAGGAGATGGACCTGACCAGTACCCACGCAGTTTTCAGAATTTTGATAAGGTAAATATTGTCAAGATTTTAAAAGATGTCATATTCATATTTTTTTCAATTTGACCACAAGGCGTGATATTTCTTGTTTATGCATTCCTACTGCTTTCACAAACTTACATTTTCTGTTAAAAAGATGTTTACATTAGCTTACGAAGTCGGTTTGTACTTCCAATGGCCTAAAGAAAGAAATCCCATTTGATGCAAGTTTACTAACATTTCGGTAAATTCTATAAATATTCAGTTAGATTCCAAATAGTTCAATCTGCCTAAAATATTCTTCCTTGCGATTTTAAAAACTTCTATAGGATGTCTTTAAATAGTACCGATCAATAAATGATGAGTATATCCAATGGAGGTATTATATCTTATTTCTTATGGGTAACAACCCTAGATTTTTCAGGAAATGTTCTATAATTTTATATTTTTGTTTATAATGTTCAGGTTTTTTTATGTAATCAAATCTTACTTAGATTCATCATGTAGCTGATAAAATTAGCTATCTTTTGAGTGGTAATATTTTTCTATAGGTGCTTTCCTTTAGCCACCATGGTCATCTAAAGTAAGTTCACACTTCATTTTTGGGGTCATTTGCACAAAGGACAATTTTGACAAAACCACGATTTGTGAGATAATTGCCATAATTGCCAGGTTTCAGATTGTGCACCCTCGCTAATATTATGCCCCAAGTGGTCCTCTATCAAAATCAGAGGGGTGATCTCGGGACGCTCTCAGTCATGAAAAGACCCCTTGGCCCCTGGAGTAGTAAGCGTTTAACGAACATAAGCATTCGTGGAGAAACTGCTCAGTGTCGCTGCTCTAAACGCGGCTGTAACGAGTGGATTTCTGTTAAGAAAGGAACGTTGTTTGGGGATGGCATGCTTCCGTTTGTCACCATAGCTGTATTTATCTAGCATGGAGCAAAGAGATGAATGTTTTGATTAAATAGTACAGTATTTGTTATTATTATTAACTAACCTAATCATATTATTAACTAACCTAACATAACATAACCAAAATTTTAGAAAATAATTTCTTCCAAAAAATAAGTAAAAATTGGGAATCAGCATAAAAACTGCATTAGTGACAAAATTTACGTAAAAATTGAAGAACGTGCACCAGACACAAAAGATCCAGTGGTAGATAGCGATTACTCATATAATAATTGTTGAAACTAGTACAATGATTATGATGGAAAAACTCTAGCGACATGTTGACGATGGAGCACTACGAATTTCAACCCGTGATCGTAAACTAATGAGTAAATTTAAGTAATTTGTGGTAGGGGGGGGCGCTCACCATCCACTCACTCGATGTAGTGCTGCTCTCGGGTGTCTGCCCTTGCCTGTCCATTCTTCTTTCCTTCCACCTTCTTCTGTCTTTCTTTCCTTCCTTCTTTCCTTGTCCTTCTCCCTACTAGTGACTTTACACTCCCTCTTCCGTCTTTCTTTCCTTCATTCTTTCCTTTTCCTTCTGTCTGTGGGTGAGTCTACACTGAATGATGAGCCAAATGGTTTCCTGTACACCAGGAAACCATTTACTACGCTGGGTGGTAATCATAACACCAAATTATGGCGCCTGGTAGTTTAATGGGTAATTAAGGCTCTCCAATCGGACTGAGCCTGTGCAGGCTTTTATCCAGGGAGTGGTTGGGGTTTATTGCTCACGTAATGCCACTCAGGGATGAGTGAGGCTGGTCACTCTTATCAAAAATGTCAGGACCAACTTGCCTAGCCCCAGGCTCCTACGCTTCTCATGGGGCGACATAGGATTGGATGATGGATGAATGAATGATGATCACATCCCCTTTTTAGCTGCTCTCTGCCATTTAGAAAATTTCCTTGGTCATCCTTAAAGAGGCATAGGACTACCTCTTAAAAAAAAAAGAAAAAAAAAAAGACGTATTTTGGAACTGATTCAATGGCTTTGTAAAGGTGGCCGCAAGTGCGTGTTTTTAGTATGAAGAGGATCCATCCATAAACAAGGTAAATATGATTACATAAGGGAAAAGTTAGATTAGATTAGGATAAGTTTGGTTAGGTTAGCATAAAGCACAAGAAAACAAGATCAACTGTTAAATAGATTAGACAGTAAACATCTTTTAACCTCATAAAATTATTAAAAATAAATTAATAAATAAATAAAGCTGAAAAAGTAACACAAAAGTAAATGACTATGGGTTGATTTTAGTAGGTTTAAGACTGAGTAAGTCTTTCATTGAGCCTTAGGAAAAAGAAACAAAGGTGAGGCATAAGGATCATGATTATAACAAGAAGGGGGAAACACGTCAACATATACAATTGTTCATCTCATGAAATCAGAAATGTACAGAAAACAAATTGGTAGAATACGAACTGAATGGGTAAGGTCGTTCTGCTGCTTAAAGGTAAATAATCCAACTGACATCTTTTGGTCTAGTCCTCAGATTACTGCACACACACACACACACACACACACACACACACACACACACACACACACACACACACACACACACACACACACACACACACACACATTAAAAATCCATCGTTTCCCATAAAACTATGTCCCAGCGTCCCTCAACCTGCAGCGGCAATTGTGTGTAAAACATTGATATATTGGAACATACTCTTTTCTCCCAGTGAGGTCGTCTTGTAGAGAAAACGTAGCCTTCCAGTCCGTCTTTGGTCGTAATAGTGTCATTTAGAGCTGGGGCAGAAAATGGGATTGATTTGGGTTTCCTGGCTTCACTGGGTTTTCTTAATTTAATGGGTTAGCTGTTTATTGAGTATATTTGGTGTACTGGGTTTATTGGGTTTACTGAGTTTACTGGGTACTGAGTTTATTAGGATTTGGTTTAGTGAATCTGTGGCATTTACTGGGCTGATTGATGAAAATATGATGCCTGAAATAGAGCATATTTTCCCTTGGAAACTTTTCTTAGAACCTTAACAGTGTAGTCTGGCTGCCAGGCAAAAATTAATTTCACTTTGATGGAAAGATGATGGGCTGGAACAGAGTTAAATTTTTATTAGAGCGTGTCCTTAGAGAATGTCCTGAAAGCATCCTTAGAGCGTGTCCTTAGACCATCCTTAGTGCGTGTCCTTAGAGCATTCTTAGAGCGTGTCCTTGGAGCATCCTTAGAGCGTGTCCTTAGAGCATCCTTAGAGTGTGTCCTTAGAGCTTCCTTGGAGCGTGTCCTCAGAGCAGGAACCTCGCAGCTAGGAGACGTGCACATGCTCACCACCGTACACAAGGGGGAACTGAAAGACAGTGGGAAGGTCGACTGTAGGACAGGCGAACCTGTGAGGAAACCTGATGCTGTCATAGACTATAATATCAACATGTGGCTGGTGGACAAGTCCGACATGATGACTGGAGTGATCGACTGCCTCAGGAAGAATACTAGGTGGTACAGGAAAGTTTTTCTGCATCTCATAGACAAGATGACGCTGAGCGCCTTCATCCTGTACAAGATGAAGGTAAAGCCATCCAAGTCCTTCTCCCTGAGGTTGTTCGCCAGGACTTGTGTTCAGCAGCTGCTTGAGAGATATGGTAAGATGACAGCAGCAGCTCCAAGGCGCCATGCAGTAAGACTTCCTGACAGACTTGAGCAGAGGGCGTGCATGGATCGGCACAGACTGGTGCAAATGCCTGCCACATCCAAGAGGAAGGCTGCAATCTGCAGGTGCCAGGTGTGTGCACACCACACTTCCTTTTCAAAATTTTCAAAAAAAATGGTGTCGATTAACATAGCCTCGGAGTCCCCAGGGGGGGGGACCATAAATGCCCCCAACTTCAGCCCCTCTCCCGGTGATGACTCAAGGTGCCTGGAACCACTATCTGACTCTCTTCTTCTTCATTTCTGCAACATTCGTGGCCTTTCCTCTAACTTTCGCTCTGTTGAGCACCACCTCTCCTCCTCTAATCCTCACCTTCTTTTCCTAACTGAGACTCAGCTGTCTTAGACAACTGACAGCAAACCCTTTTCTGTATCCTCCTACTTTCTCTATACTCATTTCAAAGCCAAAGGTGGCTGTTGTGTATATATACGCAGCAACTTATCTTCCTCTCGTGTTCCTGAACTCGATTCTTCTGAGTTCTCTACACTCTGGCTTCGGCTTTCCTGTCATTCTCTAACTAAATATATCTGTGCTGTTTACTTATCTCCTAATTCTACTGACTATCAAAAATTCTTCGACTATCTTACTTCTACGATGGAACACATTCTATCCATTTCTCCTTTCTCTGAAATCTCCATTCTAGGAGATTTCAATGTTCACCACCACCTTTGGCTCTCCTCTCCTTTCACGGATCCACCTGGTGAACAAGCCTACATCTTTTCTATCCTTAATGACCTAGAGCAGCTTGTACAGCACGTTACCCGTATCCCTGACCGCCTTGGAGAGAGCTCCAACATACTTGACCTCTTCCTCACAACTAATCCTTCTGCTTACTCTGTTAATCTTTTCTCTCCGTTGGGCTTCTCCGATCACAACCTTATTACCTTAACCTGTCCTATCACTCTGGTACAGCCTGTGGACCCTCCAAAAAAATGTCGTCTCTGGCACTTTGGAGCCACGGACTGGGAAGCCCTCAGGCAGTACTTCTTTGATTTTCCCTGGAATGATTATTGCTTCCATGGCCGGGAGCCATCTGGGTGTGCCTTGCGCATTACGGAGGTTATTCTCTCGGGCATGGAAGCATACATTCCTTTCTCATATCCTTTGACTAACGCAAGAAAGCCTTGGTTTAATCACGCTTGTTCTAATGCTGTCCGCAACAAGGAAAGGGCCTACAAAAGGTACCGGAGCCAACCCACCCCTGAATCACATCATCTTTACGTTTCTGCCCGGAATCGTGCTAAGTCTGTTCTTCGCTCTACTAAAAATAATTTTATCCATACTAAATGCTCTCAACTCTCCAACTCGAATTCTTCCCGCTCCTTCTGGCACCTTGCCAAAAATCTTTCTAACAACTTTACCTCATGATCCTTCCCTCCTCTTTTCTAATCTGATGGTTCTGTAGCTATTTCTTCTACTGATAAAGCAGATCTCTTTGCACAGACTTTCTCCTTCAATTCCACGTTAGACGATTCCGGTGCTGTTCCTCCATCATTTCCCCCCTCTGACTTCCTCATGGCTGACATTAAAATTTTTTCAGTTGATGTATATTCTGCCATCACTGGCCTCAGTACTAACAAGGCATATGGGCCTGATGGGGTCCCTCCTGTTGTTCTCAAGAACTGTGCTTCTGTGCTTACACCCTGCCTAGGCAAACTCTTTCACCTTTGTCTGTCAAATTGTACCTCTCCTTCTTGCTGGAAGTTTGCTCTCATTCAGCCAGTCCCAAAGAAGGGTGACCACTCCCAACCCTCCAACTATCGTCCAATTGCTTTAACGTCCTGTATTTCAAAAGTTTTCAAGTCAATTCTCAATAGAAAAATTTTAAGGCATCTTTCCTATCACAACCTTCTTTCCGATCGTCAGTACGGGTTCCGTCAGGGACGCTCCACTGGCGATCTTCTCACCTACCTTTCAGACTCCTGATCATCCTCCTTTCGGGACTTTGGCGAAAGCTTTGCCATTGCACTTGACATCTCAAAGGCTTTCGATTGAGTGTGGCACAAATCTTTAATTTCCAAACTGCCCTCTTACGGTTTCTATCCTTCTATATGTGCCTTCATTGCTAGCTTCCTTTCTGGTCGTTCTATAGCCGCTGTTGTAGACGGCCATCGTTCTTCTCCTAGATCTATCAACAGTGGTGTTCCTCAGGGCTCTGTCCTATCACCAACTCTCTTCCTTTTATTCATCAGTTGTCTTCTAAGCTGTACATCTAACCCTATCCACTCATACGCTGATGACTCCACCCTTCACCTTTCCATTCGGTTCCCGCAATGCCCATCTCAACAGTTACTTCAACAGGCAAGGGATGAGGCTATGGCACACCTAATGTCTGACTTGGCTCGTATCTCTGACTGGGGTAAAAATAATATGGTTGTTTTTAATGCATCTAAGACTCAGTTCTCACACCTATCAACCTGACAAAATCTTCCACAGGTATACCCACTTATGTTTAATAATATTCACCTTAATCCTGCATCATCCTTGAACATGCTTGGGGTTTCATTTACTCGGGACTTGTCTTGGAAAGATCATATTACATCTCTTCTAAAATCTGCTTCCAAGAGATTGGGTGTGCTAAGCCGACTCTGCTCTTTCTTTACCCCTGCACAATTTTTGACTCTATACAGGGGTTTTATCCGCCCCTGTGTGGAGTACAACTCTTATGTGGAGGGAGGCTCCCCACATACAGCTCTTCTCAATAGGGTGGAGTCAAAGGCTTTTCGTCTCATTAACTCTCCTCCTCTTACTGACTCCCTTCAACCTCTGTCTCTTCGCCGCACTGTTGCATCTTTATCTCTTTTCTATCGCTACTTTAATGATCACTGCTCCTCTGAACTGTCTGCATGCATTCCTCCACTTCTACGACGGGCGCGTAGCACCCGTCTGGCAGCAAACTCTCATCCCTTTTCTGTCCAACTCTCTAATGCAAGAGTTAACCGTTACTCCCAGTCTTTCATTTATGCAACAGGTCAACTCTGGAACTGTCTCTTTCTCTGTCTGTATTTCCTGCTGCCTATGATCTGCAGTCTTTCAAACGCAGTATGTCCAGGCATCTCAAAATGATCGGATCTTGAATTTGGCTCTCTATTGTATTTTGTTTTTCTCTTGGAGGGAACTGTTACTGCGGGCTCATGGCCTTTGGTTCCTTCTTCCTCACATAAAAAAATAATAATAATAATAATTAGTAATATAAGATTATGAGTAAAAATACTTGAGATTATCACAGTGAAAGTGAATCCGTGGCTCTCTACATATTTTACTGAAAGAAAAATTGAATGCCTACAGTGATAGTAAACTACTACTACTGACGGAAACTTATGGATAAAGACTGCAGATATATATAAGTGTTATATAGTAATAGAAATCTAAAGGGTGAGTGTTTTTTTGAATAATAAATGACAGAATACCAGCGGCGAACTAGCGCAAGTGGAAAGGTCATACACGCTCGTAATTTTCATTGCTTTCACAGTGTTTTTTTGGGGGAGTATGGATTTCAAACTACTTGATAATCATAGAATAGTGTTTCTAGTGATAACATCTGGCTGTGGTAATCATATTACGGGTTGTCGGGAAGTGTAAAGTGGAGACTTCGTTACCCAACTTCAGAGGTCTCCACAAGTCCTACGGTACTCGACGAAGGCTCAACAAACATCCAAGGAGAAAGCTGAAGGTATGTGCCATAGGCATATGTAATTTTAATATTTTAGGACTAATAACTGATTTTTGGCAAATATTTTTAGAGAGTCTGTTGGAGCGCGAATATGCCAGCGAGACACACAAGTCAGAGCAAAACAAGCCCGCGGTTAAGAGGTTAAAGTCACTTGCCGCACTTCTGAATGTCCTACCCACCAGTGAGTTCACAATGAAAAACCTGTACAAGTTTGCAAATTCCCTGTTCAAAATTAATATACTTGACACTTATTTTATGTGTAGTTTTGATGTTACCTCCCTATTTACTAATATACCCATTGATGAAACTTTAAACATAATTTTGAAAATGCTCAAGAAAGACATTCAACTTTTCAGGGGAGTGACAAGAAATGTATTCAAAGAAAGTTTGGTCCTTTGTGTTAAGGATGGCTTGTTCATTTTCAATAATGAACTCTGCAAACAGATTAATGGTGTTGCTATGGGACCACCCCTTAGTAGTGATGGGCGATACTCGATTTTTTCTGTAATCGATTATTTCGATTACTTCCGTGGTCAGTAATCGATTAGTAATCGATTACTTTTCGATTATTTTTACCTTAAAATTGATATTATATGGGTATATTGGTAAAGTCAGTATAAGGTAAAATGTTATGGCTTCATTCATAGTCTCTCTCTCTCTCTCTCTCTCTCTCTCTCTCTCTCTCTCTCTCCAAGCATTATGTTAAAGGAAAAGATCCGGAAAAAGTAAAAACATTACTAATACCTGAAAATTTAATTAACCAGTAATCAGATCTGCTGAGCCTCCCGCCGCACAGTCACACGACTCAGTTCTCACACTGCCACACAGCTGCCAGCTGTGCAGTGCACACTCGTCACAGTCTACACAGTACACAGAAACTGCACGCACGAGTTTGTTGTATTCGATTTGTCTTCTCCAATGTCTGAGGTCCCGGATTTTTATTCTGCTCGTACATACAGCTATTAATTATCAGCTACCTCTTTTTTACATATATATCTTTATGAATTAAGGTGTTTATTATAAAACAGATTAATATTTATTGGGTAAAATCCATTGAAATGCACGTGTCTATAATACATATTTAATATATAATTTATACAGGGAGTAATCGTTTGGTAATCGATTACTGGGAACTGTAATCGATTAGTGAATAATTTTACCTTGTAATCGATGTAATCTATTACAAATAATCGATTACGCCCACCACTACCCCTTGGACCTACTTTTGCCAATATCTTTTTATGTTATTAGGAGAAACTATGACCAAGAGATGGTCCAAGTAATATTAAACCATGGATGTACCGAAGGTATGTCGATGATGTATTTGTCATCTTTAGAGATAAAGGCCATACTCAGTTTACGACTGAAACAGAGTCCAATCATTGTCTCCCATTTTTAGATATCATGGTTAAAAAAGATAATGGTAAATTCCTGTGTTCTGTAGGCCTACTTTCTCGGGTCTGGGTTGCAGTTTTTTCTGTTACTGTTGTAAAATGTTAAATCAATGCTGTTAAGACCTTGTTACACTGTGCATTTTTTCTCTCATCTACATAATTTCTGTTCCATAATGAGATTTGCTTCCTCGGAAAATATTGTTGAGAAGCTGGATTGCTAGTTAGATTGTGCTGGAGAATTCTTGATGATTCTCGTAGTTTCGCTACGTGTCAGAGTTGCCAGTTAGCCTACTGTTTGTGAGCGGAGTTATTTTGTAAATTTTGCATCAAATTTTTTGCTCTAATTCTCTATAGTATTTTATTTATGTGACTGTTCATTAAATCATGTACTTTTTATCTGTTTCTATGCTAAAGAAGTTAGAGTGTTATGCAGTGTAAGAAGACTCTGGCATGTTTTGGAAGTCTCTGATTTGGTAACTGTAGGTGCTAGAGTGTACTAGAAGCTTCGAGAGTAATGTAAGGCTATATAAGGATGACAAGGAACTAGAGCAGTTTCAGTCAGTTTTCAGTTCAGTTTGATTGTAGTTCAGTGTCAGTGCAGTTAGTGAAGTCTGTATATCTTTGGTGCTTGTGAAAAGTGAAGTTTTGTTGGCAAGCATCAAGTGTAATTGCAGTTAGTGAAGATTGTATAGCCCTTGTATTTGTGAAAATCGTGATGTTTGCAAGCATTAAATGTAATTATATAGAAAATATAGACAGCAAAATTTAAGAGCCAGTGTTTGTTCACCACGCCTGAGCTGATCTTGTGTACACTACACCGTAAGGCTGCCTCTAGGAAGAACAACTCATTGGGCAACGTCCTTCCTGTACTGAAATACTGCTGCTGCAGCCAGTGGCGGTGTGGGACGGGGACGTAACACTGGTGTCAGGAGTGGGATCATAAAGTGCTCCAGCGGGTCAAATCATCGACATGGAGCAAGGGGGTGTGCAGACAAGGTCCCAAACTGGGTAGGAGTGTACAAGCAAAAAGTGGAGGAGTAGACAGTTGCACCAGTTGGAGGAGTAGAGTGTAGCACCAGTCGAGCAGGGCAGTACTCCCAAGGTGGATGGAGAGTTGACGATAGGGAGAGCTGGGGTTCCCATTTCATCAGCCCTCAAGACTAGTTCGTGACCAACCCCCATTGCTGAAATTTTTCATTGTATCAGTAACACGGAGAGTAGGCCAGCATGCTCCCCAATACAAGTTTCTCTAAGTATCAACACCAGACTACATGCATATTATACACTGCATTTTCTTTTCAAAATTAAACATGGAAAATGGTGTCTAATAACCAAGCCTCACGGTCCCCGGGGGGGGGGGGGAGGGGATCATAAATGCCCCCACCATTCGCCCCTTTCCCAGTAACGACTGAACGAACTGCCTGGACCCACTGTCTGGCTCTCTTCTTCATTTCTGCAACATTTGTGACCCTTTCTCCAACTTTCTGTTGAGCACCACCTCTCCTGTAAACCTCACCTTCTCTTCTTAATTGAGACTCAGCTGTCTGAGGCAACTGATACCAAACCCTTTTCTCTATCCTTCTACTTTCTCTAGACTCATTTCAAAGCCAAAGGTGGCTGTTGTTTATATATACGCAATGATTTATCTTGCTCTCGTGTTCCAGAACTTGATTCTTCTGAATTCTCTACTCTCTGGCTTTGGCTTTCCTGTCATTCTCTGACTAAATATAGCTGTACTATTTAATTACCCCCTAATTCTACTGACTGCGAAAAATCTTTCAACCATCTTACTTCTATGAGGGAACACATCCAATCCGTTTCTCCTTTCTCTGAAATCTCCATTCTAGGAGATTTCATTGTTCACCGCCACCTTCGGCCATCCTTTCCTTTCACTGATCCACCTGGTGAACAATCCTACATCTTTTCTATCCTTAATGATCTAGAGCAGCTTGTATAGCACCCTACCCATATCCCTGACCGCCTTGGAGAGAGCTCCAACATACTTGACCTCTTCCTTGCAACTAATCCTTCGGCTTCCACTGTTAATCTGTCCTATCTGTTGGGCTCCTCCGATTACAACCTTATTACATAAACCTGTCCTATAACTCCGGTACAGCCTGTGGACCCTCCAAAGAAACGTCGGTTGAGGCACTTTGGAACCGGTGATTGGAATGCCCTCAGGCAGTACTTCTTTGTTTTTCTCTGAAATGATTAATATTATTATTATGTCCAGGAACCATCTAAGTGTTCCTCACACACTACGGAGGTTATTCTCTCGGGCATGGAAGCATACATACCTTTCTCATATCCTCTGATTAATGCAAGAAAGCCTTGGTTTAATCACACTTGATCTAATTCTGTCCACAACAAGGAGAAGACCTATAAAAGGTACTGGAGCCAACCCACCCCTGAATCACATCTTTCTTATGTTTCTGCCCAGAATCATGCTAAGTCTGTTCTTCGCTCTGCTAAAAATAATTTCATCCATACTAAGTGCTTTCAGTTATCCAGTTTGAATTCTTCCTGCTCCTTCTGGCACCTTGCCAAAAATCTTTCTAACAACTTTACCTCATGATCCTTCCCTCCTCTTTTCTAATCTGATGGCTCTGTAGCTACTTCATCTACTGACAAAGCAGATCTCCTCACTCAGACTTTCTCCTCCAATTCTGCTGTAGACGATTCCGGTGCTGTTCCTCCATTACTTCCTCCCCTCTGAGTTCCTCATGGCTGACATTAAAATTTCTTCAGCTGGTGTATTTTCTGTCATCACAGGCCTCAAAAAAAACAAGCCATATGGGCCTGATGGGGTTCCTCCTGTTGTCCTCAAGAACTGCGTTACTGCGTGTACACCCTGCCTAGGTAAACTCTTTCGCCTTTGTCTATCAACTTGTACCTTTCCTTCTTGCTGGAAGTTTGCTCTCATTCAGATAGTCCAAAAGAAGGGTGACCATTTCCAACTCTCTAACTATTGCCCAATTGCTTTAACATCCTGTGTCTCAAAAGTTTTCAAAAATATTCTTAACAGAAAAATTTTAAAGCATGTATCCTATCACAACCTTCTTTGTGATCATTAGCATAGGTTCCATCAGGGATGCTCCACTGTTGATCTCACCTATATTTCAGACTCCTGGTCATCCTCCTTTCGGGATTTTGGAGAAAGCTTTGCCATTCCACTTGGCATCTCAAAAGCTTTTGATCAAGTCTGGCATACATCTAGAACTTCCAAACTGCCCTCTTATGGTTTCTATCTTTCTATCTGTGCCTCCATCTCTAGCTTGCTTTCTGGTCGTTCTGTAGCTACTGTTGTAGATGGCCACCGTTCTTCTCCTAGATCTATCAACAGTGGTGTTCTTCAGGGTTCTGTCCTATCAAAAAATCTCTTTCATTTATTCATCAATGACCTTCTGATCTATACACCTAGCCCTATCCATTCATACACTGATGACTCCACCCTTCACCTTTCCATTTGGTTCGCACAAAGTCCATCTCAGCAGTTACTTCAACAAACAAGGGATGAGGCTATGGCACACCTAATGTCTGACTTGGCTCGTATCTCTGAATGGGGTAAAAGTAATCTTGTTGTTTTTAACCCCTATGCACCAGCTGACGTGTATAGCCGACACGATTCAGGGCACAGAGTGGCGCCGGCTGATGGCATATACCGCACACACCTTCCAGCCGTCCTTTGAACTCGTGACCATTTTCTATGATACCAGCTGGGTAGGTAGGAACCCCAAGTACCCCACAGATGCGCGGTTCAGTCTGTGCACGGCACTGGTAGCATGAGGACCCATGTCTTCTTCGTCATCATCTAATTCCGTACCATGGCACGCAGGGCCGATGGTCTCATTGACCCCCACGAAAGTTTTGCCCTTAGTGCTGGGGAAAGGGCTAAGTGATAATCCCATTGGTCGTGCCTTGGATGACACCGTGTCCTCACAGACACTTGGTGAAAACACGTCCTCAGAGGAGAGGAGTTGCCATGTGGAGACCGACCTCTAATGCCCTCTGACCCCTACCCTCTCTCAGATGCCAGAGAAGACTCTCCAACTCCTCCAGGAGAAAGGAAGGGTCTTCGACAGTGACGAGTTCACTGAGGAGGAGGAGGTAAATGACCCAGCACACCGGGCAAGTGAGCATGGAGCTGGTGGTCATCAGAGGAATAAACGCCAATAAGCCATCTCTCCTTCATGGTTGCCTCCTGCTCCCCAACATCTCTCCCTCCAATGCTCACCTACACCTCAGCCAAGCACCTCAAGGGCAGACTCACCAAACCAGGCCCCTCCGGAGCGTTATTTTCGACACAGCCCCCACATGATGATTCTCAGCACCAAACATTTCCCCAGGGAATTCCCGCTTTATGTGAGTCATCATCCACTTACTCTCCTTCCCCCCCCAACCCCTGCCTGTGGACGTGCATGTGGGCGTGCATACACCCAGCAAAAGCATCCTGCACATGGCAGATGGCCGGCTTTACCATGTGTGGGTAGAGTCAATACCTTTGTGTGGGAAGATGGAGCCGGCTTTGAGCCGTCTATGCCGGTGTTCAACGAGGATAGAGCAGATGTGCAGAAAGAAGAGCTTCCCACCCATGCCCTGGACTATTAACAGTATGTTCAGGGCTATTTTCACTACTGCTATAATGCAATACCTGATGGAGGAAAGATATTTCCACCAGGCCATGTGTGTGCAGTGGGTGGACGTGGCTGCCAGCAAATGCACACACATGCGTGACTGGATACCTGTGGAGGTGGGGGAGATGTTTGTGTGGCTAGCCCTTAACATGTTGATGACGCATATAAGAAAATACGTGCTCCATGACTGTTGGTCGGTTGATGAACTCAAGGGCACACCTGTCTTCAGTAAGTATATGGCCTGTGACAGGTACCTGGCGACCCTAAGGTTCCTTCATTTTAATAGAAATTACGGGCCTGCAGCGAACGACAAGATGCTGAAAATTAGACCAATCCTAACAATGCTGAAGGAGTCATTTGCCACGGTTTTTCGTCCATTTCAGAAAGTGGTAATTGACAAGTCGCTGGTGTTATTCGGGGGCAGGCTGGCATTTATTTAGTAAGTGCTGTCCAAGTGTCACCACTTTGACATCGAATTCTTTGTCCTTTGTGACTGCAAAACTGAATATGTGCTAGATGTGATAGTTTATTCGGCAACAGATGTTGATCTACCTAATGACGATCCTCACGGTTTCTTGGCATCAGTCGTGAAAGTGCTCATGGAAAGGTATTTCAACAGGCACCACATTCTGTATACCGATAATTATTACACTGCCCCGGCATTGACCAAGTATTTGCTTGAAAATGGTACTGGGTCCTGTGGAACTGTTAGGGCAAACAGAAAGAATTTCCCTGTATTTCCAGCAGATACTGAGAAAAGATCCCTTCTTACCAAGAAATGTGGCAACATGTTAACCCTTCTTTGGCATGACAAGAGACGGGTTAACATGCTGTCTAAGGTACATAAGGGTGTGTTTGTGGAAACTGGAAAAATAGACTACAGGATCAGGGAACCCGTGGTAAAGCCAAATGCTGTCAATGATTATAATATCAACATGCGGCTGGTTGATACATCAGACATGCAAATTGGTGAGGATGATTGCCTACGTAGGTCCTGCAGGTGCTACGAGAAGGCGTTATTACAGTCTTGATATCCTGTCCTGGAGTGTTTCATACTTTTCAAGGAGCTCATCAGGAAACCTATCTCTCTACAAGAGTCTGAGAGAAAGCTTGCACATGAACTCTTTGAAGAACATTCAGCTACACAGATGCCAGGTGCTAGGCAGGGGACAGTGGCTACAGTGGACAGGCTAAGCTGTGCTGTGAATTTCCGGCGGCACAGGTTGGTAGAGATTGGCCGTACCACAGCAGATCGTCAAGCCTGCAGGCGGTGCTACGTCTGCAACATGACTAAACGCCGTCCCCCAGCATGAAAAGAGACCTCCTACCAACGTGCAGAGTGCAAGGTCCTCCTTTGCCCTAAATGTTTTGCCGAGTATCACTCCAAGTGTGATTACTGAGCAGGTGTGTGGGAAATTGTAAATAGTATACAGGAATGCACAAGTCTGTATTTTTATAATTACATGAAATGTTGGATATTATAAGTGATTTTTATTAAGTGTTATGATATAAATGTTTTATATGTTCTACAAGTGCACTGCAATAAGTGTTACTGTTTATTGGATATTGATGAAAAAATAATTGGAAATACCTTGAGTTACCCTACCTGTTACTTGAAAGAAAACCACTTTTGAGCAGGCCAGAAAGAAAATTACCTGGTTGGCTATAATTAAATTTTTTCACTTGATACTCAGGAAAATTGTGCTGAATATGAGCATCAGTGTATTTGTGATGTGAGGTATAATTAATGTAGGTTGTGTATAACATAAGAGTTTCACGATGCCCCTGATTACTATGAATCAGTCTGTATTATAGTACAAGTAGTTACCTCATACTAAACCATACTAAGTGAAACAGCCACAGCATTTACTTGTTAAAGTGCAGTTACCTGTAATCGTAATGTCAAGTGCAATTATAAGCGTCCTTGTAAAGGGAAATTATTCAGGCTACTGCTGCCTCTCAGTCAGTCAAGCTTAAACAGAAGCCTGACAACTCTAGTAAGAGTAATATGACCACCCTTAAAAAGTCACGACCTCATGTTCTTCTCGCTCCAGGCCCAGCGAGGGAGAGAAAAGGTAGCTCTTCCTCAGTGGAATCTGGGACCCTAGTTATTGACGAAAACATGGAGGTTTCTGTCACCAAGCACCGGGATAGGTACCCCGGTAGTCATTCGCTTGTTGGTGGGCAGCATAAAATAACTAAGAGCACTGGCCACCCCCGTAAATCTTAAACCGCCGTATTCACTATATTTCAGTGGAATTGTAGAGGTATTGGGAATAAATTGCAAGATATAGCAATCTTGCTTTCCATACACAGGTCAGACGTTGTTTGTTTACAGGAGACGCCCCAGGAGGATCATCCTGATCCTCCACAGTTCAAACACTACCACCCGTATAGAAGATATGAAGGTCACAGAGTCACCATATACACACACAAAATCACACCCACAAACGAAAGTGATTCTAAATTCTACTCTGGAAGCGCTCGTGTGCAGAGTAATATTTAATAACACGCAATGTCTATTTGCTCACTGTACTGTCCTCCACATGGCCTCATTGGTAGTGATGCTTTATATTCACTATTTGAACATCTTCCTGGGAATAAGTTAGTGTCGGGCGATTTTAACGCCCATCATGAGGATTGATGGTCGTGGGGAGCAAGTAGCTGACCTAATACTACAATCCAACCTCTGTCTTCTGAACGATGGTAGAGTGACTCGTGTAGATGATCGTACTGGTAACTTTTCGGTCATTGACTTATCTTTGGCCTCCCCTGGTATACATCAAGATTTCTCATGGGACCCTTATGACGACTCCATGGGAAGTGATCATTTACCCATCTGTCTTTCTTATACAAGCGGCATTGTTTCAGACCCTCCACCTCCAAAATTTAACTATAAGAAAGCAGATTGGGGATCCTTCTCAAGGATTGCCAATTTAAATATATCTGGGGAGACCATAGATGTTAAGGTCGAAAATGTAACTACTTCCATATTACACGCAGCTGAGGCTGCTATTCCCAAGACTTCTACAGTTCATGCGAAGCATAGAGCACATTGGTGGATGCCAGATTGCCGACAAGCATTAAGGAAATGCAATAGGAGATACAAGATTTTTGACAGTCAGCCCACTGAAGAAAATTTTATTGCATACAAACAGGCATGGGCTGAGGCGAGGAGAATAATAAGAAGGGCCAAACGTGACTCCTGGCGGTCCTTTGTGTCCACGGTGACTCGTACTACACCATTAAGTAAAGTCTGGTCCACTATAAGAATATTAAATAATAAAGGCCCATACTTCCCTGTTACCACCCTGCAGGTGAACACCATCTATGACGAGCCCGTGGACGTTGCTAACATCCTCGCCAGGAGTTTTTCTCATGTAAGTAGCTCAGCCAATTATGATCCGCGTTTTCAACATCATAAACGCATGGCTGAGAAACAGATCATAGACTTTGCCACAGAAGACGTAGACTCCCCATACAACCAAGAGTTTACGCTAGATGAACTGCTCCTTGCCCTTAAATCCTGTAAAGACACCAGCCTTGGACCAGGCACCATCACGTACGGTATGATCCAGCATCTTAATCAGGACAACCTGATTAAGATATTAGCATTGTACAATGAGATTTGGGCGTCTCGAACGTTCCCAAACTCATGGCACTTTGCGCACGTCATACCGGTACGCAAAGAGGCTGGTCGTCTTATGAGTCCCACTTCTTTTCATCCTGTTGTATTGTCTTCTTGTCTATGTAAGGTCATGGAACGAATGGTAAACAATAGGCTTCTTTTTGTTTTAGAGTCAAAGAATTTGTTAAATGATCAACAATGTGGCTTCTGTAAATACAAAAGTTCACTAGATCATTTAATGAATTTGGAGCATTGTATTTCAGAGGCATTTGCCAATAAAGAATTCATGATAGGGGTGTTCTTGGACATCCATAAGGCCTATGACATGACATGGCGACACGGTATACTAATGAAGCTCTATGCTTATGGTTTAAGAGGAAATTTGCCTATTTTTATTTCAAATTTCTAAACAGACAGGACTTTCTCTGTCAAATTGCCCCGTAAAGTAATATCGGATATATTTATCCAGGAAAACGGGATGCCGCAAGGAAGTGTGCTTAGTCCTACTTTATTTAGCATTATGATCAATGATATTCTGTCATCAGCGCCCATCCCGAGGAATCTTAAATACTCACTCCACGCTGATGATTGTGCAATATGGCATTCTTCCCATAATGTACAATTTTCGGCTGGGCCGATTCAAGCAGCCCTTGACTCCATCGACCAATGGGCCTTGCAGTGGGGATTTAAATTTTCTGTCCCTAAGTGTGCCGCTGTAGTTTTTATGACTCATAACGTACCTAATTTGTGTTTAACTTTGGATAATCAGGCAGTACCTGTTCAAAATTCTGTAACAATTTTGGAAATACATTTTGATCGTCGGTTGAACTTCAGAATTCATGTTAATAATTTGCTTGTTCGTTGTGATAAACCAGTAAATGTCCTCAAGTACCTAGCAGGTACTACATGGGGTGCCAACAGAAAATCTTTATTATTGGTGTATAAGTCCCTCATTCAATCGAAGCTAGACTATGGCACACAGGTGTATGGCTCGTCATCCAATGCCATGCTGAAAGGATTGGATGTGCTGCAGAATAAATGTTTGCGAATGTGTCTTGGAGCCGTTCATTGTACCCGCGTAGGTCATATGGAAGTGGAGGCGAATGTACGTCCCCTCCGTATTCGCCATGACCACCTGGTCTTGTCCTATGGCCTACGAACATTTAGGAAAAGTAATATCGGCAATGTGGCATGTACTCCCTTGCATCAATGCCACCACCTTATGCGGGGGGTGCGTTGGCCACTTGCCGTTCACCTCCACTTACTGACTCAGGAGCTTGCTGTGGACCTCAGTGACTGTAACAAGTTGGTGATTTAAAAAATAGCGCCTTGGGAGCCACCCGGCTTTACTGTTGATGTAACATGGCTCCCAGCACCTACGACCAAGGCGCCGGTGGTGGAGGTCCCCACTTGTTTCGTAATATCATCATTCGTCACTTGGGATCCCACCACTTGTACACCGACGGCTCCAAGTTGAGTGAATGTATGGGTGCAAGTGTGTGGTCGACTGAATGTGCCCTCAGGTATCAGTTGCTGACTCATACATCTGTGTTTACCACCGAACTTTTTGCTGTTGACAAAGCCATAGACTATGCTGTCAGTTCTAGGCATGACTCATTTGTCATATTTTCGGATTCAAAATCAGCCCTTCAGGCAATTGCATCTTGTACTACGGACTCTCACGAGATCCAGGGCCGCATCATTAATAAGTTGCATTCATGCAACAAGTCATTCACGCTGATCTGGGTGCCTGGTCATTGTTGTATCTATGGCAATGAGCAGGCTGACTTACTTGCAAAGTCGGCTGTAGAGCTCGAGGAGATTTGAGACGTTCCTCGTGATCTGCAGTTGAGTCGCTATCTCGGAAAGAAATCAATAAATCTTCTGTGGCAAGGTCAATGAAGCAGACAAACTATTCAAACATGTAAGCCGTACATGGGTGACTGGACACTGCCAACCGTCCCATTCACCTGGAAGAAAAAGTGTTGGCTCGATTATGGCTTAATGCCACCATGTTAATGCACATGAAACCTTATATGGAAAGATGATTCCCACCACACTGTGACATCTGTGATGCGGTGTTATCTATCAGTCATATCATCCTGCGCTGTCAGTGATTTATTCATGAATGCGCTTCACTTATAAATTACTGCGGCGCAGCAGACGTCCCCTTCACCCTTTCCACCATCCTGGGTGATGGGGACATTGTTATAACTGATAAATTGATGGCTTTCTTGAAAGAGACCGGACTGATCAGAGTGATGTGACCTTTTTACTATATGGTTTTGGTTTTTATCGATTGTAAATATGCATATATTGTACTATTAATTAGGGTTGACAGGTGACATTAAAAATAGCTCCTCCTCCCACTGATCTGTTCCTAGTATTGATGTTCCCTACATTAAATCCCGTTCCTCGACTGACAGTCACCAGTTGATGAGTGCAAGTGTGCAATACAGAAAGGTATTGGGCACCTGCAGTCGATGGTGGTCTGTTGGGCGAGGTTCTTCACTTTTTGTATATATTAGGTAAATACATTATACCGTCTTGATAAAGTTGTCCTAATTAGGGCCGACAGCTGACGCATATGGAACTGTTCCTGACTCATCTGGTTCCCTTTCATATATTGATGTCTCCTATATTAAGTGTGCCTCGACTGACAGTCTGCAGGTTATGAGTACAGGTATGTACTGTAAAAAGGCATTACATATCTGCAGTCGATGGTGTTCTGTTAGTTGAGGTATTTTTACCATTAGTGTAGGTCTAGGTATTTGTCTCTGTGGGATTTAGTATAGTTTAGCGATTTGTCTGTCAGTTGATTAGTTTTAGGGTCTCTAGATTAGGTTTATCTTTATAAGGTCTAAAAAATATAAAACCAAGAAAAAATTAAAAAAAAATAAAAAATACTAAAAAATAAATAAAATAAAAATTATATATATATATATATATATATATATATACGGCCTTAATGACCAGGGGCTTTGGCCCCAATGGTCGATAGGCCAGGAAAAAAAAATTATTATGAATGATGCAAGAAATGAGTTCAGAAAAATGAAGAGCTATTTCCTTTCCCACACACCTACGGGGCATAGTGGCACTATGAAACGGGTGGAAAACCCTTTGGGGAGCCACATGGACAGGGTGATGACTCATCCTTACGACAGTGAGTAAGAAGTCGAAAAACGAATGGAACTTTACACATTCCAACCAAGGACACCTGGGCAGTTTTACAGTCACCACTCTAGTCAGTGCTGCCAATGCTAGCCAGTGAGTGCAAGGTCACAGCCACTGGCGCGCCATTGGAATCAGCCCACCAAAATAATGTGTAAAACCACTTGTCTTCAACTCATCCTTACTCATCGACGGGACCACCTAGAGACCTCAGGATACCTTCATTGGAAAAAGAAAGAGTTGGTGGGTCTTATATGTTTTTATTTTCTTCTTTAGCTATTATAGTTTGGCAGATACTAGAATTTGAAGTAAGGGTATATTTGCCAAAAATCTCAGAAATCCCCTGTAAGGAGGAGTGGGCAACGGCAGGAAACCCCTGGCGGCTAAGGGTTAATGCATCATAGACTCAGTTCTTATACCCATCAACCTGACAAAATCTTTCGCATGAGTACCCAGTAATGTTTAATAATATCCAGCTCAATCCTCCATCATCCTTAAACATACATGGGGTTTCATTCTCTTGGGATTTATCTTGAAAAGATCATATTGCATCTCTTGTAAAATCTGCTTCCAAGAAATTAGGTGTGCTAAACTGACTGTACCTTCTTTTCCCCTGCACAGTTATTGACTTTATACACGGGTTTTATTCATCCCTGTTTAGAATACAACTCTCACGTGTGGGGAGGCTCCCCACATACTGCTCTTCTCAATAGGGTGGAGTCAAAGTCTTTTCATCTCATTAACTCTCCTCCTCTTACTGGCTGCCTCCAACATCTGTCTCTCTGCCACACTGTTTCATCTTTATCTCTTTTCTGTCGCTACTTCAGTGGTAACTGCTCTTCTGAACTGTCTGCTTGCATCTCTCCTCTATGACGGGCGCATAGCACCCGTCTAGCAACGAACTATCATCCCGTTTCCACCCAACTCTCTAATTCAAGAGTTAACCATTACTCCCAGTCTTTCATTTATGCAACAGGTCAGCTCTGGAACTGTCTCCCTCTGTCTGTATTTCCTACTTCCCATGATCTCCAGTCTTTCAAACATAGTGTGTCCAGGCACCTCAAAATGAACGGATCTTGAATTTGGCTCTCTTTTGTATTGTTTTTGTTTTTCTTGGAAGGAATGGTTTGCAGGCTTCTGAACTTTGGTTCCTCCTTCCTTGCATAAAAAAAATAAAAGCACATAGTGTACAAATACAAGCACACAATGAAGGACAGAAAGAACGTAAAGAACAATTACAGGCACAGAATGAAGGACAGAAGGAACTCAAAGGACAATTACAGGCACAAAATGAAGAAATCAAAGAACATTTGCAAGCACAGGGGAAACAGCTTCAAAAGGCATTACAGGAGTAACAGAGGGAATTGCACTGAGGATGGAAGGACACCTAGATGCTTTCATGAAGGAAATGAAGGAAGAACAGGAACAGTTGAAGGAGGAAGTCTATGCTAAGCTACAGCAGCAGAAATATGAGGTAAGCAATAATGTGACGGAGTGCAAACAGCATGTAGACGACCAGCTGAAGACAATTAGTGACGGAATTGTAACAGAGTGCAGACAGCATGTAGATAACCAGTTGAAGAATGTAGTCAACCATGTAAAAACAATTAGTGAGAAAACTGAGCCTGTAGAGCAAGGGTGGAGAATATACGGCCTCCGGGCCGTATAAGGCCCTCAAGACCATTTGATCAGGCCCACGAGGCAATTCATAAATGGAATTTCATCAACTCATGAACGTATATATACAGTATATATACAGTACATAGACAGATAGATAGATAGATAGATAGATTTTAAGTTGATAATTTTGTATGGCCCACGAATGATGTTAAAAATATCCTAATGGCCCTTAATAGGAGAAAGGTTCCCCACCCCTGCTGTAGAGAAACATTGCACTGCTGAGCCTCAGTCTAGTATACAGGGAGCATATGAAAAGAATGGACAGTGTATGGTGAATCTTGACGGATCCTAAGCATCTAAAGGTAGCATTACAGGGTTGAACAGTCAGAATTCAGACATTTTGGGTCCTGGACTTAATTATAATGCCCCAGTTTTTAGGTCCCAAACCAGTGAAGTGCATGGCTATAATGTGGGTACAATTAAAAACAAACCTCAAGAATCTGATTGTAGAGTATCTTGGAAAGCTTACCATGCGCAGTTTGAGCTATTTACTAATCAGAATGATTGGGATGATAGGCAGAGGGCAGTGCAACTGCCTAGTAGCCTCAAGGGTGCCGCAGTGGAAATTCTGGACCAGATGTCAGTAGAGGAGAGGAACAATTATCAGTCCCTAGCAGAAGTGCTGGAGCACAGATATGGGATCATGTACTAGACTGAGGTTTACAAAGCAAGATTCTGGACCCGTGTATGGGCTCGAGGCGAATCCCTACATCAGCTTGCTGATGACCTGGAGTGAATGACATACAAAGCATGCCCTGGAGCAGTACCTTATCTGTTGGCTATTCTTCTGAGGGAACAGTTCATCGATGCTCTTGATAGTGCAGAGTTGAAAGTGCAAGTGAAGCTGGCACAACCCAGAAGCATGCAAGAGTTACTAGCCAGGGCTCTAGAATCTGAGCCATACGTCAGGCCCAGTACGTCCACTTTTCAGGCAGGTCATAGTGCGGGATTCAAAGCAAGAAAGGGGCAGGTATGTGAAGCGGAAAAAATTGAAGGAAGTTGCTGGTACTATGAAAAGCCAGGACATAGGAAAGACAACTGCTACAAGTGGAGGAGGGAACAGGAGAAGACCGAGGGAAGTTGCTGGTTCTGTGGGAAGCCAGGACACAAAGAGAAGGATTGTTACAAATGGAAGAAGGAGCAAGAAAAGAGCAGTACAAAGAAATACACAACTGAAAAAAAAAAAAAAAAAAAAGCTGCTGGACATGTAGTGAAATAGGACACTTCATTTCTGAATGTCCAAAGAAGACTGCAGAAAGCCGGAAAGAAGCAGAAAACTAGTGGAGGCAACCACCAACCAGCTTTTCCCAAGTAGCCCCACCACCGAGAAAATGCAAGAGAATTACAATCAACAGTGTGCGTGTAAATGAAAGAATAGATGGAAAAGTGTTCCCTGGTGATTGAATCAGCCTAAGAGCAGACTCTTGTGAGGCCTGATGTGTTATATCATCGGTGTCTGCCTGGATCCTCAGAGCAATTGTGTGGTATGACCGGGCACCGTGCAGAACTGAGGGGACCCTTTGATGTCGAGATTGAAGTGGCAGGGCAAGAGTCCACGCTTCCAGTCTATGTAGCTGAGATGGAGGATCCTTGGCTTCTTGGTCTGGACTATCTGATGTCCATGGGATGTGAGCTGAAGTTCTGCTCCATGAAACTGAAAGTTTGAGAAAAGTTGGTTCCTGTCACGGCAGTGAGACATACCAGTTCTGGTTGCCAGGTAAGGGTGCTCCACACTACAGTGATACCCCCAAAATTAGAACTACTGCTCCAGTGTAAGATGAGTGGCTCCTTTGACAGCTGTCTAGGGGTGGTGGAGCCAGATGTATGGTACAAACTGAAGGCCCAAGTCATGGTGGGGAGAACTTTGATGGAAACAGGTGCAAGTGAAGTGTCGGTTATGGTGGCCAATTTCTCCTGTGAGCCACAGAAGATCATCGAGGGAGAAATTGTGGGACTGTGCCAGGTGGTGGACCCTGAGTGGCATCAGAGGAAGACCGGAGCTTAGTCAAAGAAGATGGGTATTCACCAGACCACTTACAAAACCTATTTTCAAGGAGTTGCCAGTGCCCAGATGACTCACAAGTGCTGAAGCTGAGGCAGCTGCTAACGAAGTTTGCTGATGTCTTTTCCACTGGAGACCTAGACCTGGGGTGCACTGATCTGGTGGAGCATTGTATGGACACTGGCGATCACCGTCTAATTAAACAGCCAGAGTGAAGCATGAAGCCAGTTCAACGGCAAGAAATGAAGGTGATGGAGAAGTTCTTGGGCATCAGCAGTGGTTCTGGTAAGCAAGAAGGATGGCTCGTTAAGGTGCTGTGTGGATTATCAAACCATGAATGAAGTGACAGTGAAGGATGTATACCCCTTGCCAAGGATTGATGACACGCTGGATGCTCTGTCAGGTGCCAAGTGGTTCTCCACTCCAGATTTGAGAACAGGATATCATCAGGTCAAGGTTTCAGAGGACAAGGAGAAAACAACCTTTTTATATGGGTGGGGTTTATAGCAGTTTAAAGTAATGTCATTTGGCCTATGCAATGCCCCAGTTACTTTTGAGCATCTCATGGACGTGTATTGGCAGGCCTGCACTGACAGACAGCTCTCATCTATCTGGATGATGTAACTGTGTTTGGACAGACTTCTGACGAGGAACTGGAGAGGCTGTCGGAGGTATTTAACAGGATCCGAGCAGCTCAACTCAAGCTGAAACCCAAGAAGTGCTACTTCCAGAAGGAAGTGATGTTCCTGGGACACATTGTAGGCGAAGGCAGCGTTCATACTGATCCAGAGAATATGGCATCTGTGGAAAACTGACCGGTTCCAACTTGTGTGAAGGAGTTACCGAGTTTCCTGGGCTTGTGTACCTACTACTGGCATTTTGTCAAGGACTATGCAATGAAAGCTGCACCTCTGCACAAGTTGTTGGGGAAGAGACAGAAGTTTGTGTGGACATCAGTGACTCAGAATGTCTTTGATAAACTCAAGCATGTATTGGCAAGCTCTCCAGTATTGCTGTACCCAGATCAGAGTCAGCCAATCATCCTGGACTGTGATGCTAGTGTCCATGGTATTGGTGGAGTCCTGTTGCAGAAGAAGGATGAAAATGAGTATGTGGTGACATATTACAGCAAAAAGCTCAGACCATCAGAATGGAACTACTGCATGACCTCTAAGGAGCTCTTGGCAGTGATGAAGAGCTTTGCTTTCTTCCATCCCTACTTGTCTGGGTCCTACTTCGTCATCAGGACAGACCACGCGGCACTGAAGTGGCTGAAGACATTCAAGACGTTATAGAATCTGGAAGGCTGAGTCATCAGTCTTGTAACCCAGAGTGTGAGCAGTGTAGTAAATAAGAAGATCATAGTAAGAAATGCAGCCATATTGCAGTGACAGGGTCAGCATCAGATGAAAAAGACCTGAAGAGGATGCAGATGGAGGATGCAGATTTGCAACCAGTGCTAGAGTGGCTGCAGCAAAGTGCAGTGTGACCATCTTGGGAAAAGGTTTCCAGGTTCAGCCCTGCAACTAATAGCTACAGGAGTCAGTGGGACCTTCGTTTGAACAACGGACTGCTTGAGCGACAGTGGGAGACACCTGATGGTCTCAGCAAGTATTGGCAACTGGTGGTTCCGAAGAAGATGAGGTCCGAGATCTGGATGAGTCACATAATCAGATCACTAGTGGGCACCTAGGAGTGAAGAAAACTCTGAGTTGATTGTGACAGAGGTTCACCTGGACTGGGATGTGGCAGGATGTTGAATAGTGGTGTCGGGCCTGTGCTGTATGCTGTGTCAAGAAGGGACCCAAGAAATGTGGTTGTGCCCCTCTTCAGCTGTACCGAAAGGGTGCAACAATGGAAAGGTCATGGTGGACATTGCTGGACCTCTACCACTAACTGAAAGAGGAAACTAGTGTATATGTGTAGCCATGGACTACCTCAGAAAGTGGCTAGAAGCCTATGCCAATCCTGATCAAGAGGCTGCAACTACTGCTCAGTTGTTGGTTGACCAGTTTTTCTGTCGTTTTGGGATGCCACAAGAGCTACATTCAGACCAGGGTAGAAACTTCAAGTCTGCTGTGTTCCCTAAGTGCTGCAAGTTACTGGAGATCAAGAAGACCAGGATGACCCCACTAAGGCCGCAGTCAGATAGGATGGTAGAGAAATTAAACTGGACCGTGGGGCAAGAACTGGCCAAGTACCACATAGAGTCACAAATGGAATGGGGCCAGAGATTACCTGCGTTTCTGATGGCATATCAGTCTGCATCCCATGAGTCTACCAGCTACACACCTGCAAAATTGACGCTGGGGCATGAGTTACATTTACCTGATGACTTGTTAAAGGGAAGACCACCGGGTGAACAGCTGCCTACAGACACCTCCGGCTATGCAGAGAACCTTCAGGAAAGACTGGCTGAGATACATCATCAAGTGGGAAGAGCCCTTAAGTTTTCAGATGTGATGATGTGCAAGTATGATGCCAAGGCACGTGAGGTGAGCTTCAAGGATGACGACAAAGTTTAGTTCTACAATCCTCAGCAGAAGAAAGGACAGTCACCGAAGCTGTGGAGCCTGTGGGATGGGCCTTACTCTGTGTTGGACCACCTATCAGATGTAACGCACTGGATTTGGGGAGGCAAGAAGTCTCTCCCAAAGGTGGCACACGTGAATCGTCTGTGGCTGTACCATGGGCCAGGACAGTACAGCTGGGACTTCTTTGAGGAATCGTGCTCTCCCGTCACTAAGGATGTTGAGGAGGACCAAGGAGCTGAAGTACAAGAGGATGGTGACAAATTTACAAGAGAAGTGCATCAGGAAGAGGACCAAGACATTCCAGGAGAAGTGGACTCTGTGGAGGAGCAGGGGCATCATTGGAAGCAGCATAGGAGAAAACCTGATAAGTTGAAGGATTGTGTATAATTTAATGTTTAGTTTGGATTAAGGATTATATTTGTATACACTGTGTAGTTTTGATGGGACTACAAAAGGATTTGGGAGGGGGTAGTGTTGAGAAACCGGATTGCTAATTAGACTGTGCTGGAGAATTCTTGATGATTCTTGTAGTTCTGCTAAGTGTTAGAGTGCCAGTTAGCCTGCTGTTTTTGAGCAGAATTATTTTGTAAGTTATGCATTAAATTTTCTGCTCTAGTTCTTTATAATGTTTTGTTTCTGTGATTGTTCCTTAAATCATGTAATTTTTATCTCAGTTTCTGTACTAAAGAATTTAGAGTATTTTACAGTATAAGAAAACTCTGGCATGTTATGGATGTCTCTGATTTGGTAACTGTAGGTGCCAGAGTATGCTAGAAGCTTCGAGAGAAATGTAAGTATATATACAGATGGGGCAGGAACTAGAGCAGTTTCACTCAGTTTTCAGTTCAGTTTGAGTGTAGCTCAGTGTCAGTGCAATTAGAGAAGTTTGTATATCTTCAGTACTTGTGAAAGAGTGAAGTGTTTTTGGCAAGCATTAAGTGTAACAGCCGTTAGTGAAGATTTTATAGCTCCAGTATTTGTGAAAACAGTGAAGTTTGCAAGCATTAAGTGTACTTATTTGGAAAATAAAGATAGTGAACTTTAGGAAGAACAACTCACTGGGCAACGTCCTTCCCATACTGAACTACTGCTATTGGAGGCAGTGGCAGTGTGGGACAGGGACATAACAATATTTTGTAAATAATGGCAATATTCGTAGTGATAACTTGTTCTATCATCTTGTAAGGGATTTTCTTAACAACCATTTCATGCCTAAACAACCAATCTCTGCTGCTAGTAAGGAGGTATTTCATCTTAGTTTACTCTACTTGGGTGATATTTCGGTTCAAATGAAAATTCGTTTAATTCACAACTTTGTTGAATTTTATCTCAAGTTGACTTTAAGATTATACTTAGTAATTCATTAAAAATTTGCTAATTTTTTCACCTTAACCTGCTGACTCTGACGTGTATATACGTCTGAACGTTTTGTCACTGTGACTCCCGTTGATATATATAAATGCACCGCAATTGCAAGGTATGTCATTTGCACATTTTTCAAATTTTGTGCATGATTTTTGGTACATATACACAGGACACCTCTACCAGATGCAAGGTGGGGTCAATGCCTTATCCCACATGACCTTCCATCCCCCCCACACGCCATTGTCTCGGCAATTCACCTGTGACCAGTGACCTGGCCAGTAAAGACATGTCGTGCTACAGTACAAAATTCAAGGCCAGAGTGATTCCCCAATCAATGACAATGTGGAGGACAAAGTTTATATAGCATTAGAGGAGGAAACAGTCAGAAATGATGATCAGGTAATGTCGCTAAAATATAGCTTAGTGCCCCCAAGAATACCCAGGCACCCTCACAAGGAAACCACAGAGGAGCAACAACAGCGCACCGGGACTCGGAGCGACAACGGCCTAAGTCAGCCCGGGTCGCGCACCCCTATGACCCAGAGCTCGCCTGCCGTCACCATAGCAGGAATACAAAACTACCTTCCGGGCGAGCCTTCACCAACCAGCTAAGGAGTGGAGCTGCCTATCCAGCTCCTGCCAGCACCCCAGAGACGGCCTGTAGCCGCTCATCCCTTTTTAAGGAGATGGCCTGTGGCCGCTCATCCCTTTTTAAGGAGACGGCTTATAGCCCCTCACCCCTCTTTAAGGAGACGGCCTGTAGCTGCTCACCCCTCTTTAAGGAGATGGCCTTTAGCCGCTCTGAGGGTTCCAAGGAGATGGCCTGTAGCCACTCCCGCCTTCGTCAGGAGATGGCCTGTAGCTGCTCTGAAGGTGTCTTCCTTGAGAAGGCCTGTAGCCACTTGCCTCTCGCTAAGGAGACGGCCTGTAGCTGCTCTGAGGGTAGTCAGGAGACTGCCTGTAGCTGCTCCCACCTTCGTCAGGAGACGGCCTGTAGCCACTCCGAAGGTGTTCTTCCTGAGACAGCCTGTAGCCGCTCAAACCCCCTCCTGGAGGAGACAGCCTGTAGCCGCTCTGAGGGTAACGAGGAGATGGCCTGTGGCTGCTCCCGCCTTCTTCAGGAGACGGCCTGTAGCCACCCAACACCCCTCCTGAAGGAGATGGCCTGTAGCCGCTCCCGCCTTCATCAGATGGCCTGTAGCCACTCTAAAGGTGTTCCCCCTGAGACGGCCTGTAGCCGCTCACCCCTCCTGAAGGAGATGGCCTGTAGCCGCTCATGCCTTCGTCAGACGGCCTGTAGCCCCTCTAAAGGTGTTCCCCCTGAGACTGCCTGTAGCCGCTCACCCCTTCTGAAGGAGACGGCCTGTAGCTGCTCCAAGGGTAATGAGGAGATGGCCTGTAGCCACTCCCGCCTTAGTCAGACGGCCTGTGGCCACTCTGAAGGTGCCCCTGGTTCTGCTGGCAGCCACCCAATCTCTCAGGCCACGGCCAGTAGCCAGGCCTTGGCGAAGGCCTGTAGCCATGCCCTCAGGAAGCCATGGCCAGTAGCCGGGCCCTACGACAGGAGATGGCCTGAAGCCGCTCCGCCGCCTGGGACTGACGCCTGTTCCCCGACCCCTGACACTGAGGGAGTCTCAGGCGTAGAGGAGTATTGGAGAGGCCCTGTAGTCTCACCCAGCCTCTGCTCCCTACAACTGGCTCTGGAGGAGATCCACCTGACAATTGTGCACTCTCAGTGATCAAGCAGTGCCAAGGCAGAATAATGAACTGACCCTCTAGTGGAAGCCAGAGATAATACCAAAGTGCACTCGAGAAGAATAGATACAGTGAACAGTGTACAGAATAATTCAGTAATTATATCAAAGTGGTGGAGTATGTGACAGTAACAGTTCAAAAGCAAAATATGAGTTGAGGGTAACAAGGTAAATACGCTACCATCTGAAAATATCTCGTAATACTAAGAACATAGTCAGACCCCAGTGCCTTACACAACACTCCCCTGTGAGAAATAACCTTAACTCCACGCACATAGAGACCCTGGACTTCCCGGATTAAGAACGCTCTGCCTCAAGTGCTATTCACTGTGACTCAAAACAGTATCCTGTGAGATACTACTAACCATATCTAGACATAAGAGTTTATAATCACCCAGTATACTTGTGCCTGTAACATCTACTCATTCCCCTGTCTAACTAAGCAATACACATGTAAGGTTGTTGCCTGGAGTTTTTGTGTCTCTCTTATTCGTTTTGCCTCTCTCTTATTCGTTTAAGCCCCGGTCTCAAAAGAGAGCTCCGCTACACGCTAGGCATTTACAGAACAGGAAGCTGAGCCAAAAACACCTAGCATTACACTGGTGGACAGTGGTGGTTCTTGACCCTGGCATACGAGAGAGGTAATCAGGAAATACCTGAAAAATGGCAACCAAACCACACGTGCAATTGTCAAAGTTCGACCCCGAACAGTACAATGTTCACACATATCTTTGCTAGATATTGGTTTTGAAAATGACCAAAAAAAAATTGCAGTTACGCTCCCACTGCTGGGCAAAGTGGCGGCTAATATAGCACCCAAAATTCGTTCCAGAGCTCACCTGGCAGAATTTTACGAGAATCGTGATCCAAGCCATCACCCCATCACTAGGGAAAGTGGTGGCACTATCCCAACTGGATAGTTTGACCTTCGATGGGAACTTAGATGATACCCTAATCCAGGCAAGATGCCTGGTCACCGCTGCCTACCCAGAGGCAAGTCATGAAACTGGGAACAGCATACCTTTAATACTCTCCTGAGAGTGCTCCCCAGTGTAGTAAAAGAACACTTTACGATCCATGACCTGACTTGAGACATGGATAAGGACATCCAACTGATACGGCGCTTCCTGACCTCCTGCCCTGCACCTCAGCAGACCAACGTGGTAAGGAAGTTTCCCACGAAAATTCCGGCTCCCCCAGTCAAGCCATGTCTGTCCATGCCCTGTACCAGCCCCACCACAGCACCTAGCCCACCTAGGGCACACCCCACACACCGGTGCCCTGCCCACAGGGAGAACTCTAACCTCATCTTAGTGAATCCTTGGGAATTCTCGGCGTGCAGCTCCAGGTGTGCACTGCACGATATCCTAGACCAGTTAAAGGCTGCACGTCGGAAAGCTACCAACCCAGGCCAATGCAAAGTCTCCTCTCTGGAGGACGAGGCAACAGAGGATGAACCCGCACCTGTGGAGGAGACTGACCGTGGGGAACAGGAGCTGGAGCAAGAAGGAGGCCCCAGGCAGCTGGATTTTTTGGCCCGCCCCTGCACCCTCCCACGGTGGCAGGGGCCATTTCCCCCAAATATCGCCCCCCAGTTTACCACGAGATGAAGCTGAACGCGGTGAAAGCCAGACTTCTTGTCAATTCAGGAGCAGCCAGATCCTCCCTTTATAGCCATTACTTCTCCCATCACAAATAGACTTTTGGACCGCTCTGCCCAACAGCTACTCACCTTGTGGATGTGGCGGATGGCCCCCTGCCCATCCGTGGGGAGACATGGGCCCTAAGTGTCAACACCCACCAACCGGTGTCAACCCAACACCATTTTATAATTTTCGACTCTTCCTGCCAAAACTAAGACGGATACCTGGGATTGGACCTGTTGCAGAAGTTAGGAACCACCATAGATTGCCACAATAGACAGCTTCAGTTCCGTGCACTGCCCTCCCCTCCCCTCTGGGCCGTCTGCACCTGCACGCCACGGCCCCGGCCGGAAGACTCCAGCCCCCCTTCCTTCCTCCCCCTCCTTCCTCCTCCTCTTCTCCCCCCACCCACCCTCCCTCTTTTCCTGCCACTGTTTCTGCCGCCGTCACCATTCCCTCCCACCATGAAGCTTGGGTGCCCCTTAACCGGCCCTCTGGCCCCTCCATCCTATTTTCCCCACTCCTGCCACCAGGAACCCTCTCGGCCTGCCTTCTGCCCCCAACTTTCCTCCCCCTGCATCACACGGCAGTCCGGATTGTCAACCTCGCCCCCTCACCCTTGACTCTCCCAAAAGGGCACATAATCGGAGAGATGGAGGAAGCCGACCCCTGCGCCCCTTTCCGCTCCCACTCCCCCGCCCCCCTGCCTCCTACCCCCGACCATCTCTCCACCCATCAGTCAGACACACTCCGCCGCCTACTCCTGGATTTGTTCGCAGCAGGCCCGGCTGACATCGAACACACTACCTACCTGGCTTACGAAATTCATATGACGGGCCCGCCGATCTGACAGCCATCCCAACAGAAGAACCCCAAATAGTGGGAAGAGGAAGACCACCAGGTGCAGGTGATGATCGAAGCTGGAGTCATCTCCCCCTCCACCAGCCCCTGGTCCTCCCCCGTCGTCCTTGTAAAAAAAAGAATGGCACGACGCGTTTCTGCATCGACTACCGCCGGCTTAACGACATAACTACCAACGATGCAACTCCATTCCCACGCATAGATGATTCCCTGGATTCCCTGTATGGAGCCTCCTGGTTCTCTATCCTGGACCTCCAGTCAGGGTATTGGCAGGTCCCCGTGCGACAGGAAGATCGAGGCAAAACTGCTTTCTCGACCAGCAACGGGAAACATTAAGAGTTTAAAGTCCCACCATTCTGCTTCTGCAATGCCCCCGCCACCTTCTCCAGGTTAATGGAATCTGTCCTCAGCAGTCTTACGTGGGAGATCTGCCTTGCTTACTTGGACGACGTCATTGTTTTCAGCCAGACCTGGGCCAACCATCTGCAGCGCCTCCGTCGGGTTTTTACCAGGATCCAACAAGCAGGCCTCAAACTCCGGCCCACCAAGTGCGTTTTAGCTGCCAGAACCGTCTCATCCCTGGGGCACATCATCTCCCAGGCAGGCATATCTCCCGACCCTGATAAACTCCACGTCATTGCAGATATACCCCCACCACAGGACATTCACGGGATCAGAGCCTTCCTCGGCTTGACGTCCTATTACCTCCGTTTCGTGAAGGGGTTTGCCCACATCGCCAAACCACTCCACGACCTTACCCGTAAGGGGGAACCATTTCTCTGGACGGATGAGAGACGAGCTGCCTTCCAGCAGCTGAAAGACAAGCTTATTTCCGCCCCCATCATGGCCTTTCCCAACTATGCCCTCCCATTCCGCCTCTATACCAACATCTCCCTCCTTGCCATTGGTGCTGTGTTAGTGCAAGTCCAAGAGGGCCGCGAACACATCGTTGCCTGTGCCAGCCGTACCCTAAACAAGGCGGAGAAAAATTATGGTGCCATCAAGCGAGAATGGTTGGGCATAATCTGGGCACTTGAGCACTTCCGGGCATATCTCTCCAGGACCCAAGTCACCATCATTATGGACCACCAATCCCTCCAGTGGTTACAGCAGTCCGACAACCACAATCCAGCTCATCCGATGGTGCGAAACCCTGGAGGAATTCAATTACGAAATTTCATACTGCCCCGGCAAACTCCATACCAATGCAGACGCCCTCTCTCGGCTTCCCATCCATGCTGCCCAGCCAGAACCATACCTCCTCCAACAGTGGCACAGCAAGGAGCGGCCCCCTTGGATTCCCCACCACCTTTTCAAAAAACTGTATTGCCAGGGCAATCACCTCCTAACCCCGTCACGTCATATCCTCCTAGCCCCTGACACCACCCTCGACAACCTGCAACACCACACCTACAATGGCATTCACCTTGGTACAAAAAAACTGCTGCAGGTTTTCAATGACACCTACTGGGCGCCCAACCCTTCCGCCCTTGCCAGGGAAATTATCCAAACCTGCTGCACCTTCGCTCTTGGTAAAGACATCACCCGCACAGCAGGACCATCAGGCCATATCACCACCCACAAACCCTGGCAGCTGTTAGCGATTGACGTGATACGGTCTTTACCTCAAAAATCGGGCTATAGATACGTTATCACTTTCATCAACACATATTCCAAATTCGTTGTGGCCTGCCCAGCGAAGGAACACCATGCTGTCGCAGTGGCCAACACCCTCCTTTCGCACGTATTCCCCTATTTTGGCATTCCCCGAGCAATCCACTCAGATAATGCACCCGAATTCACCGGAAAGATCTGGGAGGAGCTGGCCCACATCTTCGGGTACAACATCTCCCACTCCTCCCCCTACTGGCCACAAGGAAATGCAGTATATGAGCACAGACATCTTACACTGATGAATCAGCTCTGCACCCGAATAGAAGCCACTAAGAACAATGACTGGCCCACCCACGTAAAAATCTTACAATGGGGCATCAACTCCTGCCCTCGAGACAATGGAATTTCGCCATATTAGCGATTGTTTGGAGAAACACCCCTCCTTCTGCCCCTTTGGCAGCATCTACAACCCCCCACCTCCGCTCCCACGAAGGACCCACTACACCACCTCAAACACCATTTGACCCACCTCCAACACAACCTAGACCTCAGCCCCGACACTGCCTCCAACTCCTACACACCAGGTGACACAGTCATGATGGCCCAGCTCCTTACCCCCCACAAGCTCGTACCCCGCTTCACAGGACCACACACCATCACCCGCGTCCCTAACCCCTATAAGACCACCGTTAACCACCACGGCACTCCTTCCACCCTCCGAAACCGGCACATACGCGCCTTCCGCACTCCTGCCCCCACCGCCCCGATCCAGCGTCCCATCCCACCCTCTACTCCCATGCCGCCCCCTCCTACTACCTATGACTGCTACATTTCCTCCTCTCCATCCCCCTTCCCCTCCACTTCCGCCTCACCGGCCGTCATGACGCATCACACCTCACCTGACAACCCACCGACACCACCAACACCCCGCCGCTCCCCCACCCTTTCTCTACCCGCCACCCCCTCCCCCGCACCCAGCACAACATGTCCTGCCCCCACCCCCACACCACCACCTCAGCCATCACTCACCGTTGCCCCCACGCCCTCCAGCCCACCGCCCACACACACCCCCACTGCTAACTTCCCACGCCCTGCCCCAACCACCCCCCACCCGCCCGTACTTGCCCCACACCTCACACCCACGCCAACCCCACACACCCACATCACCACCCACACCTACACTCAGAACAACCACCACCCTCTCTGGGTGCCTCCCTCCCACCCACCCAATAACACCCACTCCCTCACCCCACCCGCCTCGCTGCAAAATCACACTCCCACCCCTGCCCTAAACCATCTCACACTCATGATACATCAAGCACAAATCCCAGCCACCTACACTCCCCCGAGAAGCTATGCAGCATTACCCCGGCACAAAACCCGACACTCACCATCCATCTCAAGCATTCAACACCACACCACACCACGGGCAACAATTACCACCATGAAAATACGCCGAGCTGTATGGGCACCATCATTCGGACACAACCAGCGAGTCCGAAGACCACACCACCTCCAACTCCTCTGCTCCTCCACCACCACATCCACCCTCTTCCTCACCTGCGATGAGGAACAGGACGAGAACACCGCCACCACAGCCTGGCACGCCCTCCTCCGACACCTGCAGCCAGTCTATGCCACCTATGATACACAGGTCTACCACCTCCACTCACAGGGACATGACTTTTTCCCAGCAGACGGTGGTAAAATGCAGCATAGTGCCCCCAAGAGTACCCAGACACCCCCACAAGGAGCCCACAAAGGAGCAACGACAGTCCACCGGGACTCAGAGTGACAATGGCCTAAGTCAGCCCAAGCCACGAGCCCGTACGACCTAGAGCTCGCCCGCTGTCACCATAGGAGGAAAACCAAACTACCTTCCGGGCAAGCCTTCACCAACCAGCTAAGGGGTGGAGCTGCCTATCCAGCTCCTGCCAGCACCCCAGAGACGGCCTGTAGCTGCTCACCCCTCTTTAACCCCTTAACCACAGGGCGTCACTTTCGTGACGCTTGGGAGCAAGGGATCATACCGCGGCGCATCACTTTTGTGATTCTGTGTTATTTCGAATTCACCTGGGCTTTCAAGTTGTGGCTTGTATCATTTATCAGTACTGCCAATGTCCAACACTAGTCAGCACTCCTAATCTCATCTGTACTCCCATCCATTGTTGACAATTTAGCCATTTCTCCCCGTTCTTGACTCCCCTCCCTACCTCCCCTCCATTACCCTATCCTCTCGCCTGCCCGGCCGTGCTACGCTAAGTAAATCTTCCCCGGAATTTTTCACTGATTTCATCCATTGAAATAAGCCCTATGCCCTATTCTTATACCAAATAATATATACAAGAAAGAAATAACGTAAGTGAGAGTGCCATACACCTAAAATTGGCTAATTATCACCTGACAACACCTCATGTGCACTCATTTGCTAATTTTTGCTGTTTATTTCCTCTTGAAATATGCCGTATAATCAATTTTCGTAATAAAAATATATATAAGAAAGGAAAGGAGAAGCCTAAGTGATATTTACATTCACCTGGAACTACCTGATAATTGCAGGCCACCACACTGTATTCTACACTAAGTATATCATCCCTGGAATTTTCCACCGATTTCATCCATTGAAATAAGCCCTATGCCCTATTCTTATACCAAATAATATATACAAAAAAGAAGTAAGGTAAGTGATAGTGCCATACACCTGGAATTGGCTAATTATCACCTCACAACACCTCACGTGCACTTGTTCGCTAATTTTCGCTGTTTATTTCACTTTGAAATATGCCGTATAATCTATTTTCGTAATAAATATACATATAAGGAGGGAAGGGAGAAGCCTAAGTGATGTTTACATTCACCTGGAACTACCTAATTTATTATGTATTGTCTTGGTTTCTTGCCAGTCATTTCATGGCTATATATTAGCTGGTCTCACAAGGCTGAAGTTGGCAGTATTGCACTCACCCTAGCCAGGCGGCAGGAGGCCACTGCTATCAGTTCACTGTCGTCTTTCAAGGTGAAAGTACGTCTGATTCGCTCCTGCTAACTTCAACCGCTTTTTAGCCCCATGCAAAGGGCCCTGTGACCTCTACCCCCTACTAAATCTCGTGTGGAAAGAGGTAAAGGGCTGACAATTGATAAAGAGTGACTACGATCTTTCTATTGAGTAAAACAGTGCAAGTAGAATTGTAAATAATGTGTAAATAATGTGTAAACAGCAATTGAAAGCAATGAATGTAAATATAAGTGAACAACGGAAAATAGTTTTATAAGTTACTGCACGTGACAGTGCATAACACAGTGTAAATAAAATAGAAATGTAAATAATGTAAATAAAATAGAGAACGTAAATAGAAATGTAAATGAGTAGTATTATAAGAATACGAGTATATATACTAGGAGTAATGAAAGTGAAAGTTTCACTCTACCATGTATGAATACTACGAGTTATAAGAGTGAAGGCGAAAGTGACATTCACTCTCAATGCTAATATACAGGACGAGAAAGTGAATGCTACGTATTTTACTAAAAGAAATTGAATGCCTACAGTGACAATAAACTACTATTACTGAAGGAAACTTATGGATAAAGACTGTAGATATATATAAGTGTTATATAGTAATAGGATTATAAGCTGTGAGTGTTTTTATGAATAATAAATGACAGAACACCAGCAGCGAACTAGCGTAAGTGGGAAGGTCATATGCCCTAGTAATTTTCATTGCTTTCACAGTGTTTTTTTTTTTTTTTTTTTGGAGTATGGATTCCAAACTATTTGAGAATCATAGAATAGTGTTTCTAGTGATAATATCAGGCTGTGGTAATCATATTACGGGTTGTCAGGAAGTGTAAAGTGGAGACTTCGTTACCCAACTTCAGAGGTCTCCACAAGTCCTACGGTACTCGACGAAGGCTCAACAAACACCCCAGAGAAAGCTGAAGGTATGTGCCATAAGCATATTTGATTTTAATATTAATATTCTAGGACTAATAACTGATTTTTGGCAAATATTTTTAGAGAGTCTGTCGGAGCGTGAATATGCCCGCGGGAGCCACAAGAAAAAGTAAAACAAGCCCGCGGTTAAAGGGTTAAAGAGACGGCCTGTAGCCACTCTGAGGGTTCCAAGGAGACGGCCTGTAGCCGCTCTGAGGGTTCCAAGGAGACGGCCTGTAGCTGCTCTGAGGGTTCCAAGGAGACGGCCTGTAGCCGCTCTGAGGGTTCCAAGGAGACGGCCTGTAGCCGCTCTGAGGGTTCCAAGGAGACGGCCTGTAGCCACTCCCGCCTTCATCAGGAGACGGCCTGTAGCTGCTCTGAAGGTGTCTTCCTTGAGACGGCCTGTAGCCACTCTGAGGGTAGCCTAATAAGGAGATTGCCTGTAGCTGCTCCCGCCTTAGTCAGGAGATGGCCTGTAGCCGCTCCAAAGGTGCTCTTCCTGAGACGGCCTGTAGCCGCTCCAAAGGTGTTCTTCATGAGACGGCCTGTAGCCGTTCCAAAGGTGTTCTTCCTGTGACGGCCTGTAACCGCTCAAACCCCCTCCTGAAAGAGACGGCCTGTAGCTGCTCCAAAGGTGTTCCCCCTGAGACGACCTGTAGCCGCTCACCCCTCCTGAAGGAGACGCTCTGTAGCCGCTCTGAAGGTAATGAGGAGATGGCCTGTGGCCGCTCCCGCCTTCGTCAGGAGACAGCCTGTGGCTGCTCCCGCCTTCGTCAGGAGACAGCCTGTAGCTGCTCCGAAGGTGTTCCCCCTGAGATGGCCTGTAGCCGCTCAACACCTCTCCTGAAGGAGACGGCCTGTAGCTGCTCCCGCCTTCGTCAGACGGCCTGTAGCCGCTCCGAAGGTGCCCTTGGGTCTACTGGCAGCCACCCACTTTCTCAGGCCATGGCCAATAGCCTGGCCTCAGCGACGGCCTGTAGCCGCGCCCCCAGGAAGCCATGGCCAGTAGCCAGGCCCTACGACAGGAGACGACTTGTAGCTGCTCTGCCACCTGGAGCTGACACTTGTTCCCCGACCCCTGACACAGAGGGAGTCTCTGGCGTACAGGAGTATTGGAGAGGCCCTGTTGTCTCACCCGGCCTCTGCTCCCTACAACTGGCTCTGGAGGAGACAAACCTGACGGACCCTGATGCAGACCGGTGCTGCAGCCCCTTCCTGTCGGCGCCGCCAAGCCCCGGGGACCACAGCTCTCAGGAATCCCAGACTCCCCACTCCTTAACGGCGGAGGTCCTCATCCTCCATCAGGAGCCTGAATGACCGGTTCAGGCAATTGTATGGCCCCAGTCCTGAGGGCCGCACTCCTGTCCCCAGCCCTGAGAGCACGGGACCCTTTTCCACCCACAGTCTGGGATGAGAACAGAAGCCCCTGTGTGTGATCCCGTGGCCTCTAAGTGTGGAGGCCCCTGGTGGTACCCAGTCCCATCAGTAGCGAAGCTGTGCCGCCCCTCTGCCCATGCCCCTGGCACCGGATTCAACCGGAGTGACCGTAATTGTGTAATGACAGTGATCATGCAGTGCCAAGGCAGAACAGTGAACTGACCCTCTAGTGGAAGCCAGAGATAATACCAAAATGTATGAGAGAAGAATAGATACTGTGAACAGTGTATGGAATAATTCAGTAATAATATCAACGTGGTGGAGTAAGTGACAGTAACAGTTTAAAAGCAAAATACGAGTTGAGGGTAACAAGGTAAACATGCTACCATCTGAAAATATCTCGTAATACTAAGATCATAGTCAGACCCCAGTGCCATACACAACACTCCCCCGTGAGAAATAACCTTGACAACTTCACACACATAGAGACCCTGGACTACCTGGATTAAGAATGCACTGCCTCAAGTGCTATTCACTGTGACTCAAAACAGTATCCTGCGAGATACAACGAACCATATCTAGACATAAGAGTTTATAATCGCCCAGTATACTTGTGCCTGTAACATCTACTCATTCCCCTGCCTAACTTAGCACTACATGTGTAAGGTTGTTGCCAAATGGTGAGGTATGCTGATGTGTTTGGTGAGTGAAACAATGCTTATATCACCTACATTACTGTGTGAAAACCATGGCATATACTGTCGTACTACATATAAATTCGTACCAAATAAATGAATAAATACCGTTTATGAGTGGTGCGGAATAGTTACCCTTCCCATAGAACTCGTTTTCCCTGGAGCCTGCCTCATAGAAAACACAGTTAGATAAGGGGATACTGTTAGCTGTAACTGGTATTTTAAACCTCAGGTGAGCGATTTCTCTATGAATTTTCGATGTTTCACACCAAAAGTGGAGGTATGAGCCCAAAAAAATATTCTCCAAAATATGTCTGGATTGGGGGTGGTCAGTGATGGAAAATCGGTAGAGACAGGGCGGGTTAAAGACCCTGTTCCGACCAACCTGCTTCATCTGTTGTTTACTGTTTCACTTGCCCAGGTTGCCAGGCCGGGTATATTAGCAGCACAATCCGTGTTTTTAAGGTTAGAACAGACAAACATATGGGTCAGTCGAGCAGGACAGGCAGAAGACTCAGGTCCCCTCCTTACTCAGCTGTAAGAGACCATTTTGAACCTTGTGATATTATACTTATGATTACTTTAAAATAATAGCTTCTTTATCAAACATTAACTTAAGATTGCTAGAATCAGTATATATTAAGACCCGTATCCCATCTCTAAATAACACTGTGTCTGCAGTACTTCAATATGTTACATAACTCTGTTTTTCTACCACTGTGATAGAGGAAGAGAGAGAGGAGCAGATCAGGCCATGATGGAGAACGCACCTCCCGCTACTGCTTGTGACCCGTTGAGGGGGACATCCAACAGACCAGTCTCCAGCTGCCCAGAAGATCGGAGGGACCGTGGCATAGTTTAATGTCAGGACGTGGTATGAATTCATCAAGTGCCAGGATACTGGAGCTGATGCTTTTGTGCACCGCCAGGCCATCATTAAACCAAACCCACGGGACCTCCAACGCTCCCTTGGTGATGGGGAAATGGTGGAGTTTAGTCTCTTTGGGGTTCCTAAGGGTCCTGAGGCTCAGGATGTTACTGGGATGGGAGGTGTGGCCATACAGGCTTCTGCCTATACATGGCTACGTTTCACGCCCGGGGGACACCATGCCAGGGATCCTTTGAGTCCTGGGGAGATAAGCACTGTCATGGAGATGTGCATCACCATGGCGAATGCTTTTTGCGGGGGTGACAAGGGGGTTTTCCATGTTCTCCTACTCATTATCTTTGAGGAGAATGGGCTGCCTCACCTCGTCATCCCTGAGTGCTTCACACGCGATGTACACTCAGTTTCTCACCGTCAGGAAAGCCGGGCCCAGCAGCCGTGACCTGCTGCCCCCTGCACAACACAGCAGAAGAGGCTATGGCTGGAGGCTCCTCTCAATGGGCAGACTGCAATTGCGATCACAAACCCAGCACCGGAAATGGACACAGCAACGGCCGAGATACACCATCTGCCATCAAAGGCTGAGGAGGGGCAGGATTCTTCTGACATCACCTCCATGGCCAAGGCAGTGTCGACCAGCTCCTCGGCCAAGGAGGTCATTGAGTCCTACCCTCCTCCGATAGTGAGGTGCACCCCATCTCTTCTTCCCATCATGGACCACAAGGATCAGCTAGACGTATCCTCCTACCGACACTTCCTGACTCTCAGTGCCCACACCCAGTTGTACCAGCTCGGAGCTACCATCTACTCGAACCTCTACGATCTGCTCAGGGCTCCTGACCAGGGTGAGCCAATCCGACCAGTGTTGTTTGTCTGGGGAGGAGGTGCATCTAGCTGATCTTTGAGCATTCTACCACATGCTCCCTCCATGCTTGGCCCCCTAGATTGGCTGTCTCATGCAGTGCAGGAATGCTTTGTTTTCTTTCTTGAGAGTTTGAAATATTTGGCCTAATAACCCACATTGCGGGTGATGGCCGTTAAAAAAGAAAATACCATTGTTATATTTGCCTTAATCACCAGGGGCTTCGGCCCCTTTGATGGGTAGGCAAAAAAAAAAAAAATACCTTCGCAGCCCCCTCTCTTTTTACTTTTTTTTTTTTTTTAAGACCGTGTGTCTGTGTGTGTCTCTTCTTACACAGTAATGTGATTGATTTCTAATGTTCTGACTAGATTTTTTTCCCTTTTAGATAACTGATGACATTTTAAAATCGAAGGATTTGTAATAAATATGCTGCTCACGTCTGCACTCATTGTTCTCTTCCTTCTGAAGCTGATCGTATTTTAGGATGAATCTCCTGCTGAATGCTAAAGCTGATCTCGATGTCGATAATTGCAATGCATAACATAGACGGTGAAACTAGCAACACTGCACTTACTTAAATTACAGGCATCAGAACATCATATTTCCAGGGTATAAAAATCTGGCCTCACCTGACGTTGAACATGCCAAAGCTTGTCATGTTGCCGTATTTCTTCCTGATGTCCTTCAGGAACTTCCTAGAGGGTCCCAAGGGTATCAGGTGGAGGGAACCGATCACGGGCAGTATCAAAGGTCCTGTAGAAGAAGAGAAACCGTAAAACAAATGTCTATCAACAGCACGAAGGTCATTAAAGCAGACAATCCAGTTTTGCCAAGTCACAGTTTTCCCTTCCCCTAGAGAAAAAAAGGCAGTCAGTAACCGAATTTTACTGGTGGATAACGAGAGAGAAAGAGAGAGAGAGAGAGAGAGAAAGTCCAAGAACGCAACCAGTCCGGGAATTGAACTCGAGTTTCCAGTTGCAGGCTGGATGAGGTTACCACTACACCACCGACTCCCCTCTCTTTGAATGCTGTGGATAAGGGGTCGTATTAGGTGTGGTTTTGGAGATTTTGTAACACGTTTTCCTAAGCGATTTATTTTGAATATTATGCCTCAGTAGCCTCTTGTGTTCTTCTAATTATATCGATATTAAAGTGACATAAATAAAATGCAAGAGAAGTTGTTGTGTACGTAAAATAAATAACTCAGAAACAGGTACTACGAAGGGAACACGGGTCAGGGAGACATAAGGATGGTCAGCATTTTCCTTTTCTCGTCCTTCGTGGAAGAAAAAGAAAAATAATTACACGTTATTTCTTCCCACAAGTTTTGTTTCATATGAAGAACAAGGAAAGAAAATGTTGAATCCTTCCACTTTTCTTCATTCCTGCAAAAACAGATCTTATTTGTACGATAATTTTCCCACACTATTTACTATATAGGAATGATAAGGAAAGAAAATACTAAATCTTTCTGTGTCTCCTGTATTTCCTGCAAAAACAGGTACAAATAACAAGAAGGGAGTGCTTTTAAGAGGGCCGTAAATTTGCTCTAAACCCTTTCAGCCCGAGGATGGTTTATTTTGCTTGACATCCCACAGACAGCAGACTCAGCTGGTGGAAAATTCTTGAGTCTGCCACCAGGAGGAATAGGGAGAGACGAAGATGAAGAAAAAAATAAGATTAAGATGACTGATGATGATGATGATTATTATTATTATTATTATAAAAAGAAGAAGAAAAAAGGAGGAGGAGCAGGAGGAGGGGAAGGACGAGGATGACGAGAAAGGAAGACCGTCCCATTTCCGTTTTTCTTCCCACAGTCAAGTTCAGAAGACTCACCTGTCAGGAAGTTCTTGGGTTTGCCACCAGGGGAATGGTAGAGGAGGAGGATAATAAGGGCTAGGAAGATAGTTAGCACCCAGCTCGACACCAGCCACTCCGCCAACCGGCTCAGTAAACCCACCATCTTTGTCTATTGGGCGGGAAAAATGGTAGTCAGCTGAAATTCCTTATGTTTATATTGAAATCCTGTGTTATATTCAATTTCCTTCCACCTGATAATGATCCCTAACCCCTTTTAGCTTAGTCGATGGCCAGGTGTAGTCAGACTGGAGGTCGGATCTGACAAGTAACCAAGGAGACTCGTGTATCGGGCCACCGCTAGCACCAAATTTATGTGTCAGTTTAGCTGCTAATTCCACCGGATCCACCAATTCGTGTAGCCGTTATATGGAATAGCACACCTGACTACATACTATGTGTTCTGCTGTTATAGTATAACTAGACCACCGTGTTGGAGATCGACGACACTGTCTGTAGTACACGTCAGCTACTCGCCATCACTGCCCGACACTTTCCACCAAAGGTCCTCTGCCACTAGAAGGTGGAAGCTGGTCTGTTATATTAAGTGGTAGCGTAAGGTGACAGAAATGAGCAGATTAAATCTCTCTTTATTGGGCACAGAATAATATAACTGCGACCCGAGAGATATGTAAGAGCGATACCACCTCCCTTGGTAACTATGTGACTTCTTCTGACGCTGTACGCTCACCGTGCCGATTTGGTCGCGGTGCTGAGGTCAGCTAAAAGTGAGGTGCCAAGCATTTACATATACTCTGGGCTTATGCAAAAAGTAGGGATAAATGACAACTCTACTAGCACATTATACACCTCTATAGAATGGTATTAAGTACATTCACATATACCAACATAATAAATGGTTCCCCAGGACTTTACACTTACGCACAATTCAGATATCTTTTCACTTCTAATCTTCATTTTATAATTGAAACAGGGTGGCATTGTGGTCTGCCATCCACCTTCTTCCTATACCACAGCTAACAGCGAAATGATATTTGGTTGTTCATCATTCACACTTCCTTACACACTGTTAATTATGACTAAACAGATTTAAAAATTATTATGTAAAATATGTGATACTACAACTTCTTATGGAAAAAGATGTTGACACCAGAACATCGCTCGGCCACACCATTGACGTCCTCGTCGACATTGTTGTCCTAACTACCGTGTAGGGTAGCTAACAGCGAAATGATATTTGGGGGAGGCGGTGACTGAATCGGTAGAGAGGCGGCCTGCAGTCCTGATGGACCCAGGTTCGAATCCCGGCTGGGGCAGGGAACAGTTTAAGGATTTGAATTTCATAAAAGCAGACTTTCCTGATCTACCAGATGACCCGCCGACATGTCGTATAAGAACCCCCGCTAATACCAATACACCAGTCCTGTATGAGACAGCCCTAGCATGTATTCAATATGGACGGTGGGTGTTAGCGCCGAAGTGGTGACATGTAGAGAGGTGTATGGTATGTAGGAGGACTACTGGGCCTTGAGAGCAGGCTGTGAAGTTTATGCCCAGAGTCGGACACATAAAAAAAAAAAAAAAAAAAAAAAACTATTCAGGAACATCCACTTGCAATCCGCGAGTACGGACACGTGGTCTCAGTGGGTTCCTTAATTGGCGCCTTGAATAGTAGCCTAAACCACAAACACAGGACAAGACCACAATAAGTAGAAGACCAACGCCAGGACCAAAATAGAAAGGAGAAAGGTATGAAAGAAGATAGGACAGTACATAAAGCTCTAAATCGGTCCTGTTCAGGTGGGAGAGGAAGGTAAGCTCCTTTAATACATGAGACAGCCTGTTCACATTCAAGGAAGTAACATTGTATGAAGGTAAAAAGGGTCGTAACTGGGATGAGAAGTTCACTGACAAAGCTAGATGATGCTTGCTAGACAGAACTATCTCTTTACTGTGTAACTCACAAAAATCAGGTGCAACATAGTACCCCTTTACTATAAGGAATTGATTCTGTGAGGCACAAGTCACAGTTACGTCCTCTGTCTCAGGAAAGTAAAAGTACTGTTTCGCATGAATATGAGCATGGAAAACTGACTTCAATTGAATGGGTTGGAAGGTGCAACGTTGCAGAGCAGAGGAAGTATTTGTGTCCAACAAGATCCTCTTACACTCCTCTACCTTTAATGGTATGAAGACAAAATGGAAAGCAGGACATACATGGAGATCAAGAAATGAGGCCTTACACTTCTCAAATTCATCCAGTGTCGTTTCTGCTACATATTTCTTGTCATCTGAGACAACTAGCACCTCTGGACCCTCTTCAGTAACAACATGTGTATTATTAGCAGTAGCAAAAGGGAAGGAAATGAACCGCCATGCCTGGTACGTTACAGCATTCCTCATAGGTACCAATATCAGGATGCCTTCATGGGTCAACTGGGCCTCTAACAATGGGTAATAATATTCCAGTTGACTCAGATCAAAGAGTGGCATAAGTCCATGCTTCCACATAGCTATATCAAGTGCATTTGTTAGTATATTAGTAGGAAGCAATAAAGCATTAACCCTGTTCAAACTTGCATCGATTAAGCCGTCTACCATATTGGCTGAATGCTTCTCCAAAGCAGTGGTTGACTCGTCGAGAGCATGTAAGTACTCAGCGAATAACACCAAGTTAGCTAGGGTTGGTAGGTTAATTTGGATGTTGTTCACAAGCTCTACTAGATGGTTGGTAGTCCTAATTATCTCGTTAGCTTTGTTAGTGAACTCATCTAACTATTTATACACATGCATGATTAATCTATTATTGGCTTTAGTGGCCAGTGTCAAGTCATGCATCTGTCTACCCAATTGCACTACATCCTAATCTAATGCCGTACCAAAGAGTTGTTGAGACAGGATTCCTAGAAAATCCACAAGTCCTCTCTTGGTACGTGCATGGACATGCTTGGAAAGATCAGAGTGTACGTTAGGTAAAGCAACATGCAAGTTAGTGAGCCTGTCAGTGAGCCTGTCTATATGCCTAGTCTGAAGCTTAACAATTCCATGCAAGGTTCGTTCCAAAGCTTCAGTGTCAGAGTTCGTCAATCGTGGGTTTCGATTAAACATCTTTCCCACTTCCAACAGTTGCTGTCTGAGATTCGACAAGCCTTTGGAGACCTCCTCGACAATATCTGGCATTTGGAGATAGCCTTCCATTGGATAATAGACGCATACTGCATCTTCCTCTACCACGACTTCTCCAAGTGGGCTCTTCAGTGCTCCTGGCATTAACGCAATCGTGTCCGTGTCCGATGTCGTTCCATAGGTCCACCCCAAGCAACGCACGAGGAGTATGAGCCACAGCCACATTTTTCTGCAAGAGTAGAGACTCCCTTAATCACTCTTGTTGTGGGATCGTAGCTTGTCCTCGTACCCCTCTCCGACAAGACCGCCAAGAGCTGTCTTTAGCTTTTGGAAAGCCTGTGACTGGTCGTTAGTCCAAACAAAGGGCACATTCTGCTTGAGTAAGTGGGTCAGAGGTGCGGCAATCTTTGCATAATCCCGGATGAAGCGACGATAATAGCCACTGAGGCCCAGGAAACTTCGTACAGCTTCGGTAGTGGTAGGTTCTGGGAAGTTAATAATCGCCTTAGTTTTATCCTCATTAGTATGAATGCCTTGTGCATCTACGACATGGCCTAGGAATTTGATTTTCTTTCGCAGGAAGTCACATATACTGAGACTGATTTTCAGGCCTGCGAGCTGGAGGCGTTCAAAGACTTGCTGGAGTTTGGTGAAATGATCAGGGATGGATTTACTCACAACAATGATATCATCCAGGTAAGCAAAAAGAAAGTGTCCCATCATACCGCTAAAGACTGAATGGATAAGTCGCATGAACACGGAAGGAGCATTTCTCAGACCAAAAGGGAGTCTCTTAAACTGAAAATGTCCGGAAGGGGTGCTAAAGGCTGTAACTGGGCGAGAGGATTCTTCCATTCCGACACCCGTGGGTCGTTCTCGTGTGACACGAGGTCTCTTCGACTTTGGCGGTGAGATTCTGAGTGGCTTGTTTGGCGTTGCTACAGCCCGTGACATTTCTGGCTTCAAATCTGATCTCACTCATTTAGCTTCAGCCCTAGAATCACAACGCCGAGTCATTAAAATCCAACACACTATGTTACAGAAGCTCACAACCCAACTCAATGAAGTCACGTCCACTCTAAACAATTTCACCGATATCTTACAACGCCACCTTTCAGATCTCAACGTTATCTCTCAGTTCTTCTACCTCAAACTCAACATGGATAATCTCCAACTAGCCATTGACTCTCTCGTCTCAAGTCTCTGCCTTGGTTCGTATCCTGGTCGATTCTATCAATGGACGTGTCACTGCCGACTTAGTACCTGTCTCAGCTCTCCGTTCTGTCCTGGAATGGGTTCACTCCACCTTCGGTCTATCCCCAGTCCTCCCTTAATCCTCCCTTGAATATTGTTATCCTGTTCTCGAAGCCACTCTTCTCACCACATACGTCGTCGTCCATATTCCTCTCCGTTCTGCCATAACCTTTAACCTTTTCCACATCATTCCCTTCCCTTTCTGCCTCAACAACTCCTTGTTACAGGTATCTGTTCCTTCAGAATATTTCCTCCTCTCCCATGATCATCTTTCCGTTGCCTTCCTTTCTTCCACAGACCTCCAGCACTGTTCCTCCCTTACTCCGACCTCTCGTCTCTGTGCTGCCCACCTTTTCGCTATCTTCCCTAGCAGTGCTACACCCTGTGAGTCTGCTTTAGTTCGCAACCATTCCATCTACTCGGCCTGTTCTTTTGTCCCAGCTCCTGACCTCCCGGTCCACCATGCTCACCTCAACCATGTCCAGTACTTCTTCTTTGCTGTTCCCATCTCTGTCACAATCATATGTCCTGGTTCTTCCGTTCGCTCCGTCCCCGCTAGTGGTCTCTACAAAGCACCTGACTATTGTATCATCAAATCAGAGTCCATCATCACTTACGCCACTCGCTATCACCAGGGTGTTCGTAAACACTCCTATGACATCTTTCAACCAATCGACATGCCTTCAACCCTACCATCTGCCAACATTAACATCACCTCCCCTAACTTGCACATGCTCACCTTCCTCAATGACAGTGATTTCATTATGGATCAATTTTCTCTGGCCTTCAGCCGTTCATGGGTTCATCCAACAGTTGTGTTTCCCCCTGTGGTTATCGCTTTCATAGGTTTTCTACTCATCATATGTGCAGTGCATTGTTGTGTCAGAAAAATGGAACGTCGACTCCAGGAAATCAGAGTCGCTACAGGCATAGTACGCCCTACACATGACGTAGAAACTCCCCGTACTTAGTGCCCTCACATTCAGTGCCTACCAATGCCATCTGACAATTAACCAAACTGTGAACAGCACTCTGCCTACTAGAAAATGATGGTATTTCTTTCATGCATTACTGAGTGACAGTGTATCCTACAGAAAATACATAAGAAAAAAAAAAAAAATGAAGGAAGACCAACACTAGAACTCTCATATCTACTCCTTGTTTATCATGTATCAAACTATTATTGTGTAATTCCCATTATGTCTTAATCCTTGTATATCTTATATGTATATATCCTTCTAATTCCCTCCCCTCAACATGGCCATGTCTCCCCTACTGCCCCTGTATCATTCTAATCCCTTGTACAAACCTCCCCGGTCCTGCCTACTACTATAATCACACACCCTTTAACTCCTGGTGTCAGGAGACACCATCTCAGCTACCCGGGGGAGTAGTGTACCCCCTCCACAATATGTCTACCCCCGATGTGTATATGTCCCCCCCCAATGCATACATGCCCCCACTAAACTTGCTAGGTCAGCACGCTTTCCCACGCCTGAAGACGGCGTTATTACATCAGTTGATAGCAGACAGCCAAGACGGGCAGACTATTTTACTGTGAGCTTGTAATAAACACCTTATCTAGCTGTTTGTACACGGAGTTTCTATCACCAAAGTATTGCAAGTTACATTCGCCAATGCTTGATTCACAGAACAGTTAGGGTACTGCTGAGCCCTGTTTACATGCCTGAACGCCCAAGCATCTGACACATAGCAATCACTTGCAAAAATGTGGGTTAGAGCTTCCTTAAACTTTTCATAGTTCTGAGCAGTAGGCCCAGAGTAAAATAAGGATGTGTCCATCATTTCAGAAGCTTGAGAATTTGATTTGATATTTACTTTCACATGCCAAATATTCTCCGCATCGCTAGCAAGCTGTAGCCTATGTATTTGGGCTTCACAGTCCCTCAAAAACTTGTGAATGTCATAATTGTCTTCCCCAGTAAACTGTAAACTCGGTTGTGCTGTGGGAAGTACTTTGATGCAGTCTGTGTTTGAAGGTGCCTAAGTAACAATAGGCCCTTGAGACTGTCTGACCGACACAACAGGAGGTAAAGTCTGTGGGATACTAGCAATAGTCAAGTTAGTGGGTGCCATATTAGGTACAGGTATTTGCCACAAAGGAGGAGGGTTAGTCTGACCTTGCACGCCCATATTGTTAGTCATGCCCCAGGTATTTGGATAAGGGCCCTGGGTTTGCATGCCAATATTAGTATTCATGCCCCATTGATTAGGATTCTGGGTTCGCATGCCAATACCATCTGTGTTTATACCCCATGCATTTGAATAATGAACAGAAAATAAATTCTGTCCAAAACCTTGTGGTGTACTGAAAACATCTGAAGTATAAACAGGTATGTGAGTGGTTGTAGTACTATCAGTAATGACTGGATTTTGCATATCCTGAGTGACCAAAGGTACTGTTGTAGTCTCAACTTCCACAGTCTCCTCACTAGGAATACCCTCATTAGCGAGACTAGTGGCCATTTTGGATCTAATTGATTGCTCTGGGACTGTTGAATAAGTATGACCAGAACACAAATGTAAAACGTTCAAATCCTCATCCTGTCTTTCAGAAATATCCTCATCACCTTGATCCTCAATATGTCCTTCACTCATTTTATATGTCTGAGCACTTTTATTTGATGTTTCAACCCACTCATAAAATTCTGAGTCTAGTGGGGTTGGCTGATCTCTATTTCCCCTAATTCTACGTCCCCACTTTTTCACTGTATCCATCCAACCTTGTCAGTAATATTCCCCTCCCATATACAGGAAGATAAACTGACATAAAAAAAAAAGGGATAGTTACGGTAAGTGACAGAGAATGGAACACATATAAAATACACAGAAAGTACATTTATTTCAAGGGAATTCTGAGAGACCTTTATTTCCACACATTAACTAACTAACGTGTGTTGATTCAAGTGTGTGTGTGTGTGGATTACTAATGCATGGAAACTACCTAGATATGAAAGTCCAGGATGATTTTCCACATTCCACGTTCCACACTCCACCAGACTCCTCCAACCATACACGGCAGCCCGCTCGCTGTGGGAGTTAGCAGCACGCCAGGCAGTGACGCCACTCGATGCACCACACACGATAGTGGCACCACATAGCCCGCGCCCGCTCCCTTCGACTTGCCTTGGCCGTCCGCGCCTCTGGAGTTGCTAGAAGTCGCTAGTTGACCCACTCCTCACCGCAATGGCTTGAACTCTCCTTATCTCGCCTCTCACACACGAGAGCGAGATTCTTGCCAGTTTGCTTTTGAAGATGGAGATATCTCGCACACCACAGGGCGAGATAACTGCCAGTTTGTGCTTAAGATAGGAATCTCGCACTGGCAGAATAATGGGAAGAATTAATATTCACCACTCCAGTTTATCTGCTCCACTTAACTCACTGGTAATTAGTCCCCTTACAACAGTTGAGTAAGATTTTCTGTTGCACTTTTAGGAACGAGCGATTGCAAGAGTTCCTGGTTCACAGCATAAATCCCTTTAGCACTTGTATCGTATCCCAGCACTGAGCACCAATTTAATGTATCGGGCCACCGCTAGCACCAAATATCGTGCCACCGCTAGCACCAAATTTATGTGTCAGTTTAGCTGCTAATTCCACCGGATCCACCAATTCGTGTAGCCGTTATATGGAATAGCACACCTGACTACATATTATGTGTTCTGCTGTTATAGTATAACTAGACCACCGTGTTGGAGATCGACGACACTGTCTGTAGTACACGTCAGCTACTCGCCGTCACTGCCCGACACTTTCCACCAAAGGTCCTCTGCCACTAGAAGGTGGAAGCTGGTCTGTTATATTAAGTGGTAGCGTAAGGTGACAGAAATGAGCAGATTAAATCTCTCTTTATTGGGCACAGAATAATATAACTGCGACCCGAGAGATATGTAAGAGCGATACCACCTCCCTTGGTAACTATATGACTTCTTCTGACGCTGTACGCTCACCGTGCCGATTTGGTCGCGGTGCTGAGGTCAGCTAAAAGTGAGGTGCCAAGCATTTACATATACTCTGGGCTTATGCAAAAAGTAGGGATAAATGACAATACTAGCACATTATACACCTCTATAGAATGGTATTAAGTACATTCACATATACCAACATAATAAATGGTTCCCCAGGACTTTACACTTACGCACAATTCAGATATCTTTTCACTTCTCCTAATCTTCATTTTATAATTGAAACAGGGTGGCACTTGTGGTCTGCCATCCACCTTCTTCCTATACCACAGCTAACAGCGAAATGATATTTGGTTGTTCATCATTCACACTTCCTTACACACTGTTAATTATGACTAAACAGCTTTAAAAATTATTATGTAAAATGTGTGATACTACAACTTCTTATGGAAAAAGATGTTGACACCAGAACACTCGTTCCTAACTCGTAGCAGAAGTTTATTGAATTTCGCGCAAGCACAACTTAGTATCCAAGCTGTGACAAAATCCTTGTCCCGTTACATGAAAACAAACGATTATAGGAATTATAATTAATGACTAATTATAATGAGAAGCTATTATACTAACTATACTGACAGCCTGTAATTAGAATCTGTATTATAATGATTATATTGGGTGGCCATAGGCCTATAATATATTAAGGGGCTGAGATAGGTAGCTATAAAGCAAGGCTATGTTATATTCAGTCTATTTAGAAGCTGTGTGAAAGGCTGTTATACTGACTATAATGAGAGGCTGTGTTATGCTGACTATAATGAGAGGCTGTGTTATGCTGATTATAATGCGAGACTGTGTTATGCTGATTATGATGAAAGGCTGTGTCATGCTGACTTTTTTTTTATGCTAGGAAGAAGGAACCAAAGGCCACGAGCCCGAAATACTGTTCCTTCCAAGAGAAAAACGAAGTACAAGAGAGAGCCAAATTCAAGATCCGATCATTTGGAGATGCCTGGACACACTGCGTTTGAAAAATTAGAGATCATAGCTACCAGGAAATACAGACAGAGGGAGACAATTCCAGAGTTGACCTGTTGCATAAATGAAGGACTGGGAGTAACGGTTAACTCCTGCATTAAAGAGTTGGACAGAAAATGGATGAGAGTTTGCTGCTAGACGGGTGCTATGCACCCGTCGTAGAGGTGGAGGAATGCAAGCAGACAGTTCAGAGGAGCTGTGACCATTGAAGTAGCAACAGAAGAGATAAAGATGTAACAGTGTGGCGAAGAGACAGAGGTTGGAGGGAGCCAGTAAAAGGAGGAGAGTTGATGAGACGAAAAGCCTTTGACTCCACCCTATTCAAAAGAGTTGTATGTGAGGAGCCTTTCCACACATGAGAGTTGTACTCTACATAGGGGCAGATAAAACCTGTGTATAGAGTCAACAATTGTGCAGGGGTAAAGAAGGAACAGAGTCGGCTTAGCACACCTAATCTTTTGGATGTAGATTTTACAAGAGATGTAATATGATCTGTCCAATATAAGTCCCGAGTGAATGAAACCGCAAGCATGTTCAAGGATGATGCAGGATTAAAATGAATATTATTAACATTAGTGCGTATACCTGTGGAAGATTCTGTCGGATTGATAGGTGTAAGAACTAAGTCTTTGATCCATTAAAAACAACAAGGTTATTTTTACCCCAGTCAGAGATATGAGCCAAGTCAGACATTAGGTGTGCCATAGCCTCATCCCTTGTTTGTTGAAGTAACTGCTGAGATGGACGTTGCAGGAACCGAATGGAATGGTGAAGCGTGGAGTCATCAGCATACGAGTGGATAGGGTTTGATGTACAGCTTAGAAGGTCATTGATGAATAAAAGGAAGAGAGTAGGACAGAGCCCTGAGGAACACCACTGTTGATAGATCTAGGAGAAGAATGATGGCCGTCTACAACAGTGGCTACAGAATGACCATAAAGGAAGCAAGAGATGAAGGCACAGATAGAAGGACAGAAACCATAGGAGGGCAGTGTGGAAATTAAAGTTTTGTGCCAGACTCGATCAAAAGCCTTTGAGATGTCAAGTGCAATGGCAAACCTTTCACCAAAGTCCCGAAAGGAGGATGACCAGGAGTCTGAAAGGTAGGTGAGAAGATCGCCAGTAGAGCATCCCTGACGGAACCCATACTGACGATCAGAAAGATGGTTGTGATAGGAAAGATGCTTTAAAATTTTTCTATTAAGAAATTACTCGAAAACTTTTGAGATACAGGATGTTAAAGCAATTGGACGATAGTTAGAGGGTTGGGAATGGTCACCCTTCTTTGGGACTGGCTGAATGAGAGCAACCTTCCATCAAGAAGAAAAGGTACAAGTTGACAGACAAAGGCAAAAGAGTTTACCTAGGCAGGGTGTAAGCACAGAAGCACAGTTCTTAAGGTCAACAGGAGGGATTCCATCAAGCCCATATGCCTGGTTAATATTGAGGCCTGTGATGGCAGAAAATACATCAGCTGAAGAAATTTTAATGTCAGCCATGAGGAAGTCAGAGGGGGGAAGTGATGGAGGAACAGCACCAGAGTCGTCTAAGGTGGAACTGGAGGAGAAAGTCTGAGTGAAGAGATCTGCTTTATCAGTAGAAGGAATAGCTAAAGAGCCATCAGAGTAGAAAAGAGGAGGGAAGGATGATAGGTAAAGTTGTTAGAAAGTTTTTTTTGGCAAGGTGCCAGAAGGAGCAGGAAGAACTCGAGTTGGAGAGTTGAGAACATTTAGTATGGATGAAATTATTTTTAGCAGAGCGAAGAACAGACTTAGCACGATTCTGGGCAGAAACGTATAAAAGATGTGATTCAGGGGTGGGTTGGCTCCAGTACCCTTTATAGGCCCTCTCCTTGTTGTGGACAGTATTAGAATAAGCGTGATTAAACCTGGTTTTCTTGCGATAGTCAGAGGATATGAGAAAGGAATGAATAATTCCATGCCCGAGAGAATAACCCCCTTAATGCACAAGGAACACTCAGATGGCTGCTGGCCATGGAAGCAATAATCATTCCAGGGAAAATCAAAGAAGTACTGCCTGAGGGCCTCCCAATCTGCAACTCCAAAGTGCCACAGACGACGTTTCTTTGGAGGGTCCACAGGCCGTGCCAGAGCGATAGGACAGGTTAAGGTAATAAGGTTGTGACTGGAGGAGCCCAAAGGAGAGAAAATATTAACAGTGTAAGCAGAAGGATTAGTTGTAAGGAAGAGGTCAAGTATGTTGGAGCTCTCTCCAAGGCCGCCAGGGATACGGGTAGGGTGCTGTACAAGCTGATCTAGGTCATTAAGGATAGAAAAGATGTAGGCTTGTTCAGCAAGTGCAGTGAAAGGAGAGGAGAGCTAAAGGTGGTGGTGAATATTGAAATCTCCTAGAATGGAGACTTCAGAGAAAGAAGAAATGGATAGAATGTGTTCCATCGTAGAAGTAAGATAGTCAACGAATTTTTGACAGTCAGTAGAATTAGGAGATAAGTAAACAGTGCAGATATATTTAGTCAGAGAATGACAGGAAAGCCGAAGCCAGAGTGTTGAGAATTCAGAAGAATCGAGTTCAGGATCACGAGAACAACTTAAGTCGTTGCGTATATACACACAACAGCCACCTTTGGCTTTGAAATGAGTCTAGAGAAAGTAGGATGATACAGAAAAGGGTTTGCTGTCAGTTGCCTCAGACAGCTGAGTCTCATTTAGGAAAAGGTGAGGTTTAGAGGAGAGATGATGCTCAACAGAGCGAAAGTTAGAGGAAAGGCCATGAATGTTGCAGAAATGAATAAGAGGTGAGTCAGACAATGGTTCCAGGCAGCCCAAGTCGTCACCGGGAGAGGGGCAGAAGGTCGGGGCATTTATGGTCCCTGCCCCTGGGGACTCCGAGGCTATGTGTTCTGCAGCCACGTTTTGATTTTGAATTTTGGAAAAGGAAGTGTAATGTGTACTGTGCATGTAGTTCGGTGTTGACAGTTAAAGAAACTTGTACTGGAGAGCATGCTGGCCTAATCTCTGTGTTACTGAGACACTGAAACAGTTCAGCAAAGGGGGTTGGTCAGGATCTAGTCTTTAGGGCTGGTGAAACAGAGTTCCAGCTCTCCCTCTCATCAGCATTCCATCCACCTTGGGAGTACTGCCTTACTCGACTGGTGCTACAGTCTCCTCCTCAATAATGAGAGGCTGTGTGATGCTGACTATATTGAGAGGCTGTGTTATGCTAACTATATTGAGAGGCTGTTATGCTGTCTATACTGAGAGGCTGTGTTATGCTGATTATATTGAGAAGCTGCGTTATGCTGAGTTGACTGAGCGTCGGTTATGATAAGCGACAAAACTATGACAAGCAGACATTGCAAGAAAAAGAAAATAGTCGGTTTTATCAAGGCTGTCATAAATTATGATGGTTGTAATCGTTCACTAAAGGTAATGATTCTCTCTCTCTCTCTCTCTCTCTCTCTCTCTCTCTCTCTCTCTCTCTCTCTCACACACACACACACACACACACACACACATTGTATCAATGACAAAACTTGGCAATTACAGAACACAGAAAATTTAAGGCCCTCTTGCTAGTGGGGAGGAAAAAAAAGTACTGTTATTTCAATTTCTCTTCATTAAAAAAAAAAAAAATCAGACAAGGTGAGTGCTTTCTTGCTTGTTAGTCCACGAAATGTTGACCAAATGACAAAATTATAATGATTCGACGAATTTTTTCGTTACTGGTGACCAATGCCTTTCAGATAAAAAAAATAAAAACTGTGTTCGGTGTTATACGTCCGAAAATGCGAGAAATCAAAATCAACCTTTTTCACTCGCATTCAGTCTTTCATTTGTCGTTTTTAATGGTCCAAAGAATTTTTGAAGCATTTATAACCAGATCCAACTGATATAGGATGTGATGGAGGGATGGATTAGGGAGGTATAAGAGGGTGGAGCGTGTGCATTGGAGAGAGGGCAGCCAAATAGCACATGGAGATTTGTTTGTGGCCACCCCTTACGGAATTAAGGATTCTGGTAGGAGAGAGAGAGAGAGAGAGAGAGAGAGAGAGAGAGAGAGGGGGGGGGGTCTGGCAGTAGATATATTATGGGCATTTTGCGAAATTCCTTTTATTGCAAAATGCCCGGTCATCTTGAAAAAAAAAAAAAGTGGTCACTTTGCAAAATGACCGTAAATATCTTGGCACTGTTCATAAAGACCAGAACCATGGTCAATTTGCAAAAATGACCTTAAATATCCGGGCATTTTGCAAAAGGACCACGGTTTTGATCTTTTTGCAAAATCATCAGTACCGGTAATACAGTTGGTCAGTATGCAAAATGTCTGTGACTGACCATCGTTTGTTACGAAAATATGAAATTCCTGAGGTCACAGTTGAATGCATCACCGTTCAGAATCTGCAGAAAAAGGGAACTCAGAGTCATATGCGTTGAAGATGTGTTCGATGTGATCCATGCTATCTATCATGCAAGCGGGCATGGAGGTAGAACTGCCGTGTATAAGGAAGCATGTGAAAAAATATGCCAATATTTCAAGATCTCAAATAAACTTGTACTTGCAGTTTTGTGAGGAGTGTCAGCTGAAAAAAAGCACTGTATGCGAGTCTGTGATTATGAAGCCATTTGTCTCGAGCAACATGAATTCACGGGCTCAGGCTTGTAAACATGTGCAGTCAGGGAAAGTTCCGCATTACCCACTGTTCGGAGCATTGCTGGTCGACGAATAGTCACGAAGCAGCAGCCACACCCTACATGTCTGGTAACTGTGAGTGGGCGGGAGGGTGGCAGGGAGTGGGAGGGTTTGGAGAGTTCATGTCACAGTATCAATACATGATTACTGTCAAAGGTATAATTATTATTACACACTACCCTTGACTCTAAGTTCGAGATGAATAATTACCAGAATAACACTGAAATTGTTTGCAGGTGGATGGTTACAGTGGGACGAGCATAAATGAATAAATTTATACGATATATATAAATATAAATATATATAGATAGATAGATATAGATTGACTAATTGATAGATTAATAGATACAGAGATTATAATGGTTTTGTTTTCAACACAAAACATAAATATATATCATTATGAATATTTCCTAGGGAAACGTCTCATGTTAAAGTCGAGAAGGAATGAAAGCATTCAAACCTCTGTCCGAACCCGCAAACTTCCATAACTTTCCTGGCAACACTAGCTCTACAGACATTTACGTTTTTTTTTTTTTTTTCCATAAAATGTTAGCATCATACTGTAGTCTATCCTTACTAAATTAACTCCAACACACCTTCGAAGTCATTCATTACATGTGATTTCCAATCTATCACTAAACCCTCCTTTGCACCCAGTCCCCTGCCTCTCTCCTTCACGCTCACAGTAACCACACGCATGAGGTCTGGCTGCTGCTTCACATTCACGTGTCTCACACCAGTGCTTCGGGAGGTGGGTAATGAGGAACTTTCCCTGACTGTACAGTCGGACCAGGAGTTGGCAGCTACCCTTAACCTCCAAAAGACGGACATCAGTTTGTTTAGCCATACCCACAGCGCGGGCATAATAAGAGGAGGGGGAGGTGTCATGGGGTTGTGGTGGTGGGGTGGTGAGGAATGGGGGTAGTTGTCGGGGGTGAGGGTGGGGGTGGGGAGTGGGGGTGTGTGGGGAGGTGAGGGTGGGGGTGGGGAGTGGGGGTGGGTGGGTAGGTGAGGGGCAGGGTCTTTAAGTGGTGGCGGAGGGTGGGAGAGTCGGGGGGGGGCTGGGGGGTGGTGTGGGAGGTTGTTGGAAGGGTGGGGGATGGTTGAGGTCAGCGCCATAGAGTAAGAAGAGTTTGGCCAACTCGGTTTCAGACCTCACCTCGCGCGCTCACCTGTGATTGGCCGAGAACCGGTCACGTGACATATGGGCGCCATATTGCATCCTCACCTCACCTCCTCACTTCCCTGACTGCCATAAGAAAGCACAGAGATCAAGGGGGACCCTATACTTTCTATGGCCATATCACCTGCAATATACCTATATTAGACCACGAGATGGTAAACTGTGCAGCCTGGCGATGTTCCATCCGCTCAGGTATGGGTAAGATACTGCACAGGTTACCTAGAGATCCCACAAGCAGAAAAGAATAGGAAGATGAAGTCCGCTGGAAAGACTGGACACAACACAACAATTCCTATTTGTGTTTTGGGTGTAAATCTGTTCCCTATCTCTCTAATCTTTTTGTTCATCCGCCTGTGTATCTGTCTCTTAAGATTCCTATCTGTTCTAACTACTGCTGTAGACTGAGACGTACTAAACTATTAGACAGTTAGGCTGATAGATTTACATATTTGTTTTTAGCTCGGTTTGATGAAAACTAAGGAATATATATATATATATATCTATCTATCTATATATATATAGATATATATCTATCTATATATATATAAAGATAGATAGATAGATAGATATAGATAGAGATAGAGATTCTCTATCTATCTATCTATCTATCTGTTGATAGATAGAGAGATAGATAGATAGATATACCTAGGCTGCTTCCCCCAAGGAAAGGGAGGTAGACGAGACAGGACGACACACTCCCCATTTACTCATCCATTCAAACACATTCATTCGCATCTTAACCCCAAAGGGGAGAACGGACAGATCCTCACCGCTTCACTGTAAGGATTCATATCTACGCCACACACACTAAACATCTGCAAAAATGGAGCTCAATGCTACAAGTCTGGAGGTGAATTAGGAAGCAAAAGCATGGCTATGAGATTCACTGTAAAGAAATATAAGTAAAAATTCATCAATGTACACTACTCTAAGGCTGTAGGTTATAATATGTCCTGTATGTAAATATTTTTACTCTGTATATAGATAAGTGTATTAATAAAGTTGTATAAATAGAGTGGTGGGAATGAAAATGATAACATTCAAGGATCTAGCAGCTTTTGTACAGGATTTTCAGAGAGACAGCTAGGTAGATATATACATACATGTAGGCTATATATTTTTATATATATAAAAGACAAGTACCGAAATAAAAGGCTAGGGCGTTGATTCCTGTACTTTGGGTATTGTTTTCATACGCCCGGTCGGTGACGTATAGATGCAAGATGGCGCCCTGCACAGCGTTCGCCAAACTCTTCCTACTCTATGGCGCTGGGGGGGTGAGTGGTGGGGGAGGTGGGGGTGGGGAGGGGTCAGGTGGTGGGGGGTGGGGAGTTGTGAAGGGATGATGGGAAGGTGGTGGGTGATGGTGGGGGAAGTGTTGAAGAGGAGCAGGGATGTCGGGGGGTGGTGAGGAAGGTGGGGGGTGATGTGGAGTGTGGGTTGAATAAACATACTTTATTACCCCTTAACCCCGGGTGATGACTATAGTCAATCTAGCAAAAACATGCTCTTCACCCCGGGTGACGACCATAGTCGATCTAGCAAATTTTGAAAAATTGCGGGTGTTTTCCTCTCCTCTGCCACCCTCCACCCTAACAGTCAGTAAGATATCTTAGAAAATATTGTATATATATATATATATATATATATATATATATATATCTATAGATAGATAGATAGATAGATAGATAGATAGATAGATAGATATATTTATATTATATATATATATATAGATAGATAGATAGATGGATAGATAGATATTGATATGCTAGGTGTTTAAGGGTCTGCTTCCCGTCCGTTGAACGCCTATTATGCAGCTGGGTTCCCTTTCTAGACCGGAGCTTAGGAGACTAAGAGAGACACAGGGCAGAAAAACTCAGCGCAACAACCTTACACGTATACAGTACTGGTAAATTCTAAATGTGGAACAGGTATATGTCACAAAACAGGAATCTAGACAATTATATGATCAGGGGTAGTAGTATCTCGCAGGATACTGTTTGGACAACAGTTCGGGATAAAAGTGAATAGCACAATGAACAGCACTTAAGGTATTGGGCAGGGGAATCGGTCACTATCACTCTGAGGGAAATCTACACTGTGATTAGAATGGGCAGCTCGCCTATAGGTCTTATGTCGCGGAAGAATTATATTACTAGAGCCGAGATACACTTTCACTGAGGTCACTGTAATCACTGCTCGGTTTCTCTCACTCTGTCACTGTTTCACTGTTGGTCTACACTTCCGTCGCTATAGCACTACTAGATCTTGGACTTAGTTTCCTTCTAATATCTTAACACACTGCCCGAAGTCTAGGTTACTGTTTCACCGTCACTGCACATCCACTGTCACTCACTGTCAGGAGTGAGTAGGGTGGCGGCATTAGCAGAGGGCAGCGGGAGAGCTTACAGCCCAGCTCCTGACGGAGGCTGAGCTCCGCCAAGGGCCTCTGTGTCCTGTGGCCACAGGATCACTCGTAAGGGCATCCTCTTTTGTCCGGGGCTGCATGTGACGAAGGGCCCCGCACTGTCGGGGCTGGGAACTGAGGTACAGTCCTTGGGACTGAGCCGATGAGTTTCCTGAAGTGCTCACTCAGGCCCCTGATCGAGGACGAGTGTTGCCTGTGTCGGCGTGGGAGATGCCTTGCCTGGGGGTCCTGGGGGCGGCCTCAGGGGCCCGTCACTGCGGTCTCCTGCTGTCGTGGACGCCGTCAGGAGTGGGCTGTAGCGTCAGCCTCCGTCAGAGTCCATCAAGTAGGGTCCCTCTGGAGTCAGCTAGACAGAGAATAACCCTGGGGATAGCACAGGGTCGCTCCATGGATCCTCAGGGCAGGGGCCTTCCTCCTGAAGGTTGCCTCACTGGTGGTGGACAGTAGGGTCATCTGCACCCCCGCCTGTTGGCAGGTCTGATGGCAGAACACCCTCTCATAGTGGAGTCACATGGGGCAAGGGGCTTTGGTGCTCCTCCCCGGCATGGCTGCCGGCTGTTGCTGGGTTCCCGTGGGCAACGAACCGAGGGCGGCTACTGGCCATCCCTTCATCGTAAGTGTGGCTACTGGGCGTTGCCTGGGCCCGACTCCCTGATGGGGATGCAGGCGAAGTGTGGCTACCGGCCATCACTTGCCTGTCGGTGTGGCTACCGACTGTCGCCAAAGTCCCAGGGCCGACAAGGAGTGGCTACTGGCCGTCTCCTACCGACAGGCGCGGCTACCGGCCATTTCCTGTGTCTTGTCCTCTGAGGCAACTACAGGAGGAGAGAGGACATACCCTTCTCTCCCCAGTGCGGCTACTGGCCGTCGCTGATTCCTGTAGGGGGATATAGCAGCACCTGACGGGGGAGCGATTACTGTCCATCTCCTGCCATGTGGCCCGGCTACAGGCCGTGGCCTTTTAACCAGTGGAGGACGACCATGCATTTATAGGTACCGGGCGCCAAGCGACGATTTGGCTGAAATTTTGAGTCTTACAGAATTGAATGAAACACACATCATTGTCTTGGACATGTTCGCGTGCATCCGGCAATATATATATATATATATATATATATATATATATATATATATGACCACATAAAATCACGTGGTGGTGAGATAAAATGGCCAGAATATGAACAGCTGGTGATGCGAGCAACCCGCCCGCCACCCGCAGTGATTGAGGTAGGTCATTGCCTGGGAAACCCTATATTTACCAAGGCATTGGCAAAGATCACGAGATTACTGTATCATCAACTCTCTCTCTCTCTCTCTCTCTCTCTGAGAGAGAAGAGACGGAATGGAAATAAGAGAGAGAAGAGGGAGGGAATGGAGAATAAGAGAGAAAAGAGGGGCGAAGTTTATGCCTTATCTCCTCACTCAAAGGGACGCCCCTTTGCCATTCTCGTATTTATTCTCTCTCTCTCTCTCTCTCTCTCTCTCTCGTGTGTGTGTGTGTGTGTGTGTGTGTGTGTGTGTGTGTGTGTGTGTGCACAGATCCTGTTTATCTCTCTCTCGTGTGTGTGTGTGTGTGTGTGTGTGTGTGTGTGCACAGATCCTGTTTATCTCTCTCTCGTGTGTGTGTGTGTGTGTGTGTGTGTGTGTGTGTGTGTGTGTGTGTGTGTGTGTGTGTGTGTGTGTGTGTGCGCACTCATGTGTGTGCGTGTGTGTAGATCCCCTAGCACCTTGTGCGGGTTGGCGGCGTCACAGGAGGAAAACTAGTGTGCGCTCCATAGTGTCCAAACGCACGTGTGCGTATTCTGAGCGTATATGGGGCAGTGCCTGGGTGGTATCGAGAGTTGCCACCTGCCCCTATTTCCCATGCAAATTTCAACCACCTACTCCTCGTGGTGCAGTTTTGGTACGCCTTTGAAAATCGCGATCATTTGAGGCCCATCGCTTTCGTCTCTGATAAGTCCCAAATGAGGCCTATTGCTCTCAACGTGTTAAGGGGGCGGCTACCGGCCATCACCTAACCCTGGCTACAGGCCATAGCTCTTAGGGGGGAACTGCTACCAGTCGTCTCATGAAGGGCAGAGCGGCTGCAGGCCATCTCTGTGGGGCCTTCCGAGTGGCTACCAGCCATCTCCTGAAGGTCTGAGCGACTACTGGCCATCTCACAAAGGGCACGTCTGCTGGCCGTCGCTGGGGTGCTGCTTGGAGCTAAAGAAGTAGCTCCACCCCGATCCTGTCGAGGGTCAGCTCGCCTGCAAGGTAATCTTCATTTCCTGCTATGGTGGCGGCAACCGAGTTCCAGGTCATAGTGGTGCGTGGCCTGGGCGGACTTACGTCCCTGTCGCCCAGGGTTGGGTCGCCCTCTGTCTGCCCCTCCGTAGGCTCTTCCTGGGGTGTTGTGATGCTCTCGGTGACTATTCCCGGATTATATATATATATATATATATATATATATATATATATATATATATATATATATATATATATATATATATATATATATATATATATATATATATATATATATATATATATATATATATATATATACCTAGGCTGCTTCCCCCAAGGAAAGGGAGGTAGCCGAGACAGGACGACACACTCCCCATTTACTCAGCCATTCAAACACATTCATTCGCATTTTAGCCCCAAAGGGGAGAACGGACAGATCCTCACCGCACCACACCGCACAAGGGTCAACTGTGCACTGCAATCAGTGACATCCGCAGCAGGGCCCGACAGCAGAGCTGGTTTACCCCTGCCACATCATAACAGACTCATCCCCTTACTCGCACCTGACCTGAAATAGCTGATCAGACCAAATGCTGGAGAGTATCCCCTCAGGGCTGCGTCATCATTTATTCATTCACAATTTCTCTCCATTTATTTCTGTCACGCACAGCCACTCTACCTTGCTCAACAGACATCCCTCTCGCATCCAGTGCTCTGTTCACATTGTCCATCCATCCTATTCGTGGTCTTCCTCTCAGCATTACACCTCTCACATCAGATCAAGTTATCTTTTTCACCAGTCGCTCATTATCCATGCTCTCCATATGCCCAAACCATCGCAACACCCTCTGCTCAACTCTACCAGCCATCTCCCGAACAACTCCAGTTCTCCTTCGCACTTCATCATTCCGCACCCGATCCATACGCGTCACTCCACACATACTCCTCAGACACCTCATCTCCATTACATTCAAACTTTTCCTCTCTGCTACACCCATATTCCATATTTCAGCCCCATATAATGCAGTCGGTACCACAACACCCTCATACAGCCTTCTCTTTACATCCATTCTAAGCAAACGACATCTAAACACTTTTTTCATTCCTCCCAGCACCTTTCCTACTTCGTTTATTCTAAACTTCACTTCTGCATCTATTCTTCCATCCATAGCAACATGCGACTCTAAATATTTAAAACACTCTACTGTACCTCCCCAAGCAACTCACCATTCAAAACTATATTCATCCCCCTACCATCTACCAACCTTGTACACTTCATCACTTTACTCTTATTCTCATTTTCTTTCAATTTCCTCCTTTCACACACCCTTCCAAACTCCTCTACCAACTGTCTTAATCTCTCCTCTGAATCGGTCACCAGTGCAGTATCATCTGCAAACAGCAGCTGCTTCAGATTCCAATTTCCACCATCAACATTCACCAGACTCAGACCTCCAACTAAAACTCTTGCATTCACCTCCCTTACAACACCATCCATATAAATATTAAACAACCAAGGCGACATCACACATCCCTGTCGCAGCCCCACTCTCACGTGAAACCAATCACTCACAGCATTTCCCACTCTTACACACGCTGTACTATTTACATAAAAACTTTTCACCCTTTTTAGTAACCTACCGTCAAGTCCATACAATCTTAAAACAGTCCACAAAGCCTCCCTATCAATTCTATCATACACTTTCTCTAAATCCATGAATGCCCAAAACACATCCTTGCCTTTCACTAAATACTTTTCACACACTTGTCTCACAGCAAACACCTGATCCACACATCCCCTCCCTCTCCTAAAGCCACACTGCTCATCACCAATCACTCCCTCTGTACCCTCTCTAACTCTCATAATTAACACTCTACCATACATCTTACCTACAACACTCAACAGACTTATACCCCTAAAGCTAGTGCATTCATAATTATCACCCTTGCCTTTATACAACAGGACCACACAAGCACTTGCCGAGTCAATTGGCACCATACCTTTCACAAAGCACACATTCAACAATCTTACTAACCTGTCAACAATAGTCACTCCACCACCCTTCAGGCATTCCACAGCACACCCATCCATACCTGCAGCTTTCCCTGTTTTCATCTCCTTTACTGCCTTCTCCACTTCCTCCTTCGTGATCAAAGAATCATTCAACTCTCCCAATAAATTTATTCCTTGCACTCTTCCATCCGCCACAATCTCAGCCACCCTTTCCTCCTCTACATTTAACAATCTTTCAAAATACTCTGCCCATCTCTTCCTTCCTGCATCCATCTCAATTTCATCCTTCCATCCTCTGCTTTTACTCGCTCTTCCTTCCCAGACTCTCCCTTTTGCACCCTTTTCAACTCCTTCCAAAACATTTTCTTATTCTGTTGAAAATTCTCTGTCAGCCGCCTTCCCCACCTCTCATTTGCTGCCAATTTAGCATCACGCACAGCCCTTCTCGCCCTATTCCTCTTTTCCTTATACCTTTCATATGACATCTCATCCTTCCTCTGCAGCCACACTTCATATGCACGTCTCTTCTCAGCCACAGCCATACTCACTTCCTCGCACCACCATTCACTTCCTTTTCTTACACCACCACCCACACGTCTCACACCACACACCTCTTCTGCATGCCCCACCACAGCACTCTTAAACAACTGCCAATCCTCCTCCACGCTGCCATTTTCCCGATCTTTCACTGCGTTCCACTCATCTTTCAATTTCTCCTGATACTCTATCTTTTTCTCTCTTTTATCCAACTCACTCACTTTCAAAACCTCCCTGCCACACCTAACCCTCCTAGCTCTCACCCATCTCTTACCTACTCTTAACTTTCCCTCCACCAGGTAGTGGTCAGACATACCTCCACCCTCCCCTCTCAGAACTCTTACATCTAACAATCTTCCTATTACATTCCTAGACACAACCACATAGTCCATCAAAGCTCTATCAACAACCCTTCCACCCTCCTGTCTCACCCATGTGTACTTATAAATATCTTTCTTCTCAAACAGCGTATTTCCAATCACCATCTCTCGTTCAACGCACATCCCTATCATTCGTTCCCCATTTTCATTTCTTCCAGGCACACCATGCATACCAACTACACGTTCAACTGCTACATTTCCCACTCTAGCATTCAGATCTCCCATCATTACCACATTCACATTCTCTCCAAAACTCTGCAGACACTCATCAACATCATTCCAGAAAGACTCCCTCTCTTGTTCATCCCTTTCACTACCAGGCCCATATGCACTCACAAACACCCACAACTCACGTTCAAATTTCTCTTTCACCCTAATCAGTCTCGATGACACCTCCTTCCATTCAATCACACACTGCTGTACTTTCGGACTCAGTGACAAGGCCACAACTTCTCTTGCCCTTCCTCTATTAACACCTGACAATCTTCCATTCACACTTCCAAACATAGACTCACCCTTCCCTTTCATCTTCGTTTCACTCAGAGCTAACACATCCAACTTTCTTCTCACAAACATTCTCCCATTCTCCTCCCTTTTAGCCTCAATCGTACTACATCCACGCACATTCATAGACCCAATCTTCAGGGTACAGGGATAATTCCATCCCCCATCCCTTTCTCTGGCCTGTCTCTTTTTACCGTACAGTACTGGCACTTTTGCTTTGACGTAATATAGTCCTAGCACCCTTACTTCATATATATATATATATATATATATATATATATATATATATATATATATATATATATATATATATATATATGTATACTGTATATACTTTTTTTTGTTGTGATAGTAACTTACAACGTATTTTGCATACGGTATACAGTAATATGAAAATTTCATCCAATTTTGACTATAAAAAACTGTGAAACATGCACATTGGAAAAGATAATGCGAATGTGTAAAAAATACAATGTCAAATGTAATTATTTATTCAGTATTTGATGATAGTGACAAAATACAATTCATTTCACACTTCCCTAAAGTTTTCAGGTGTCTGTGATGATGTTTGACCCCCTAAAAAAAAGTACAGTATGCGTTAAAAATCTACGATGTATAAAGACACAGCCAAGATTTGTGATTATTTACTATATCATAATACGATATGAAAATATATGAAATAAGGTATATACCATAAACATTTCAGCTCTTGGATGGAAAATAACAAAATAAATGACGTGCCGCTGCGTCATCGGCCTGGAATGGTGTTAAACAGCTGAGGTAAGATTTGCCTAATGTTATTTTACCTTTACAGATGGATGTGACTGGACTTGGCTGGTTGTACCTGAGGGAGTCCTAATGTTGCTGCCATCATGGGGTCGGAAGTCAGCAGGAAGACAAGAAAAAGTCTGCAGGAAGTCAAGAGTCATCAGGGAGAGCAGGAGGAAGTCAAGAGAGTCAGCAGGAGGTCAACAGAATCATCAGGGAGTCAGCAGGAGGTCAACAGAGAATCATCAGAGTCAGCAAGCCAGGGAGTCAGCAGAGTCATCAAGGAGTATATACATTCGACTCATTCCTCCTCCCTCACACCAAGTACAATAAGTGTGTGTGTGTGTGTGTGTGTGTGTGTGTGTGTGTGTGTGTGTGTGTGTGTGTGTGTGTGTGTGTGTGTGTGTGTGTGTGTGTTTATCAGTGTGTTGTTAGGCGTGTGTTTGGTCATTGTCAGGCCAGTGTAGGGAGGGTAGGGCAGGCTTGGGAGAGTCAATAGGGTGGCTCTGTGTTCGATGCTGACGATATTTTTTTTCCCCATCGGCTCTGTGTCTTCCATAGCGTTTTTACTGTTGTGGATCTATCCTGGTCTGTGTGGCTGAGCAGACCCATCAACCACCAGGAAGCAGCTGCATTTGTGTGTCAGATGCACAATGCTAGGGTTGGAACATGGCAGGGTGGAGGGCAAATGGAAGAGGCCTAGTGCCCAAGAGGATGATATGTGTATGGGAGATATGGAGAAATAATAGTCTCAGCCTGGACATCACTACTTGATGCCAACCATTTTTAAGTTTCAGAATTGCACTGTATATTGAACTTCTTAGAATACAGAATACACTGTACCCCTCCTGAGTTGAATCACATGTCTGCTGCAGCAACCAGAAAGTAAAAGTTTTTGATGGTACCCTGATCCCAGATCATATTGTTTTGTTTCTAAAGGCTCCAACATGTGTGCATGCATTGGCCCTGGTCACCTAATGGCAGCTGTCCATGCTGCTTGATCTCTGGCAGCCTCCCTATTCAGTCTCTCATCCCTGAGGTCACACTGTAACCTTGTCCCAGGTCTTTTTTGGTCTGCCTCTTGCAGCCATACCCCTAACATTAACACTTGTCACTTGCTGCAGCCAGTTGTTAAATATATGTGAGTAGTAAAGAAAATTTTTAGGTATAATATACAAAATATATCATTAGAGGGGGTATAATGTACAAAGTATATCATTAGAGGGGGTATAATATACAAAATATATCATTAGAGGGGGTATAATATACAAAATATATCATTAGAGAGGGTATAATATACAAAATATATCATTAGAGGGGGTATAATATACAAAATATATCATTAGAGGGGGTATAATATACAAAATAAATCATTAGAAGGGGTATAATATACAAAATATATCATTAGAGGGGGTATAATATACAAAATAAATCATTAGAAGGGGTATAATATACAAAATATATCATTAGAGGGGGTATAATATACAAAATATATCATTAGGGGGTTATCAGATTTTTTCTTTTTTTTCTCCCCACCAGTTATCACCCCTATTTCAGAACACTGGCAGGAGAGAGAAGGTGTTGAGAGATGGGGTGGAGAGGTATACGAGTCAAGATGGATGGAGGCTGGGTGGCCTGACAGCGGAGGGAAGGTTGACACAGAGGAAGTGGTTGGAGGGTGGGCTGCCTGATAATGGAGGGAGTTTGATCAAGGCCACTTGCTTTGGGATTAAAGCAACTGGCCAAAGATAAATAGATGCAATGAGATAAAATGAGTAGAAAAAAGAAACTGTTATACTGGTAGTCTGTATTTAAGATGTTAATTTGTTAGCCTGCCAAGAATTTATAGTATTCAGTAATGTAAAGTGATGTATTTTGGCTTTAGTCTGTTGTTATTATCCATCCATCCATCCATCATCAAATCCTATGTTGCCCCATAAGGAGCGTAGGAGCCCTGGGCTAGGTAGTTGGTCCCGACATTTAGGATGAGAGTGACCAACCTCACCCATCCCTGAGTGGCATTACATGAGCAATAACCCCAACCATCCCTTGGATACAAACCTGCACCGGCTCAATCCGACTGAAGCGCTATAATTACCCACTAAACCACCACGCACCAAAATTTGGTTAAATGGTTACCACCAAGCTTAGTACCGTACGGTAAATGGTTTCCTGGTGTACAGGAAACCATTTGGCTTGTCACTCAGTGTAGAGTCACCCACAGGCAGAAGGAAGAGGAAAGAATGAAGGAAAGAAAGACACAAGAGGGAGTGTAAAGTCACCCGTTGGCAGAAGGAAGAGGAAAGAATGAAGGAAAGAAACACAGAAGAGGATGGAAAGAAGGATGGAGGAGAGGAAAGGGCAGACACCTGAGAGCAGCACTACATCGAGTGAGTGGATGGTGAGGGGCCCCCATTACTATTGCTGCCTGCCCTTTCCTCTCTTTCTTCCTTCTTTCCTTCCTTCCTCTTCTGTCTTTCTTTCCTTCATTCTTTTCTCTTCCTTCTGCCTGTGGGTGACTCTACACTGAGTGACAAGCTAAATGGTTTCCTGTACACCAGGAAACCATTTACTGTGCTGGGTGGTAACCATATAACCAGATTATGGCACCTGGTGGTTTAGTGGGCAATTAAGGCGCTCCAATCGCATTGAGCCTGTTTAGGTTTATATTCATGGTGTTTATTTATTTATTTATTTTTTTGTGAGGAAGAAGGAACCAAAGGCCACGAGCCCGCCTATATTGTTCCTTCCAAGAGAAAAACAAAATACAAAAGAGAGCCAAATTCAACATCCGATCATTTCGAGATGCCTGGATACACTGCTTTTGAAAGACTGGAGATCATAGGAAGCAGGAAATACAGACAGAGGGAGACAGTTCCAGAGTTGACACGTTGGGGTTTATTGCTCACATATTGCTACTCAGGGATGAGTGAGGCTGGTCACTCACATCTTTAATGTCAGGACCAACTTGCCTAGCCCCGGGCTTTTCTGCTCCTCGTGGAGAAACACTGGATTTAGATGATAAATGAATGAATTATTATTACAGGTTTCTTATGCTATTTTCCTTACATGATTTTATGATTTACTGGTACTTCAATTTGCTTACATTTACTCATATTTTGGTGGCAACCATCATCCACTCACTTGATGTAGTGCTGCCTACTTCTTCCTTAGCCATTATCATTCTTTTTCTGTGCCTGTCCTCCTCTCTTCCTGTTTCTCCCACCTTTCCTGTCACTTCTTATTGCTTTTCTCTCCTTTACAGATGGCTTTACATTGAGTAACATGCCAAATGGTTTCCTGTAAGCCAAGAAACCATTTACAACGCTTGGTTGTAACCATATAACCAAACCATATGTGCTCCCTACGTGTCAACAAGTGGGTTGGTGGAGGGTTAGTGACTTAAAGTCAAATGGCCACCCCTTATGGGATTGTGGCATCTGGCAATAGATAGATAGATATATCATCATCATCCGGACTTATTATTGTTATTATAAGATATGGAATAATGTGATTCGTGAAACGTGTGGAGTGAGGAAGTCTGTGGACACCAGAATCGAGAGAGTGTACTGAGATGGTATGGTCATTTGGAGAGAATGGATAACAAGAGTGGTGAAAAAGTTACATCTGGGCGAATTTGAAGAAGGGAGGAGGCAAGGTAGACCAAGGAGAAGGTGGAGAGATATGGTGGATGAGTGTGTGAGGAAGAGAGGTTTGGAAGTCAGTGAGGCTAGGGAACTGACAAGAGATCAAGCTGGCTGGATGAATGTTGTGAGGAGAAGTGCATGATCAGGGATTTGGCACCCCTTTTTAACGTGGCAGCGTCCAAATTGACCCTATCGGATACGTTTATGTGAAGCTACAGAACGTGGTGAATGTTTTTTTTTTTGCAGTCTGATAGAGCCAGGTTTCCATGGGCTTGAATGATGTGTGAATGGACGTGTGACTCATTGAATTGGGCAAACTTGGGCTGTATGGATGTTGCTACTCTTCACCTTTCCCTAGGGTGGGAAAGGAGGTCCGGATGACGACAATCATGATGATGATGATGATTATTATTACTATTATTATTATTATTATTATTATTATTATTATTTTTGTTATTATTATTAATGCTGCTGTCACTACTACTGCTACTGTTATTATTATTATTACCGTAAAGTTTATTATTATTAATTATTATTACAGTATTATTATTATTATTATTACTGCTACCACTGCTATTATTATTATTATTATTACTGTTAAGTTTATTATTATTAATTTTATAATAATAATAATAATAATATTATTATTATTATTATTATTATTACTGTTAAGTTTATTATTAATTTTATAATAATAATAATAATAATATTATTATTATTATTATTATTATTATTACTGTTAAGTTTATTATTATTAATTTTATAATAATAATAATAATAATAATATTATTATTATTATTATTATTATTATTATTTTATATTATTATTACCTGGTACTATTTGTTGTCATAATCATCTCATTCTTTTTTCCTCCCCCACAGGTGAGGTGAAGTGACGTAAGGTCTAGAAAACAAGGAAAAAGAAGTGAGAAATGAGAAATAGTAAAGAACATGCCAAGTGAAGTGGGCCACACACTCATCTTCTTACCAATCAAGCCCCTGGAATCACAAACTCACAAAAACATGTATGTGTTTGTGTATGTGCTTTGTGCTACAAAGCAGTGTGTGGGTATTACTGTACCGTACTACTGTAATGATAGATAGTGTACTTAGTGCTGTGGATTAGTTTATGTTGACTACCGGTACTGTGAAGATGTGATGGCTGGTACTACTGGCTACTACTACTATTACTACTACGACAGAAAGTGTGAGTACCCACTTCATGATGAGGACAATTCTTTTTTAGTCATCCACTATAACTTGGCCAATTGTCATTCTTTTCCTGCCTGTTTTACTTAGCTCAGTGGCAGAAAAAGACAATACTATGGCTGTACATCCTGTCCATAGCACTTACACAATACTATGGCTGTACATCCTGTCCATATCACTTACACAATACTATGGCTGTACATCTTGTCCATAGCACTTACACAATACTATGGCTGTACATCTTGTCTATAGCACTTACACAATACTATGGCTGTACATCTTGTCCATAGCACTTACACAATACTGTGGCTGTACATCTTGTCCATAGCACTTACACAATACTATGGCTGTACATCCTCTCCATAGCACTTACTCATGAATAGCAGTTTAGTAATCAGAATGGAAGGATGATAATTTTAGGCCAAGTTAAAGTGAGCTTCCTATAGTTGAACCTCCTTGATTGCTGGTTTGGTCATTGCGTTATTTCTTGATCTTAAAAAAATTCCAGTACCGTACCGTCAATATACAGTAGTTGTAAAATCATCGTAGTCGTAATATCATCGCAAGTGAGGTTAGGGTGTGAGGAAAGTTGAGGGAAATCAAAAGAGTTTCATCATTGCTTTATTTCTTTATTTTAGTCTGTCTATCTATAGCCAGGTCCCATAGTCCTGTGAGGGTTGGCTGTTTGTCTTTGAGTTAGGCTAGTTGTTGTATGGGAAGGGGCACTAACCCTCGGCCAACCCACTTGTTGACACGTAGAGAGCACATATGGTTACCTCCCATCGTTGTAAATGGCTTCCTGGCTTACAGGAAACCATTAGGCTTGTTACTCAATGTAAAGCCACCTGAAAAGGAATGAAGAGTAATAAAAAGTGACAGGATAGGTAGGAGAAATAGGAAGACAGGAGGGCAGACACAGAAAAAGAATGGTAAAGGTGAAGAAAGTACCTTAGTAGGCAGCACTACAGCAAGTGAGTGGATGATGGTCACCACCACTTATGACATTATCTTAGTCATATAAGTAATCCAGTACTGTCAGTATAGTGGAATAATCATAAGTGCTGTTAGTCTATGAGGAAAGTTGAGGAAAATCAAAGGAATTTTCATGCATGGTGTTCCTCCTTGTAGTGATAGTGCTAAGAAAACACCCACAAAAACCTAGACCCCACTGTCAGAATTGTAAGCGGCATTCTGCAGTTGATGGTTTTAAATACCAAGCTGCATTTGATACAAAAAACAACTAAGCTACTGTATTGTGCCTCATTTTGTTTTGTATCATTTATAAAGGCTCCAACATGCTTGCATGCATCACCTAATGGCAACTCTCCATGCCGCTTCATCTCTGGCAGCCTCCCTATTTAGTCCCATATCCCTGAGATCACACTGTGTGACCTTGTCCCAGGCTTTTTTTTGGTCTGCCTCTCACAACCCTACCCGCGACATTCACACTTCTCACTCTCTGCATCCAGTTGTCATCCCCCATCCTCACCACATGTTTAAGTACTGTATAGTAAAAATCTCGTAGCTACTGCATTAACTTCCCCAAATAACTTACCTGGTAAAACTCAATTGTACGATGGAAGAGTTAAGAGGAAAGATCGGACTGGAGTGTATTGGTGTTGTGATGAGGAGGGGAAGATTGAGATGGTTTTAGAGGAAGCATGGGACTGGAGTGTATTGGTGTTGTGATGAGGAGGGGTAGATTGAGATGGTTTGGGAGGAAGGATGGGACTGGAGTGTATTGGTGTTGTGATGAGGAGGGGAAGATTGAGATGGTTTGGGAGGAAGGATGGGACTGGAGTGTATTGGTGTTGTGATGAGGAGGGGAAGATTGAGATGGTTTGGAAGGAAGGACGGGACTGGAGTGTATTGGTGCTGTGATGAGGAGGGGTAGATTGAGATGGTTTGGGAGGAAGGACGGGACTGGAGAGTATTGGTGTTGTGATGAGGAGAGTAGATTGACATGGTTTGGGAGGAAGGATAGGACTGGAGAGTATTGGTGTTGTGATGAGGAGGGTAGATTGACATGGTTTGGGAGGAAGGATGGGACTGGAGTGTGTTGGTGTTGTGATGAGGAGAGGTGGATTGAGATGGTTTGGGCATGTGGAGAGGATGGAGGATGACATTTGAGTGCAGAGGGTGAGAAATGTGAACTTTGGGGGTGGGGTTATGAGAGGCAGACTGAAAAAGACCTGAAACAAGGTCATAGAGTGTGCCCTCAGGGATAAGGGACTGAATAGGGAGGCTGCCAAAGATCGGGCAGTGTGGAGAGCCGCCATTAAATGACCAAGGGTGACACATGCAAGCTTGTTGGAGCCTTTATAATCAACCGTGTACAACATGATACAACTTCACCATAGAAGTGAGTGAAAATTATATGTTAGGATAATGGATTTTGGAGTGGCCCTGGTGAGAGAGGATAGTGTTTGGAAACTCCTTGTACTGTTGTTTGCAGATGATACTGTGTTGTCGAGTGAAGATGAAGGAGAGCTGCAAGGCTTGGTGGATGAGTTTGGGAGAGTATGTAAGAAACGGAATCTAAAGGTGAATGTAGGGAAGAGTAAAGTGATGGTCTGTGAGAGAGGTGAAGTCAGTGAATATACAGCGAAGTTGGATGGTGAGGAATTGGAAAATGTGAGGACGTTTAAGTACTTGGGTAGTGTGATGAGTAAAGATGGAGGTTTGGAGGGTGAAGTGCTTGAAAGGGTACAGCAGGGAAGAAAGGTTGCTGGTTCTTTGAAAGCAGTGATAAGAAACAGGGAAGTGAGCATGGAAGCGAAAAAGTTACTACATGACAGTATTGTGATACCAACTCTAACGTATGGAACTGAAGCTTGGACCTTGTTGGAAGGACACGAGTCAAGAGTGAGAGCAGTGGAAATGAGTTATTTAAGAGGAGCCTGTGGAGTCACATGGAGGGACAGGCTGACGAATGAGGATATAAAGAAGCATTGTGGTGTGGATGTGGATGTGAGAGGAAGCGTTATGAGGAACACACTGAGGTGGTTTGGCCATGTGGAGAGGATGGAGGGTGAAAGACTGACGAAGAGAGTGTATGTGAGTGAGGTGGAGGGGGGAAGAGGGAGGGGGAGGCCGAGGATGAGATGGAGGGATGGGGTAGAGAGGTATATGAGAGAGGGGGATGTGAGTTGGAAGCAGGGCAGTGAAATGGCGAGGGACAGGGCGATTTGTTTGTGGCCACCCCAAAAGGAATTGAGGCATCTGGCAATAAATAGATAGGTAGATAATGGAGCTAGCATTGCAGTCACTAAATACACATTGTTTTTGTTGTTGCTTAACCCTGGTCTGTGTGACCAAGGAGACCTGTGAACCACAAGTAAGCAGCTGCATCTGTGGTCCTAGGTACAGTAAAACACAAACGGCATGTAGGTATCACACACGCCAGGTAGATAGCGCCTGTCTAGGGTTGGACTAGGGCCTTCCCACAATGAGGTGCAGGGAAAGGTGAGGTGGTTTGGCTCCCAGATAGACATGACAGCAGGTCCATGTAGGGTGCACACTACCACGACTGTAAGCTCCTCATTCGTGCCTTGTTGTGGTAGTTTAGTGGACCAGTTAACTGTGATCAAAGCGGTTAGGGCAATAGAAGGGTGCACAGTGCCACGATCGTAAGCTGCTCGTTAGTGCGTAATTACAGAACTGGACCAATAGGACATGATCAGAGAAGTTAGGGTGGTTGTTTAGTGGATCAATTAACCATGATCAAGGAGGTTTGACTGTAGATACTGTTTGAGTTATATATTGATTTTACACCTGTTAGGATTATGTGTTTTATTTTCAGGTGATTGTAAATCAGGTAGGGTGTGTTATCGAGATGTGGGACCACCTTTCTCATACTGTGTGTACCTCCAAAAATTATCCTTTGCCCTTACATCACTTCAGAAACATTATAAAGATGTATTAGTGTATTTTTTTAGTAAGGAGTCAATAAAATTAATGTTTAATGTAGTTGAAGTTCAGTTAATGCCTAAATGGAGTTCCAAGATAGTGCCAGTGTGAGTTTAAATACCTGACAGCCTTCTAAAAAGTCTAAACAAAGGTCAGCTTCAGTAAATTTGAAATATTTAAAATCCGAGTAATGCACTTCAGTAAATATTTGAAAAAAAAAAAAAGTTAAAATAATAAAGTTGAGAATGCACACAAATAATTCAAATTAGTCCAGGGAAAATTATTGAGAATATTGTTAAGAATAGACTTGAAAGAAATGCAAAATTGAGGTAATCCCCATCCTCGATAATTGATGTCCTGTTTAGATAGGGTTTATTAACTGTATTTGTCTCTCTGTGTTTATTTGGTCTATATTGTGTCAAGGTTTGGGTTTTGTTCTGTTGCTCTTTTGTCCTTTTGTTGTCCTTCTCATTCTTTCATCTTTACTTCCCTCCTCCTTCCGTCCTTTTCCTCCCCCCTCCCCTTTTCCTTCTTCTATCCTTTTCCTTCCCCCTTCCTCCTCCACCCCTCCTTATCTTACTCTCCTCCCCTGCCCCACCACCACTGCCCCCTTCACCTACTCCTCCATACCACAATCACCATACTGTCATTCTATCATACACCATCATCACCACCACCACCACTATAATCATTCTTGTGGGATGTGAGTTCTCTCCCCAGCACTCTTAGATGGATGGGTTACCTTGGAAGTGTTTTGGGTTGTACTATTGCGGCCAGGAGTTCTTAGCCACCCTCGTCCAGCCAACCCGTGTGTGTGGCAGCGTCGCAATCACGAGCACAGAAGTTGCCTTCGATGCATTTCTGTTGAAAAATATCCCTTCAGCTTTGGGCTTGTACTAATGGATAAAGCAATAGTAATATTTACTTTGAAGGTTTATCTCTGATAACACGAATATATCATACTTATTATTTAATAACTTGTTTCTCGTACAGAGCCAAGCAAGTGACAAATATGTATATTTGGTTCCGCTCCACGACTTCCTGTAGGTTTGAACCAGCGAACACAGAGTGAACAAGTTCGAAGCATTCATTTGTTACCAGGAGAGAGAGAGAGAGAGAGAGAGACAGACAGACAGACAGACAGACAGACAGAGACAGAGAGAGAGAGAGAGAGAGAGAGAGAGAGAGAGACAGACAGACAGACAGACAGACAGACAGACAGACAGAGAGTAGCGGGTGCCTGTGAATTTTAGAGGAATGGGGTGGAGAAATGAGGTGCTCAACACAGTTAAACAGGGATTTTTCCTTTTGTTTCGGTTGGCTTTCTATGCCTAAATGACTAAATGAAGGTAAATCATGAAATATAATGACTGGATGACGAAGTGGTAATAGGGTCTGGCTAATGGTTGTTTGGTCCAAGGTGTGAAGTGGTAAGCCTAATTCCAGGCAACGATCTTTGTTAAAAGTTGGATATTTTAGGTCCCATTTATTGTAAATATCTCCATGTATGTTTACAGTACGTGTATGCCCCTATGGACCTATTATCACCCCATGAATATTTTTATCATTGAACATTTTCACCACTCGGAGCACAATCCCCCATGGACCTATTTTCCTTAATGACTTTTTTTTTTTTTTCAAAGACGCCTACTTTTCTACGTAACCTATTTTCCCACGAACTAATTTTCCCCACTGATGTATTTTCTCTCCACAGACCAATTCCTCCGTCGACCTTGAATCTCTCCATGGATCCAGGTTTCCTACATGGACGTATACCCATGGATGTAATTATCATAATGAACCTATTTTCCCCATAAACCTGTTATCCGACGTGGTTATATCACCCACTGATGCGTGCAGTTGAAACACAGACCTCTTAACCAACAGACGTATTGCGTGATGGACCTGTTGTAACCCACTGGATATATATACCTACTTCTGCATGATTCCAGAATAATATCCCCTGTGGACCGATTTTCCCAACTCGGACATTAACTCAAATCACCTAACCCCAGTGGCCTGTTTTCCCACAATCCGTCCATCCACCTACACACCCATCCATCAACGCACATACCCACAACCTTACTCAATACAGTGTGTCTCAAAAGTAGGACGACACAAAACCGTCTCTTGCCTTGTCCTACAGGTAGCCCCACCACCCACCCCACTTAATGCACGAACCCCACTCCACACCACTTAACCAGCCCAACAACCCTTTCCCTCCCTCTCGCCCACCCACTCCACCTAATCCGCCTGTGAAAAAACCAGCCTACACTAACCAATCCACCCACCCAGTCACCAACCTACCAGCCCTCATACCATGCTCCACAAGTCAGATGACTCTCAATTCAACACACACACACACACACACACACACACGGAGGCGGGGTGGATTTCCTTACACGAAAGATGAGTCTCACCGCTTAACTCAGTCTGTCAGTAGAAAATAGTACCGGGTACTCTTTACAGGGAGTTTGCCAGGCCGTAGGTAAGGGGCTTCATTCCGGCTACATACACATGACTTTATTCGATACGAGTAAATAAGGTGCTCGAGCTAAACAAGGAATTTTTTCTTTGGCTAATGACGAAAGAGTTTATTTATCCCAGGATAACGTCTCGTCGGACAAAATGAAAGATGGGTTTTATTCTGGGTAACGCCAGATGATTTTGTCAAATAATTTGGCAGGCCACGTAACTTCTGTTAAATGTCTTATGTCTGCATTTTTTTTCTCTCTCTGGTGAATGGCACCTGGAGATTATTGGCAAACTCATGAGTATTTTTCTCATTAACTGGATATCTCTCTCTGGACAGAGAGGCAAATTACTCTCTTAAGCACAGCTTTTTGTTAAATCAACAGCATTTATCTTCTAATTCATTATTCCAACGAAAGCAATCCCCCAAAAAATATATATATATATCACAAAGCAAGGCAAGTTCTAGTGACTGATGGAAGAAATATTCACACTGTGGCCTGTTTAATGGATCACAGGAATCCAGGGTTTCTCATCCCTTGCATTTCCCTGCGCCAGTCTGCCTCCACCTCATTATTCCAAAATTCACAGGCGCCCACCATACTCTCTCTCTCTCTCTCTCTCTCTCTCTCTCTCTCTCTCTCTCTCTCTCTCCTGGTAACAAATGAATGTTTCGAACTTATTCACTCTGTGTAGCTGGTTCAAACGTACAGGAAGTCGTGGAGTGGAACCAAATATACATATTTGTCACTTGCCTGGCTCTATACGAGAAACAAGTTATTAACTAATAAGTATGATATATTCGTGTTATCAGAGTCAAACCTTCAAAGTAAATATTACTATTGCTTTATCCATTAGTACAAGCCCAAAGCTGAAGGGATATTTTTCAACAGAAATGCATCGAAGGCAACTTCCGTGCTCGTGAATGCGACGCTGCCACATACACGGGTTGGCTGGACGAGGGTGGCTAAGAACTGGCCGCAATAGTACATCTAAAGCAAGCTAAGTCTTTGTACAGTAAGGTTTTGAACTTTTTAAATATTTTTGCCCATACTAGTTGTGGTGCTAACATACCGTACCGTATGAACACTCTCACTGCTCCATCCAGCTTTGGTGTTATCCAAGCTGAAGTAGTTGTTGGTGGTGTTGCTTTATCTCAGTTGTGCTTTATCTCAGTCTGTCAGTCTAAGCATATCTGACAGTCATAGATAAGCAACTACAGTACTTCCACTGGGCTGCCCTACAGATACAGTGCTGTGTAGGGGTGTGGGCCCCCCATGTGATGGACAACACCTCACCAGGGTTGATCCAAGCTGGGATGTGGTGTTGAGGTGTATTCTGCCGCCACCTTGCCCAGTTGTGCACCTTAGACTCTGTACCATGCAGGCTTTTGTTCGGCTACAGGAGCATGTCACACCTTCTGAGTGCCAAGCCTGCTTGTGGATGTGAGGGTAATGAGGCTATGATGTCAGTCTCATGTTATGAGGTGCTGATGCCACTACATAGTCCAGCGCCATCATGGGACTCTTTAACAAATGACTGTGTTTTTAGGTTTGCCCTGGACCCATTTTATGATTGATTTCCACACATTTTGTGTTATAGGGCAGAGGAGATCTGGGCTGACCTCATTCCCCTGTATTGTTGTTGAGTAACCCCAGTTTGTGTGGCCAAGCAGACCTATCAACTGCAGGCAAGCAGTCACCTCTGCAGGGCTATCCCTCGCAGTGAACTGATGTTGCCTTTCCATTGACAGTGACTTACCACAGCAAGGTGCAGGGAAAAGTGTGCAGGTTTGGTTCCTGGGTGGATGCTGCATTAGTCTCTCCACCCAGTTAACTGGGGCACCATAGTAGGCTGTACATCATCTATTGTTATTTATATGGTTACCACCCAGCATTGCAGATGGTTTCCTGGTCGTCACTTAGTGTACAGCCATCTAAATTGGAAAGATGAGTAGTAAAACGAAGGAACAGGAAGAGAGGAAGGCAGACAAAAAGAATGCTAAAAGTGAAGGAATCAGTAGGCAGTAGTACATTGAGTGGATGATGGTGACCACCAGTTACCACAAGTCTTGTGTGTACTCCAGCCCTGTGCATGGGGACACACGTGGCTTCACCCTGGGTGTCCCCTGAGGTCAGTTATTGCTGGTATGTCATGGTCTCTAAGGCAGTGGCATCGGATGTGCTAATTCACACCCAGTTTTTACCTCATGCTGCCCTACATACATACTGGCTTTGTCTCAGTTTTTACCAATGATGTTGCCATTGGGTGTGGGGGTAGTCATTGCAGCTAGCCCTCCTTAGATTCTGTTTTTAATACTTTGTCAGCCAGCAGATCTGATGGCTCTCTGCCTTATCCATACTCCTAAGGGTAAGAATTCAGGAGAGTCCTGCCGGCCCATGAGTATTTCAACTCTCCCCACCTCCTGGTATGGGAAATTATATAAAAGCTTCTACTGAGCTGTCAAAGAAGTGTTGAATGGAAGACTAAGGGGGAATGAATGTGCAGGTGACATGACGAGGACAACGGCCACCCTTGCTGCCTCTGCCACACCTCTTCCCTTCAGTTATTACTTGCCAGTGATAAGGGTGGCTGTTTGGGCCTCTTGGCAGTGTGCTTGGGATTTGCCTCCTCTTGCCAACGAGGTGTGGGAAGTGACAGTGGTTGTTTGTTCATTGCCATCTTCACCCATGCCCCTGATGTGACCCCCCCTACAAATAAGTCATATGCACCACCACCACCATACAACTGCCATATTACCACCATTAAGATATCACTTCTTACACAGTTATAACAACACAGCACCACCACCATGCCGTACACCTACCTGCTTGTACTTTTTTTTTTTACATTCATTGATATGATCATACAAATACAGATGAAACTTGTGATTTTATAAGTTATTGTTTCTTGTTATTTTTTTTATAAATACTTTACTGTTAAAAGGCACAGAAGTTAATCCGAAAAGTCAGTGGTGTGAAGTGGTGCAATAGTCTGCTTGTTTTCCTGTGACATCCTTAAATCTTTGAGCTGTGTTGATGGCCATGTAATTTAAATTGGAGGATTGATCTGATTAATAGTACAAGTTAATCAGCCGTGGGGTGTGTGGCCCAGCGGGCAAGGCCAGCAGGCACCCCTGCAGGGCCATCCTTTGCAGTAAACCAGTGGTCCTGTGCAGTGGACAGCACCTCACCTCTGTCAGGTGTGGGGAACAGTGTGGATGTTTAGTTCCTCGATGGATGCCACATTTGTGAAGAACTCACCAGCCAGTTAACATGGGCACCACAGTAGTCTCCACAGCACCCAGTTATTTGGTGATATGGTTACCACCCAGCATTGTAAATGATTTCCTGGGTTACAGGCTTGTCATTCAGCAGTCACCTAAGGTAGAAGAAGGCAGCACTACATCAAGTGAGTGGATGATTTGATCAGTAACTATGGACACTTATGCCGTACAACTAAGGTTTATTCAGTGTCATGCAATCCTGGCTTCATATTGCACTTGTCAGATGAAAACAAACCCAGTACACAATACTGAATGTCCTGCGTGTTTGGGGATAGAGAAATGATTGAAAACAGATACGTAATATTTGGATTTACTCTTAATGATACCACCACAACAGCCACCACCACCACCACCACTACCATACCACCACTATCATACCACAACCACCACCACCACTACCATACCACCACCACCATACCACCACCACAACAGCCACTACCACCACCACCACCACCACCACTACCATACCACCACCATTACCACCACCACAACAGCCACCACCATCACCATTACCACTACCATACCACAACCACCACCACCATCACCATTACCACTACCATACCACAACCACCACCACCACCACCACTACTATACCACCACAACAGCCACTACCACCACCACCACCACTACTATACCACCACAACAGCCACTACCACCACCACCACTACTATACCACCACAACAGCCACTACCACCACCACCACCATTACCACTACCATACCACCACTACCACTACCATACCACCACCACCACTACCACCACCACCACCACCATACAACCACCACCACCACTACCACCACCACCACCACCATACAACCACCACCACCATACCACCACCACCACAGCCATACCACCACCACCACTACCACAGCCATACAACAATCACCACCACCATGACACCACCACCACCACTACCACAGCCATACCACCACCACCAGCACCACCACCATGCCATCACCACCATGCCACCACCACCACTACCGTACCACCACTACCACTACCATACCACCACTACCATACCACCACCACCACCACCACCATGCCACCACCATCACCACCACCACTACCACAGCCATACCACCACCACCACCATACCACCACCACCACCACTACCACAGCCATACCACCACCACCACCATACCACCACTACCACAGCCATACCACCACCACCACTACCACCATGCCACCACCACCACTACCATACCACCACTACCACAGCCATACCACCACCACCACCACCATGCCACCACCACCACCATCATACCACCACTACCACAGCCATACCACCACCACCACCACCACCACCATGCCACCACCACCACCATCATACCACCACTACCACAGCCATACCACCATCACCACCACCACTACCACAGCCATACCACCACCACCACCACCACCACCATGCCACCACCACCACCATCATACCACCACTACCACAGCCATACCACCACCATGCCACCACCACCATACCACCACTACCACAACCATACCACCACCGCCATACCACCACCACCACCATGCCACCACCACCACCACTACCACAGCCATACCACCACCACCACCACCATGCCACCACCACCATACCACCACTACCACAACCATACCACCACCGCCATACCACCACCACCACCATGCCACCACCACCACCACCACCATGCCACCACCACCACTACCGTACCACCACTACCACTACCATACCACCACTACCATACCACCACCACCACCACCACCACCAATACCACAGCCATACCACCACCACCACCATGCCACCACCACCACCACCATGCCACCACCACCACCATGCCACCACCACCACCACTACCACAGCCATACCACCACCACCACCACCATGCCACCACCACCATACCACCACTACCACAGCCATACCACCACCACCATGCCACCACCACCACCACCATGCCACCACCACCACCACCATGCCACCACCACCACCACCATACCACCACTACCACAGCCATATCACCACCACCACCATGCCACCACCATACCACCACCACCACCACCACCACCACTACCACCACCACCACCATACCACCACCATACCACCACCACCACCACCACCATACCACCACCATGCCACCACCACCACAACCACCATACCACCACCACCACCATACCACCACTACCACAGCTATACCACCACCACCACCATGCCTCCACCACCACCACCATACTACCACCACCATACCACCACTACCAACACCATACCACCACTACCACCACCACCATACCACCACTACCACAGCCATACCACCACCACCACAATGCCACAACCACCACCATGCCACCACTACTGCCATACCACCACCACCATGCCACCACCACTACCATACTACCACCACCACTACCATACCACCACTACCATACCACCACTACCACAGCCATACTACCACTACCACCACCACTACCATACCACCACTACCATACCACCACCACCAGCACTACCATACCACCACCACCAGCACTACCATACCACCACCACCACCACTACTACCACAACCATACCACCACCACCACCAGCACTAACATACCACCACCACGACCACCACCACAACTACCATACCACCACCACCACCATCAGCATACCACCACCACCACTACCATACCACCACCACCACCACCACACCACTACCACCACCACCACACCACCACCACCACCATACTGCCATTGTTAGCACCATAATATCACCACCTCCATCACCGTACCACATACCTCCATCCAACCACCCCCACCCTGCCTCACTTACCACCTCCATCCTTCCTTACCTGCCACCTTCCTCCCCCCCCTTCCCCTGCCTCACCTCCCCCCCTACTCTTCCTCACCTGCCACCCCCTACCCTACCTTACCTGCCATCCTCCACCCTGCCTCATCAGCCACCCCCCCTACCCTGCCTCATCAGCCACCCCCCCTACCCTGCCTCATCAGCCACCCCCCCCTACCCTGCCTCACCTGCCATCCCCCACCCTGTCTCACCTGCCACTCCCCCACCCTGTCTCACCTGCCACTCCCCTGCCCAGCCTCACCTACCACCTCCCTGCCCAGCCTCACCTGCCACTCCCCTACCCTGCCTCACCTGCCACCCCCCCTACCCTTCCTCACCTGCCATCCCCCACCCTGCCTCACCTGCCATCCCCCACCCTGCCTCACCTGCCATCCCCCACCCTGCCTCACCTGCCACCCCCCTGCCCAGCCTCACCTACCACCCTCCTGCCCAGCCTCACCTACCACCCTCCTGCCCAGCCTCACCTACCACCTCCCTGCCCAGCCTCACCTGCCACTCCCCTACCCTGCCTCACCTGCCACCCCCCTTACCCTGCCTCTCCTGCCACTCCCCTACCCTGCCATCCCTCCTACCTTGCCTCACCTGCCACCCCCCTGCCCAGCCTCACCTGCCACCCCCCTACCCAGCCTCACCTGCCACCCCCCTGCCCAGCCTCACCTGCCACCCCCCTACCCTACCTCACCTGGCACCCCTTCTACCCTACCTCACCTGGCACCCCTCCTACCCTGCCTCACCTGCCACCCCTCCTACCCTGCCTCACCTGCCACCCCCTACCCTGCCTCACCTGCCACCCCCCTACCCTGCCTCACCTGCCACCCCCCCAACCCTGCCTCACGTACCCAGTGCTGCCTCTTGTCATTTACTATTCATGATTGGTGTTACCTCTTTAGCTTGAGTTAGGGTTTAGCAGCCAGAAATTTTCATTCAGAAAGCCTGTCTCTTCCAAGAATTCTGGATTTAGTGTTCCTCATTCCCTTTCTTCTGGTGCAGGATTTGGTTGTCAGGCTATGTAACTGGGAAGCGTCTTGTCATGTCAGGGTTGCAAGTCAGCCACGCTCCCTGCTTTCCTTCCTTTGGTTTTAGTTGATCTGCCACAAACGGTGTTGCAGAGAAGCAGCCTGTCATCTCTCGTGATTCTCTTGGCTTTATTTGGTTTGAAGTTAGCTTCCAAAAACAAAGTTTTAGAGAAGCAGCCTTTCATCTCGATGATGCTGTGCCTTGCTTATCTTGTTTATGATGTTCTTTGTTTTGCTGTCCTGAGCTTCTGAGAACTAAGTTTTAGAGAAGTATTCATTCATCTCATTAATGATGTTCTGTTCTTGCTTGTCTCATTTATGATGCTTTACCTTGCTTGTCTCATTCATGATGCTTTGCCTTGCTTGTCTCATTCATGATGCTTTGCCTTGCTTGTCTCATTCATGATGTTCTGCTTTTGGTTGTCTCATATATGATGCTTTCCCTTGCTTGTCTCATTTATGATCTTCTGCTTTTGCTTGTCTCATTTATGATGCTTTGGCTTGCTTGTCTCATATATGATGCTTTGCCTTGCTTGTGTCATTTATGATGTTCTGCTTTTGCTTCTCATATATGATGCTTTGCCTCGCTTGTGTCATTTATGATGTTCTGCTTTTGCTTGTCTCATTTATGATGCTTTGCCTTGCTTGTCTCATTTGTCTTTGCCTTGCTTGTCTCATATATGATGCTTTGCCTTGCTTGTGTCATTTATGATGTTCTGCTTTTACTTGTCTCATTTATGATGCTTTGCCTTGCTTGTCTCATTTGTCTTTGCCTTGTTTGTCTCATTTGTCTTTGCCTTGTTTGTCTCATTTATGATGCTTTGCCTTGCTTGTCTCATTTATAATGTTCTGCTTTTACTTGTCTCATTTATGATGCTTTGCCTTGCTTGTCTCATTTATAATGTTCTGCTTTTACTTGTCTCATTTATGATGCTTTGCCTTGCTTGTGTCATTTATGATGTTCTGCTTTTACTTGTCTCATTTATGATGCTTTGCCTTGCTTGTCTCATTTGTCTTTGCCTTGCTTGTCACATTGATGATTGTCTTGCTTGTCTCATTGATGATGCTTTGCCTTTCTTATCTCATTGATGATGCATTGCCATGCTTGCCTCATGATGTCCTTTGTGTTGCTGTCTCTGGTCTGATGTGAGCTTCAGAAAAAAATACTAAGTTTTAGAGAAGCATCCATTCATCTCGCTGATGATGCTCTGTGGCTTCCCGTTTTTTATGGTGCTCTGTGGCTTCCCGTTTTTTATAGTGCCCTGCTGTCTTCCCTTTTTTTATGATGCCCTGCTGTCTTCCCGTTTTTTATGATGCATTGCCTAACCTGAGCTTGCTTATACTGAGTTTTAGAGAAGCATCCTTTCATCTCGTTTATGATGTTTGTTTGTTTGTTTGGTATGATGCTTGCCATTGTATGTCTCGTGATGCTCTTCCAGTGTTTGTCTCATGCTGCTGTTGCCATAAGTGTAGCATCCATTATGTCATTATCAGGTGTATTGAAACTATCAGGTTTACGATGCAATTTGTTTGAGTTGCTGTCACATGTCATGCTCATGTCACTTACCTTTTATAAGTTCTTTTGTAATGACCTTCCAGTGTCTCCTCTTGGTGTCAGCACTAAGAGGAGACATGTCCTCTTGGTGCTGTCTCACTAAGAGGACATGTCTCCTCTTGGTGCTCTGTCACTAAGAGAAGACACATTGGAAGGTCATTACAAAAGAACTTTTAAAAGGTAAGTCACTTGTAAGACACTGTAAGACATAATAAACGACAGTTTTCAACCGACTTAGTTTTATTATCACAGCATGGTATACAGGGGAGGCCATAAGGGTGAAAATGGCAGACCATCGAGATAGGTTCTGCTCCGGCCCCAAATTTCTCGATGCGCCCGGAGCCCGATTATCCACTATTCCTGTCTATGCCTTAAAATACCCCATACTGCTGAGACCACATAACGCTCCAGCAGTAAAGGAATACCAAGCCATAGGCAGTAAATACACGATGAACAGGGCTCCATGTCAATTATGCATTGCTGATACAAACACCACCAATGCATAAACACATTAACACAACTCAACCAAAAATGACTGCAATACATCAAACCATCACTGGGAGAAACTCATTTCTATTAATTTATATAATTTCCCAATTAACTGGTCTTCATGCAGTCATTTTTGCTTAGATATTTTAACACCTACCTAATACTACCTATGTTAATTCATTATAGCAAGTTTATGTCTGTACTGACGGCTGTATCAAATTTAATATTACCATGGGGCAAGGCATTCTTTCAGCGGACTGATAACCCTGATTAACCCCTGAAAGACTGGCATCGAAACGTTTTGACACGCTCAGGACGGGCATACTGGCGTGTAGGGGTGGGGTGGGGGGGCTTGGGGGGGGCAAGCACATATGTAGACACCAGTCTTTTAGAGGTTAAGATTCAAATATTTCATCTTATAAAACTACGTTCTCTTAATTTATTCAATCCCTTATCTCACCCACACTATCACCAGAAAACCTCAGCTAGGTAAAGTTCTCTTGTACCGGTATTAAAATATAACTATCAATCAAATCCAGAAAAACAATACAAGCTCTAAAATCCGATGTATTATTTTCAAGTACCTCCTATTTACCAGAATTTTTTCTTGCAATGTTAATCTTATATTCATTGTCTTCAAACTTGTTATAAATTACTGTTAACCTTTAACCTGCCACATTAAAGTTTTTACCAAGACATTACAGCTTATGTGCCAATTTTTAGGTATACAGTGTCTGCAATAATGAATGGAAGTCAAAGGGGACTGTACCCATGATTACATCAGGTGGGGAGGGGGAAAATCTCAAGTACGAGGCTGTGATCTATAACAACCATTTCCACCAGTAAATACTTCAGTCACTCAAAAGCAAAGAAATGAAGACTGATTTTAAATGTTCCCAGGTTAACAGTACTTACTATACACTCAGATTCCCTTAGCTCATTTCAAAACTTAATTTTCTGTTAATCCTCTACATCCAAGCATTTCAGATTTCAGAGTTTGCATTGTAGGATTTATCAAGATTATATTAATGTATGTATGCATTTATTGACAGAACCCAAATTTTCTGTGAATCCTTATGAGTTTGCACTGTAGAAAGTAATTTATCAGGAAATTACTAATGTATGGTTTACCAATAATGGTGTGAATGCCTTTGTAAAAATACCTTGCCTCATGCAATTAAATTCTCAAAATTAGCTAATGGCCATATTTGTAAAACTGAGAGGGCAGAGACGGACAAGCGCCAAATGCAATACAAGCATAAGCCATATGTGATGTATTACCTTTGCTTCATTGTACTAACATACTGTATAGCAATATCAAAATATCTTCAGTTAAAGACCATCTCTGCTCAATCATTTCTATTAATACAGCCACGAGCAGGCTACAGAACGAACATATTACTCGCCTTCAAGACTTTCCATTAGATATCTTGCAAGTCTGAAACATTTAACAGAGCTGGGGTTACCTCCAGTTCTTATAGTAAGAAATCCCTTGTACAAGATGATTCTTTAAAAAAATCCATTTATTTATGCACTGATTATGTATTAACTGCCAGTGACATTTGTTTTAAAAACTGACAAGATTAAAAGAGCAGCTAGTACTTATCACTTTCCGATCCTCAGTTTACAGAGAAACATCAAGATTACTCAAGACAGTCTTCCCAGAATCATTCTTCATTAAAGCAGTTTTATCAACAATTATTTAACTACTGTGTAAAGTTTTTTTCTCCCAGGGATCTTTACTGCATTTTAAAATCTAATTCTTTCACAAAACAGGATCTTAAAATCCATAGTCATGATTCCTCAAAAATATGTGTTAACATGCTAAAAGTTAATTCATAAAATCAAAACAGCCTTGCCAAAAATCAAGGTAGCTATCTTTCACATTGCAGTCTTGTAAAGGCGAAAAATATTGTACTATTCTGTACCTCACCTAACCAATGCATTATTCAAATACATTACTATAATCAAAGTGTTTATTGAAAAAATTTTTAAGCCTGGCATATGTAGAGGTTCTTTAAGTATACAGCACATCCTAATACAGTAGTTATAAAAGCCGTACAGTCAGACATCCTATAATAATCTTTAATGACTATTAAATTTTAAGTATCTATTATTAGATACTTTGGCCATGTGGAGTGGATGGAGGGTGAAAGACTGACGAAGAGAGTGTATGTGAGTGAGGTGGAGGGGGGAAGAGGGAGGGGGAGGCCGAGGATGAGATGGAGGGATGAGGTGGAGAGATATATGAGAGAGGGGGGTGTGAGTTGGGAGCAGGGGAGTGAAATGGCGGGGGACAGGGCGACTTGGAGGCGATTTGTTTGTGGCCATCCCAAACAGGATTGAGGCGTCTGGCAATAGATAGATAGATAGATTATTAGAGCTGAGCACTCAGAATAATATATAGATATTTTACGTTAAGTCAAAGTCAAAACAATGTGTGACATCACCAATATTCTTGAGATGTAACTTGTTCTGGCCAACACATGGGAGTCTTGAACCAAACATAGATCATACCTGCAAGAACAAAAAAAAAAAAAAAAAAAAAAAAAGATTAAGTCTCTTGGGCTACAGTAACTACATTCTATGGGTGGGAGAGTGGGTTACAGATTTAGAAATCAGGGAAGGTTACAGTGAAAACAAACTTATGCTTTGGGATGGGATGGGATTTTCAATATAAACCCCTTTGATTACCTAAGACAGGCTGGTTTATTCTTGTTCCCTCCATACCTATTTTATTCAGCTCTGGAAATTATGTCTTGGAAGGGTTTTATATATCCAGTAAACTCATTACCAGTATGTGGCATGTAACAGCCAAGGGGATGTCTAGGATGTCTGAAGGAGATGTATTGATGGGTGGTGATGTAGTACCCCACAAAAGGGGATCTAACCCCCTCTAAAACCCTGTGTCTGTACTGTTTAACTCAGTACTGTAATACACACTGTCTTACTGTACAGCTACCATGACAATGTCTGGCTGGAGATATAGTAGATTTAAGCCCGTGGCCTTCCCTCTGAAAATTCCATTTTATGTCTGATAATTATGCCAGAAGATGCAGTGACAACCATACTTACTGTATCCTAAAATTCATTCCAAACTGTCAGAATATAACTGAAGGTAGCAAGAATGAAACCTGAGTCACTCGTCTTAAGGGATCTGAAGGTGTTAACTTCGCTGCAAGAGACAGCAAGCAGTAACTTCCAGAACCCAGTTATGCAGTCTGAATTAAACCTGGAGGTAGAGTTGGTCGAGCATCACTGCCTATGCACTACGGTTCAAGAGGTTACAGGAGGCTTCATCAACACTACGAGGAGCATACATCGCTATCCTTACATGTTCTCTTCTAGCCTTGGGGTCTATGTTCCAAAGAGGGGCAAAATGGGGATAATTATACTGATTTCCAATGTGGTTATGGAACTAGGTACTTAACGAGCCTATACATCTATATCCAGACACCATCCTGCAAGGAGTGACCACAAAACTGCAGAAGTGAACACGAAACATCCATTTTAACCACCACCCACGCCCAGTTTAGAAGCTTTCCTTGTTAAATCACTACAGACTACCCTAAAAAAAAACAGCTGAAAATTGTTGTAGCACTGCTAACATTACCCCTTTACAACAATCAGCAGAAGACCTTTTACAACAGACCAAAACTACATTTACAAAGGGCAAAACCAACAGTTATGAAGAGCAGGACAAAACATTTACAAAGATCAGGGCAAAACATACAATCACAAAGATCAGGGCAAAATGAACACTTACAAAGGATGGCAAAACTGACACGAAGAACAAGGCAAAACTGATATTTAGGAGGAACAGGGAGGCCATGTGATGTGAAAGGATTGATTTTCGTGAAGAGTCATGAGGAGATTTTTATTTGGGGGGACACGTTATGTGCTGGCGCTAGTTTTGTGGCTAGGGCAGGGTAAGGAGTGGCTGAAGGAAGTTGAGGGGGATGTTGCTTCTACTGACACAGTACTCTCCCTTACGTGCCAAGGGATCTCAATGTGGCATGTTAGGAGGGTAATGCTGTATAGATGCAATGCCTGGGCAGCAGAGGAAGAGAATATTTGTAGGCTCACATATACAGAAATGACAATCATTAGATGGATGTGTCGTGCATCCTCCAATGCCTGGCCTAGGGAGCCAAGGATTGCGTATTAAGAATTGAAGGGATGGATGTGACTAATGTATTGATGGTGTGACATGGAGGGTTAGACAGATTGGGAATACTGAGAGATTGGAGAATTACAACTGGGTGCAGGAGAGAAGTGTGAATATCTTGGGGAGGGGTACAGAAACAGACAGACAGACAGGCAGGCACAGGCGAGCACGCGCACACACACACACGCACACACACACACACACACACACACACACACACACACACACACACACACACACACACACACACACACACACACACACACACACTGGGATGTCATAAGAGTGATCTCAGGGATGAGGGACAAATGGGAGGCTGCCAGAGATTGAGCAAAAGTGCCATTAGGTGCCCCAGGCTAATGCATGCAAGCATATTGGAGCCTTTATGAAGGATACAACGAAGGGCAGAAGTGACACGAAGAACAGGGAGAAAAAAAGGGGGGGGGTCAAAGCCAAGATATTTACAAGAAACAGCAAAACATTTACGAGAAACTATGCAAGGCCAAGACATGAGAAACTGTACAAAACCAAAACATTTATGATAAACAGAGTAAACCATGAAACAGGGCAAAACATTTACAAGAAACAGGGCATAATAGGCACCTTCACCACAGACCAAAGTTCATCCTTACAAACTGGAAAATGTAAATAAAAATCTTCCCAAAGAGTGATGAACACAGCCAAATAATTGAACCATCTGAAACAAGCAGTAGTAGACACAGTTTTCACTATTTTGCCGGTTTTAAATTTACAGACAGAACTGCACTGAATAGATGGTTATTTCTCTGACTACCTCATACAACAATAGCAAAACTTTTAGAGCAAAATTTACCTTTCATCCATCCAATCCACAAACATGCAAAAATTTACCAGACCAAAATGAACCTTCATGATATCAAAATTATAAATTGCCAGACGCCTTAATCCTGTAAGAGGTGGCCACAAACAAACCGCCTTCATGTCACCCTGTCCAATGCTATTTCACTGTCCTGCTCCCAGCTCACACCCCCCTTCTCTCATATACCTCTCCACTCCATCTCATCCTTGGCTTCCCCCTCCCTCTCCCCCCTTCCACCTCACTCACATACACTCTCCTCGTCAGTCTCTCACTCAAAACTGGCCTTGATTACTATTTATCTTCTCGTGAGGCATGTAAATACTTTAGCCATAGGTACCTCAACAAAGACATAACCTCAAAACTGCAACACTGGCCTTAAACAATGACCTATGAGCATGGCAAGTAAGGCAGAATTTAACTATATAAACAATGCAGAATTTAACTTATGAATATGGCAGGATTTATCTCCTATTAAAGTTATTTCAGGAATTTATAACAAAGCAACAAACAGACCAAACGTAACACTGACAAGCCAAACATCCCCCATACACAATGATTAAAGCCATGAAATACCCTACACCAGACCCCCCAAAATACCTAAATTAAAACACCAGGACATACCACAGCTCCAAACCTAAAATACTGCACCATACCAACAATAAAATACCAGGACATACCACACCATAACAAACCACCTACACTACAAATACCAGGAAATACCCAACACCACACCTATACACCATATCCCTGCACCTTCAGAATCAATAGAACACATGCAATGTTTTTAGAAATGTCCTATCCTTAAGTATTCTGGACTACAGTAACCTTGCCTCTAACACTATGGCTCAATCTCACCACATACGGAAGATCCCTAACACCTCTTCCCGTACGATTTACTTTTGGATGTGGTCGGTTAATCTTTTTTTAAACCAAGGAAGGAATCAAAAGTCAGAAGCCATTAAGAGTGTTCCCTCCAGAAAAAATAAAGCGATGAACAAATTCGACTCATTCATTTCAAGATCCCTGGATACACAGTTTAAAACACGAGATCATAGGCAAAGGTAAATACAGAGGACGGTTGCAGAGTTGAGCTGTTGCATACAAAGACTGGTATTAATTGTTAACTCTTGCTTTAGTGAGTCTGCCTGAAAAGAGATGCCAGTTTGCTGCCAGATAGGTGCTACACACCCACCATGGTGTAGGGATGTACACAGTCAGTTCAGATGAGCAGTGACTATTGATGTAGCGATATGAGAAAGATATAACAATGTGGCAATGACAGACTGAAGGGTTGCAAGAGGGATTAATGAGAAAAAGCCAGCAAGAGGACCGTTGAGATGAAAAGCCAGCAAGAGGAACGTTGCGATGAAAAGCCAGCAAGAGGAACGTTGAGATGAAGAGCCAGCAAGAGGAGAGTTAACGAGACGAAATGCCTTTGACTCCACCTTGTGAAAGGCTCTGTGGGGAGCCTCCCCACACAAGTTGTACTCAACACAGGGGCGAATAAAACCAGTGCATAAAGTCAGCAACTGTGCAGGGGTAAAGATGGCATGGAAGCAGATTCTACAATAGAGGTAATATGATCTCAAGATAAATCCCTTAAGAACAAAACCCCTAATGCATTGAGTTTGATATTAAAATTAGAGCAGGAGTTGGCAATCTGGAGTTAATTACTCCCTTCAGGGTAATTTCAAGTTTTCTGAGGTAAAGAGACCCATCCGGCTTTCAGTAAATAATATGAACGCGACTTATGTCCAGAAAATGAGTAGTCAATTTTGGCAGGCTGATGGCACATTCCTCACCTGCTGCCTTCCAGACAGTTCAAGATGAAGCCACAACCCACCCCACCTTCAATCAGATAATTCTGTTAACACCATTGGCTGGCTTGAATTTAACTAAGCATAAAAATTCACAGAAAGTCCCCCCCCCCCTTTTTTCCCCTGCTACCACTTTTCCACAGCTTAACATCAGGAAGGCAAAGATTAGTTGAATTTGGGTTTTAATCAGTTTGTCTTGTATATGAATGTATATAAATAAAACATCTTTGTCAAGTTTTATCAATATAACCAAAGTACATGTAGTTCCTATTGGCCAGGGTAACTGCAATGCTCCAAGCTCTTGACATGGGGTATTAGTCAAACCTAACTGTTGACCCCTTAATTAGAGAATACTACTGCGGGAAGATTTTGACAGGTCTAAAGATGTCAGGACATACAGATGCATTAAGACTATTACATTTACCCCAATCAGAGATGAGCCAAGTCAGACATTAAGCGTGCTACATCCTCAATCCTTGTTTGAAGTAAATGCTGAGATGGTCGCTGCGATAAATGGACAGAAAAGTGATGGGTGGAGTCATCAGTGTACAAGTGGATGGGGTTAGATTTACAGCTTAGGTCACTGATGAATAGAAGGAAGAGTTGGTGAGAGGACTATAGGAACACCACTACTGACAGCTCTAGAAGAACAGTGGCCATCTACAACAGCAGTTATAGAACGACCAGAAAGGAAGCTAGAGGTGAAGGCAGGATAAACCTTAAGATGGCAGTGGAAATCAAAGATTTTTTCAAGACCTGACTGAAAACCGAGATAAGTGCAATTTATGCAGAGTATGGCCATATTAGATGGATTTATGAAACAGATGGACAGTATAGTTGACCAGGCATAATAAATCCCATGGGAAAAGGTTAGGGAGCTTCCTAAATGAGAACAAAGCCCCTAGTGTTGAAGGGGGAAATAATTGTGCTGGACTACAGCAGCCTACTCTTATGCACTTTGTACTGAAGGAAGAAGGGGCTATGGCATATATTACTTCGGGTTAAGCTTCAGATACATACTGGGTTTTGGAAGTCTTGCTCACTGTTTATGCCCTAAGTCTGCCATGGGGTCAGCTTGAACAATGAAATCTTAGCTCAGGCATCGTGAGGTTATTGGTTTAAATCTAGCTTTTCCCAGATTTTTCTTCCTCTTGCAGCTAGTATCAGACTATCCTATGGCTCTACATCCACTTCACAGCAACTGATGACAAAGATACTCTAGTAAATACTGCTACAGCTCAGCATTAAAGATGGATACTGTAATTTTGCACAACATTACAGAAAAGAATCTAGTACAATAACGAGGGCACTGCAACTTTATGCAGTCCTCAAACCATGGCTGGTGAAGCAGTGTCTCACTGTCACACACTGCCAATGTTCTGGTAGTCTAAGGTATCACTAAAACATGTAAAATTCAAGTAAAAACACCAAGATGTTTCCTCACCTTGCATGTATAAAACTGAGTCCTTATACTGAACATGAGTCAGGAGTCAAGGAACACAAGTCCAGGGAAATAATTCAATGTAATTTTGACTGCACTTAGGCCACTGGTACTCTTAGCACAAATGGAACTTGAAAGCATTGTCTACATTCATGGGTGTCTGGCTGACTTTTGTTCATGAGAAGGAGCTACAGCTTACAATCTTGCTACTTTGATAATTTAAGTCCATTTATGCCTCTAACAGACATTTAACACTTTTTAAAACATGAAATTAATCTTGTGGTCTGCTTAATAAAGAGTTACAGTTTACAATTTTGCTACTTAATTTTAGTCCTATTTAATTTATGCCTCTAACAGACATTTAACATTTTTAAAACAAGAAATTAATCTCATGGTTTTATTTCCAAGCAAGTTTAGGCACCAAATGGCAGGACCTCAGTGTGCCAAGATTTAAGACAAAACCTTAAAGTGTCCTCACCTTTTTAGCAACGGGACGACCACCTGCCTGGAACGAAGACACCGGCCATGGTAGTGGTGGTGGTCTTGGCTGGTAGTTGTGGTCCTGAGAAGCTGAAATACAGTAAATCACTTAGCCACTAATTTTCTCTATCTATCTATCTATTGCCAGACGCCTCAATCCCGTTTGGGGTGGCCACAAACAAATCGCCTCTAAGTCGCCCTGTCCCCCGCCATTTCACTGCCCTGCTCCCAACTCACACCCCCCTCTCTCATATACCTCTTCACCCCATCCCTCCATCTCATTCTCGGCCTCCCCCTCCCTCTTCCCCCCTCCACCTCACTCACATACACTCTCTTCGTCAGTCTTTCACCCTCCATCCTCTCCACATGGCCAAACCACCTCAGTGTGTTCCTCATAACGCTTCCTATCACATCCACATCCACACCACAACGCTCCTTTATATCCTCATTCGTCAGCCTGTCTCTCCATGTGACTCCACAGGCTCCTCTTAAATAACTCATTTCCACTGCTCTCACTCTTGACTTGTGTCCTTCCAACAACGTCCAAGCTTCACTTCCATACTTTAGAGTTGGTATCACAATACTGTCATGTAGTAACTTTTTCACTTCCATGCTCACTTCCCTGTTTCTTATCACTGCTTTCAAAGAACCAGCAACCTTTCTTCCCTGCTGTACCCTTTCAAGCACTTCACCCTCCAAACCTCCATCCTTACTCATCACACTACCCAAGTACTTAAACGTCCTCACATTTTCCAATTCCTCACCATCCAACCTCGCTGTACATTCACTGACTTCACCTCTCTCAAAAAACATCACTTTACTCTTCTCTACATTCACCTTTAGATTCCGTTTCTTACACACTCTCCCAAACTCATCCACCAAGCCTTGCAGCTCCCCTTCGTCTTCACTCAACAACACAGTATCACCTGCAAACAACAGTACAGGGAGTTTCCAAACACTATCCTCTCTCACCAGGGCCACTCCAACATACACTACCCTACCTTGTACCTCTTTTATTACCCCATCCATGTACAGATTGAACAACCATGGAGACATGACACATCCCTGTTTCAACCCAACCTTCAAAGAGAAAAATTCACTTAGTTCACCATCCACACGCACTGCAGCCTTTGCACCATCGTACATACTCTTCACAGCATTCAACAACTTCCCATCTACTCCATATATTCTTAACACTTTCCACAATCCTTGTCTATCCACCCTGTCATATGCTTTCTCCAAATCCATGAAAGCCGCATACAACTTCTTTCCCTTCTCTAGAAACTTTTCCATTAAAGATCTAAGAATGAATATCCGATCTACACAATCTCTTCTCTTCCTAAAGCCTCCCTGTTCTTCTCCAACTAATTTCTCTGTTCTTTCTCTAACTCTGTCAATAAGTATCCCACCATACACTTTTCCTATTATACTAAGAAGACAAATGCCCCTATGATTACCACACACTTCTTTTTCCCCTTTTCCTTTGTACAAGGGAATAATTATACCTGACTTCCAATCCTCTGGGACTCTACCTTCCTGCCAGGCCAATCTGCACATCTTCCACATTCATTCTACTACTATCTCTCCCCCATGCTACAGCATTTCACCAGACACTCCATCAATTCCTGGGGCTTTCCCCGATTTAACTTTCTTCATTGCTTCCACAACTTCTATCCTACTGATTTCTTCCTGTCTTCTCACCTCTCTCCTTCTCCCAGCCATTCCCCAGCCACTTATACTCGCATTACTTCCATCCTCTATGTTCAACAATTCCTTAAAGTGTTCTCTCCATCTGCTCACTTTTTCTCCCTTCTCCACTAGTAATCTACCATTTTTATCTTTCACTCCCCTGCTAACTTCACTTCCACCCTGTCTTACTCTTTTGACCTCTTTCCAGAACATTTTCTTACAGTCCCTCCATTTTACACTCAAATTCCCTCCAAATTCCTCATCCACTCTCTTCTTACTCTCTCATACTAATCTTTTCACCTCTCTCTTTCTTTCTACATATAACTCTTTCTTCCGCCTCTCAACTTCTTCCACGGCCCTATTTTTCATCCATTCATTGTATGCTTTCTTCTTTTGTGCCACAGCCTGTCTCACCTCTTCAGTCCACCACGCTGTTCCTTGCACCCCCCTCCGTCTTCTCTTCCTTCCACACACCACATCACATGCTGCACATATTTCTTCTGTAAATATCCTACACACACCTTCCACGTCTCCCAACTGCTCCAATTCATATTTGCCCAATCGTTCCCCCACTTCTCTATTATACTCTGCCTTTTTCTCATCCTCTTGTAACCTTTCCACTCTCCTTGCAACTACTCCTTCCTCTCGTCTTTCCCTTCTTCTATTCCTGCATCTTACTTGAATTCTAATTCTGGCCACCACCAAGTATTGGTCAGAAAGTCCACTCCTCCAACCTCTATAAACTCTTGCATCCATTACACATCTTCGCATCCTTTCAGCCACACACACAATCAATCATTGCCTTCCTTTCATTCAGTTCACCACCCACCCTTCTCATCACTCGCCATGTATACCTGTGGATCATTTTATGCCTGAAGAGGGTATTGGCTATCACCAACCCCCTCCCAGCACAAATGTCCACTAACGCACTCCCATTCTCATCTATCTCAGCAGGTACACCCCACTCACCAACTATTCCATCCACCTTCACATTCCCAACTTTACCATTCATATCACCGATCAAAAACACTCTCTCATTCCTTCCAAACTTTTCCATGCACACTTCTACATTTGTCCAGAACTCTTCTCTCACTCTTCTAGCACGATCTTGCGTTGGCGCATACATACACACAATCGCCCACATTTGTATTCGAACTTTCAACCTTACCCACACAATCCTTGACCCAACTGATCCATACTGTCTTATGCTCTTCTTCCATCTTTTACTCACAACTATGCATACTCCTTCCTTTGCCCTCTCATTCTCACCTACTCCTGCACATATACCCCATCCATATTCCCATTCTCTCACATTTTCTCCTCTCCATTTTGTTTCAGTTATTCCATATACAGTACATCCACTTTCGCACCCTCAAGCACCTGGACAATCTCTCTCTCTTTCACCTCAACATTCGCTCCCCTTACATTCCACGTAGCCATTATCAAGTCCTTTGTCCGGTCTTTGGTCGTCATCGTTTGGTCAGTCCTTGTCCGAAGTGTTTATTTTTTTAGTTAGTTGTTTTCCGGGGAGGGGCTCTAACCCCCCGCCAACCCTTTTAGTCGCCTTTTACGACAAGCAGGGATACTGGGGGAGTATTCTTGAAAAAAAACCCTACCCCCAGGGTAGGGACTCTACCTTCCTCCCATTTGCTAAGCAAATTTCAGCTAATTTATTTCTAAATTATAAGTGTTTGAATATTGCTTGAATGTAGTGCTGCCTACTTCTTCCCCTTCATCACTGTCTTCCTACTTCTCCCCCCCCCCATTCTTCCTGGCACAGTGCTTTCCCCTTCAGGTGCCTCTACACAGTGAAGAAGCCTGACGGTTTCCTGTAACCCATGAAGCCATGGACAATTTTGGGTGGTAACCATATAACCAAATTACAAGGTTATGTGTAGCCTGGTATGGTGCCCCTGTTAACTTGGAGACCCATGTGTCATCCCTCCAGGCACCACACCACACTTCCCTGTACCTGTCATGAAGCACTGTACACCACAAAGGACCATCAATGCAGGTGACAGCCGTTGGAGACCCATGTGTCATCCCTCCAGGCACCACACCACACTTCACTGTACCTCTGTCACGAAGCACAGTTAACCTGGTCTCTGCCATGGCTTTCCTGAAGGACTCGGGGCTGTTCAGCCAGACTGACTAGGGAACAACTACTACTACTACTACCACAAAGGAACATCAATGCAGGTGACAGCCATGCAGGGCTGGTTAACCTGCTGCTGCTGATGGTCTGCTTGGCCACACTGGTTAATAAAGTTGTTCTATATCCCTAATAAACATTTACCTGTGCCTGTCATGAAGCACTGTACACCACAAAGGATCATCGCTGCAGGTGACAGCCGTGCAGGGCTGGTTAACCTGCTGCTGCTGATGGTCTGCTTGGCCACACTGGTTAATAAAGTTGTTCTATATCCCTAATAAACTGTTGCTGAATGGAAACCTGATCTACCTATAAAGTAAATCTGCCAACAGACAGTTTACTGGGCATTATTGTGACCATATTCCTTGTACTGTAGCTGACATTTGGGCATGTTAAGAGGATGGAGACTGGGTGCAGAATGTGAGAAGTGTTATCATGGGTAGGGCTGTGAAGGGCAAAACAAAGTGTGACCTCAGGAATAAGACAATGGGGAGGCTGCCACACACTGAGTAGCATGGACAGCTGCAATTAGGTGATCAAGGCCAATGAATGTAATAATGTTGGAGCCTTTATAAACGATACGAACGACACGAGTAAGGATGGTCAAGGACGAGTGTGGGGGAAAGGGATTATTCTCCAGAGCTACACCTAGATAGATTATATAGCCCTGCTGGGGTGACAGGAGAGTGTTACCCCTCGCAGTAAGGCAGCTATCCAGGCAGGGCACGCACTCTCAACCTCGCAGTCTCTGATCAAACACTACCACTGAGGCACCCTGCTCTGTAGTGGCGGAAACCTTACTCCCTTACTAACCTTACTCCCTTACTCTAACCTTACTCCCTTACTCTAACCTGACCCCCTTACTCTAACCTGACCCCCTTACTCTAACCTGACCCCCTTACTCTAACATGACTCCCTTACTCCAACCTGACTCCCTTACTCCAACCTTACTCCCTTACTGTAACCTTACTCCAACCTTACTCCATTACTCTAACATAATAATAATAATAATATAATGATGATGATGATGATGATGATGGTGATGATGAAGAAAAGGAAGAAGAACGAGAACAAAAATAACAACAACAACAACAACAACAGGGACAAGAAGGAAGAAGAAGAAAAGAGGTCAGGCCAAAGGTGACCCAGTGAATGACCTCAGCCGACCCAGCAGGAGTTGTAAAAGGTCACTTAGGAAGCACACACACCGCACATTTGCCTCGTTATCGCCTTGTTTGCAGGAAAAGTTTCACCTGACTGCTGTATGTGGTGGTGGTGTGGTGTGGTGGAGGTGGTGCTGGTAGGTGGTGGTGTAGCTGTGGTGGTGGTGGTGTGGCGTGGTGGTGGTGGTTCATATAGGTGTGGCGGTGATGGTGATAAGTTGAGGTGGTGATGGTGGTAAGTAAATCTGGTGGCGGTAGACGGAGATGTGGCAAATGTGGTGGTGGTGGTGGTGGTGGTGGAGTTAATTTCTTCATCCATCGCCTCCCAGACGCTTATATCTCGACTCCATCAAAGACACACACACACACACACACACACACACACACACACACACACACACACAAATCTAGACTACTTCCACCTACTTCATCATCGCTCCATCCTGCCATCCTCACCATCCTTCATCCTATCCTCATTTTCATCCTCTCACCATCTCCTCAGCCGCGTCTCCTCATTTTATCATCAACATCTCCTTCACTTTCATCAATCATCCTTCACTACCATCACTCCACAGTTCATCAATCTTCCTTCTCCACCATCACTCCTTCACACTCCATCAATCTCCTTCTCCACCATCACTCCTTCACACTCCATCGATCTTCTCCATCATCACTCCTTCGCACTTTCTTACGTCCCGTCTCCAACATGAATAACAATATGCCCCACACAAGGAGAACCAAGAAAGAAAGGAAGCAAAGCAACAGACAAACCTACTTAAATAAATGCTAAGCTATGTGAACAAGAGGGCAGATATATAAGCACCAATTTACATAACTAGATGCATGACAAAAAATAAATAAAAACGCCATAATTAGCCACAGCAAGTCGAAAAATCGTTTACTCTTTCCACTGATCCTACTTCACACCTAGGGCATGTCCGTCGCTTTCCTTCCTGACGCATCATATCAGAGAGAAGAATGAAGGGACAGAGAGACATGCCAAGCCTCTCCCAGCTTAGCAATACCAGCCAGCAGGGGAAATGACGCGAAATATTACACTTTCGACGGCACACCTTTTACCTGTCTGGGCTTGATTACCGTCCCCGTAGCGCACCTTTGTACCTGTGTGGGTTTGATGGTCGTCCCCGGAAAACACAACAACACCCACCTGAAGGGGAAAGAGATCACCTGTGTTAGTTAATCGCATAAAAAAAATAATAATAATAAAACGTTTAACACACTCAATTAACCTATCCCAAAATTATGCAACTTTTCCATATTAAGGTATATTCAATTGTCCCATACATTCTGACACCGACTGTTTCTGAAATTTGTCCCATACATTTTAACACTGACTATATGTTTCTGAAATTTGTCCCATACATTCTGACACTGACTGTATGTTTCTGAAATTTGTCCCATACATTCTGACACTGACTATATGTTTCTGAAATTTGTCCCATACATTCTGACACTGACTGTATGTTTCTGAAATTTGTCCCATACCTTCTGACACTGACTATGTTTCTGAAATTTGTCCCATACATTCTGACACTGGCTGTATGTTTCTGAAATTTGTCCCATACCTTCTGACACTGACTGTATGTTTCTGAAATTTGTCCCATACCTTCTGACACTGACTGTATGTTTCTGAAATTTGTCCCATACCTTCAGACACTGACTGTATGTTTCTGAAATTTGTCCCATACCTTCAGACACTGGCTGTGTTTTTGTAAAGGTTGTTTGTAAATACCGTATGATCACTTTTACTTGGCGTAAAATTGCCATCATTCCATCTTCAGTGCTGAGGTATAACAAGAGACTAACACTAGAATACGCTGCTAGTCACGAAGAAGTGCTATGGAAAAGGATATTTGAGTTGCAGCACCAAAACCGTAAGATATAGAGCAATCTTATTAAAACTAGAATACGCTGCTAGTCACGAAGAAGTGCTATGGAAAAGGATATTTGAGTTGCAGCACCAGAACCCCCTTAAAATATAGAACAATATGATTAACACTAGAATATGCTGCTAGTCACGAAGGAGTGCTATAGAGAGGATGTCGAGTCGCAGCACTAGTACCCCTCAAACAGATAAACACTAGAATATGCTGCTTGTCACGAAGAAGTGCTAGGGAGAGGATGCTGAGGCGGATCACGAGAACCTGCCAAATACAGGGCAGTCCAAATATTACTCATCTCAATTCTCGTGCTCTCGGGACGGCTCACTTAACATTACAAATTTCAGAAACATACAGTCAGTGTCAGAATGTATGGGACAAATTTCAGAAACATACAGTCAGTGTCAGAAGGTATGGGGCAAATTCCAGAAACATACAGTCAGTGTCAGAATGTATGGGACAAATTCCAGAAACATACAGTCGGTGTCAGAAGGTATGGGACAAATTTCAGAAACATACAGTCAGTGTCAGAATGTATGGGACAAATTCCAGAAACATACAGTCAGTGTCAGAATGTATGGGACAAATTTCAGAAACATAGTCGGTGTCAGAATGTATGGGACAAATTTCAGAAACAGTCAGTGTCAGAATGTATGGGACAAATTCCAGAAACATACAGTCAGTGTCAGAATGTATGGGACAAATTTCAGAAACATATAGTCAGTGTCAAAATGTATGGGACAAATTTCAGAAACAGTCGGTGTCAGAATGTATGGGACAATTGAATATACCTTAATATGGAAAAGTTGCATAATTTTGGGATAGGTCAATTGAGTGTGTTAAACGTATTACTATTATTTTTTTTTTATGCGATTAACTAACACAGGTGACCTCTTTCCCCCTCAGGTGAGAGTTGTTGTGTTATCCGGGACGACCATCAAACCCACACAGGTACAAAGGTGCGCTGCGGGGACGGTAATCAAGCCCAGACAGGTAAAAGGTGTGCCGTTGAAAGTGTAATATTTCGCGTCATTTCCCCCGCTGGCTGGTATTGCTAAGCTGGGAGAGGCTTGGCATGTCTCTCTGTCCCTTCATTCTTCTCTCTGATATGATGCGTCAGGGAGGAAAGCGACGGACATGCCCTAGGTGTGAAGTAGGATCAGTGGAAAGAGTAAACGATTTTTCGACTTGCTGTGGCTAATTATGGCGTTTTTATTTATTTTTTGTCATGCATCTAGTTATGTAAATTGGTGCTTATATATCTGCCCTCTTGTTCACATAGCTTAGCATTTATTTAAGTAGGTTTGTCTGTTGCTTTGCTTCCTTTCTTTCTTAGTTCTCCGTGTGTGGGGCATATTGTTATTCATGTTGGAGACGGGACGTAAGAAAGTGCGAAGGAGTGATGATGGACAAGATCGATGGAGTGTGAAGGAGTGATGGTGGAGAAGGAGATTGATGGAGTGTGAAGGAGTGATGGTGGAGAAGGAAGATTGATGAACTGTGAAGGAGTGATGGTAGTGAAGGATGATTGATGAAAGTGAAGATGTTGATGATAAAATGAGGAGACGCGGCTGAGGAGATGGTGAGAGGATGAAAATGAGGATAGGAGAAGGATGGTGAGGATGGCAGGATGGAGCGATGATGAAGTAGGTGGAAGTAGTCTAGATTTCTGTGTGTGTGTGTGTGTGTGTGTGTGTGTGTGTGTGTGTGTCTTTGATGGAGTCGAGATATAAGCGTCTGGAAGGAGATGGATGAAGAAATGAACTCCACCACCACCACCACATTTGCCACATCTCCGTCTACCGCCACCACATTTACTTACCACCATCACCACCTCAACTTATCACCATCACCGCCACACCTATATGAACCACCACCACCACGCCACACCACCACCACCACAGCTACACCACCACCTACCAGCACCACCTCCACCACACCACACCACCACCACATACAGCAGTCAGGTGAAACTTTTCCTGCAAACAAGGCGATAACGAGGCAAATGTGCGGTGTATGTGCTTCCTAAGTGACCTTTTACAACTCCTGCTGGGTCGGCTGAGGTCATTCACTGGGTCACCTTTGGCCTGACCTCTTTTCTTCTTCTTCCTTCTTGTCCCTGTTGTTGTTGTTGTTGTTGTTTTTGTTCTTTTTCTTCATCATCACCATCATCATCATCATCATCATCGTCATATTATTATTATTATTATTATTATTATTATTATTATTATCATCATCATCATTGTTATTACTATTATTATTATTATTATTATTAGTATCATCATTATGATCATCATCATTGTTAATTATTATTATCTATCTATCTACTGTATATACCTAGGCTGCTTCCCCCAAGGAAAGGGAGGTAGCCGAGACAGGACGACACACTCTCCATTTACTCATCCATTTAAACACATTCATTCACATCTTAGCCCCAAAGGGGAGAACGGACAGATCCTCACCGCACCACACCGCACAAGGGTCAACTGCGCAATGCAATCAGTGACATCCGCAGCAGGGCCCGACAGCAGAACTGGTTTACCCCTGCCACATCATAACATACCCATCCCCTTACCCGCACCTGACCTGACTAGCTGATCAGACCAAATGCGGGAGAATATCCCCTCAGGGCTGCGTCATCACTTATTTATTCACAATTTCTCTCCATTTATTTCTGTCACGCACAGCCACTCTTCCTTGCTCAACAGACATCCCTCTCGCATCCAGCGCTCTCTTCACACTATCCATCCATCCTATTCGTGGTCTTCCTCTCAGCCTTACACCTCTCACATCAGATCTAGTTATCTTTTTCACCAATCGCTCATTATCCATTCTCTCCATATGCCCAAACCATCGCAACACCCTCTGCTCAACTCTACCAGCCATCTCCTGAACAACTCCAGTTCTCCTTCGCACTTCATCATTTCGCACCCGATCCATACGCGTCACTCCACACATACTCCTCAGACACCTCATCTCCATTACATTCAAACTTTTCCTCTCTGCTACACCCATATTCCATGTTTCAGCCCCATATAATGCAGTCGGTACCACAACACCCTCATACAGCCTTCTCTTTACATCCATTCTAAGCGAACGACATTTAAACACTTTTTTCATTCCTCCCAGCACCTTTCCTACTTCATTTATTCTAAACTTCACTTCTGCATCTATTCTTCCATCCACAGCAACATGTGACCCTAGATATTTAAAACAATCTACCTCCTCAAGCAACTCACCATTCAAAACTATATTCATCCCACTACCATCTATCAACCTCGTACACTTCATCACTTTACTCTTATTCTCATTTACTTTCAAATTCCTCCTTTCACACACCCTTCCAAACTCCTCTACCAACTGTCTCAATCTCTCCTCTGAATCGGTCACCAGTGCAGTATCATCTGCAAACAGCAGCTGCTTCAGATTCCAATCTCCACCATCAACATTTACCAGACTCAGACCACCTAAAACTCTTACATTCACCTCCCTTACAACACCATCCATGGAAATATTAAACAACCAAGGTGACATCACCCATCCCTGTCGCAGCCCCACTCTCACGGGAAACCAGTCACTCACAGCATTTCCCACTCTTACACATGCTCTACTATTTACATAAAAACTTTTCACCTCTTTTAGTAACCTACCATCAAGTCCATACAATCTTAAAACAGTCCACAAAGCCTCCCTATCAATTCTATCATACGCTTTCTCTAAATCCATAAATGCCCAAAACACATCCTTGCCTTTCGCTAAATACTTTTCACACGCTTGTCTCACAGCAAACACCTGATCAACGCATCCCCTCCCTCTCCTAAAGCCACACTGCTCATCACTAATCACTCCCTCTGTACCTTCTCTAACTCTCATAATTAACACTCTACCATACACCTTACCTACAACACTCAACAGACTTATACCCCTAAAGCTAGTACATTCATACTTATCACCCTTGCCTTTATACAACCGGACCACACAAGCACTTGCCCAGTCAATTGGCACCATACCTTTCTCAAAGCACACATTCAACAATCTTACTAACCAGTCAACAATAATCACTCCACCACCCTTCAGGCATTCCACAGCACACCCATCCATACCTGCAGCTTTCCCTGTTTTCATCTCCTTTACTGCCTTCTCCACTTCCTCCTTCGTGATCAAGGAATCATTCAACTCTCCCAACACATTTATTCCTTGCACCCTTCCATCTGCCACAATCTCAGCCACCCTTTCCTTCTCTACATTTAATAATCTTTCAAAATACTCTGCCCATCTCTTCCTTACTGCATCCATCTCAATTAACATCCCTCCATCCTCTGCTTTTACTCGTTCTTCCTTCCCAGACTCTCCCTTTCGCACCCTTTTCACCTCCTTCCAAAACATTTTCTTATTCTGTTGAAAATTCTCTGTCAGCCGCCTACCCCACCTCTCATCTGCTGCCACTTTAGCATCACGCACAGCCCTTCTCGCTCTATTCCTCTTTTCCTTATACCTTTCATATGACATCTCATCCTTCCTCTGCAGCCACACTTCATATGCGCGTCTCTTCTCGGCCACAGCCATACTTACTTCCTCGCACCACCATTCACTTCCTTTTCTTTCACCACCACCCACACGTCTCACACCACACACCTCTTCTGCATGCCCCACCACAGCACTCTTAAACAACTGCCATTCCTCCTCCACGCTGCCATTTTCCCGATCTTTCACTGCGTTCCACTCATCTTTCAATTTCTCCTGATACTCTATCTTTTTCTCTCTTTTATCCAACTCACTCACTTTCAAAACCTCCCTGCCACACCTAACCCTCCTAGCTCTCACCCATCTCTTACCTACTCTTAACTTTCCCTCCACCAGGTAGTGGTCAGACATACCTCCACCCTCCCCTCTCAGAACTCTTACATCTAACAATCTTCCTATTACATTCTTAGACACAACCACATAGTCCATCAAAGCTCTATCAACAACCCTTCCACCCTCCTGTCTCACCCATGTGTACTTATATCTTTCTTCTCAAACAGCGTATTTCCAATCACCATCTCTCGTTCAACGCACATCCCTATCATTCGTTCCCCATTTTCATTTCTTCCAGGCACACCATGCATACCAACTACGCCTTCAACTGCTACATTTCCCACTCTAGCATTCAGATCTCCCATCATTACCACATTCACATTCGCTCCAAAACTCTGCAGACACTCATCAACATCATTCCAGAAAGACTCCCTCTCTTGTTCATCCCTTTCACTACCAGGCCCATATGCACTCACAAACACCCACAACTCACGTTCAAATTTCGCTTTCACCCACATCAGTCTCGATGACACCTCCTTCCATTCAATCACACACTGCTGTACTTCCGGACTCACTAACAAGGCCACACCTTCTCTTACCCTTCCTCTATCAACACCTGACAATCTTCCATTCACACTTCCAAACATAGATTCCCTCTTCCCTTTCATCTTCGTTTCACTCAAAGCTAACACATCCAACTTTCTTCTCACAAACATTCTCCCAATCTCCTCCCTTTTAGCCTCAATCGTACTACATCCACGCACATTCATAGACCCAATCTTCAGGGTACGGGGATAACTCCATCCCCCATCCCTTTCTCTGGCCTGTCTCTTTTTAGGAACTAAAAAACAGAGGAGGGGGTCCCTAGTCCCCTCACCCCGCCCCTTTTAGTCGCCTTTTACGACACGCAGGGAATACGGTGGCAGTATTCTTCCTAACACAACCTGGCCGCAGAGTAGTAGTACCACCCCATAATGCGGCCAGGTTGTGTCTCCCCCGCCACAGGGGGGGACATTATGATCATCATCATTGTTAATTATTATGATGATGATGATGATGATGATGATGATGATGATTATCATCATTGTTATTATTATCTTTATTATTATTATTATTATTATTATTATTATTATTATTATCATCATCATCATTATTATTATTATTACTTCGTTATTATTATTTTACCATTATTATTACCCCTTGCAACCCTGTAAGGTGTGTTATAGTAAGGAAGAAAATCCCATTCAATATTTCATCAGTTTATTCACTATTGTCATCTGTTTAACATTCTAATATGGCCGACATTTCCCACACTACCCACCTCTCTCTCTCTCTCTCGCTCTCTCTGAGAGAGAGAGAGAGAGAGAGAGAGAAACTAAAAAAGCAAGCCAAACCGGAAGCATTCATAGAAATTAACATGAGAGGAAATTTTCAGCCTGTGTGTTCAAACTGGAGATGTGTGTGTGTGTGGGGGGGGGGGCTCTCACTGGTATTTTGTTTTTCTCTTGGAAGGAACAGTTATTGCGGGCTCCTGGCCTTGGGTTCCTTCTTCCTCGCATAAAGAAAAGAAAATCATCAGCATATCGACATTTACTGTAGTTACACGATTTAAAAGAGAACTAAGTAGGCATGTCACCTCGCCCACCCAATTTGTAGGAGCTAAGAGGCAAGCTACTCAACTAGGACTGGCAATGGCTCGTCACGGCACTCACTGGTGTTAAAAAAGAACAGTTTACACTTCTTTGTTCTTGTGCATTTTTGTAGTCTCTCTCTCTCTCTCTCTCTCTCTCTCTCTCTCTCTCTCTCTCTCTCTCTCTCTCTCGTGCATTTTCGTAGCCTTTCTTGACACGAGGAAGACGTGGGTAAATCTCTCTCGCTCTCTCTCTCTCTCTCTCTGTTCTTGTGTGTGTGTGTGTGTGTGTGTGTGTGTGTGTGTGTGTGTGTGTGTGTGTGTGCAGCTCCCCTCTCATATCGTACTGAGGTAACATCAAGCCGTGATTCATGTCGCATTTCAGGTTAAGGTGTGTCACGTTCCTGGTCAGTTTCAGTGATATCGCGGCGAAATTTCAAAGCTAACGAGCAAGGTCAGTTTTTTCCTTTTTTTAACAATAAGTATTTTTCCCTTTCTTTTTTCTTTACTACTGAATTCGTCTTATATTCTTTCATGGGCAGATATACACGTGCGTATATCAGTATTTAAGGGGTACTTGTATGCCAGTTGCCCTAAAAAAAATCGGTTTTTTTTTTTTGTGTCTAAGTGATTCTTCTGCGAATGCTCCGATATATATATATATATATATATATATATATATATATATATATATATATATATATATATATATATATATATATATATATATATATATATGAATGTATGTATGTATTACAGTCATATATCAATTATCAGCAAGTTACCTGGCCTTTTTTTATCACCTGAGTCTCGAAAAGCGTGCGTCCAGCTTCGTACATGATCAAGGAATAAATTTCCATGGTCCTTTTGCTTCCGCTACTTATTTCTTTTGTTATCCCTGGCGCGTTCGTGCTCTTTCAAGCATGAATAAAAGAAAACGGTTGTTTACTCAGTTCGCAAGGTGCACCTAAGTATCTTAGCTTTATTTATGTATTACTTACTTGAATTACTTGAAGAAGTCTAGAGCCCAAGGCCTCACAGTCGTGGTGGTCCACCGCTGCGCCCCAGTCCTGTGTCCCTTTGTTTGAGGTCCAGCTAGTCTGGGATAGAGTTTGAGGCTGCCCTGCAGAGTTGGGTGTAACCCGGGACAGGAGGTTCGTCTGGTATCTCCGCCAGGAATCTGTCCAGAAAAACTGTTGAAGACCTCTACCGAGCAGCCCTTTATGTCTCTCAGTTCTTTGGGGAGGCAGTTAAAGATTTTTGGTCCATTTATGTTGAAACTGTATCCTAAGAGGGTTTTAATCTTGTGTGGTGCCTGGCTGGGTGCTGCTCTTCGTACACACTGCCGTCCAGCACGGTCACTTGGATGTAGAACTATTCCTGATGGATTTTGAACTAGTCCCTCCAGGATCTTCCAGACACAGATGGCCATATATCTCTCTCTCCTTCTCTGCTGAGAGTACATTTTCAGGGATTTTAGCCCTGCACAATTGTTGACTCTATACAGAGGTTTTATCCGCCCCTGTGTGGAGTACAACTCTCATGTGTGGGGAGGCTCCCCACATACAGCTCTTCTTAATAGGGTGGAGTCAAAGGCTTTTCGTCTCATTAACTCTCCTCCTCTTACTGACTCCCTTCAACCTCTGTCTCTTCGCCGCACTGTTGCATCTTTATCTCTTTTCTATCGCTACTTTAATGGTCACTGCTCCTCTGGACTGTCTGCTTGCATTCCTCCTCCTCTACGACGGGCGCGTAGCACCCGTCTGGCAGCAAACTCTCATCCCTTTTCTGTCCAACTCTCTAATGCAAGAGTTAACCGTTACTCCCAGTCTTTCATTTATGCAACAGGTCAGCGTGGAACTGCCTCCCTCTGTCTGTATTTCCTGCTGCCTATGATCTCCAGTCTATCAAACGCAGTGTGTCCAGGCATCTCAAAATGATCAGATCTTGAATTTGGCTCTCTGTTGTATTTTGTTTTTCTCTTCGAGGGAACTGTTATTGCGGGCTCATGGCCTTTGGTTCCTTCTTCCTCGCATAAAAAAGAAAAAAAAAATCAAGTGACTACATTCCCGTGGTCTGGCATGTGAAGAGACGCTGGACAGATTCTAGGGCTTGAATGTCTGCAACCTTATGGGGTGACCAGAGCTGGCTGCAGTAATCCAGGATGGGTTGGACAAGAGCCTTCCATAGGGTTACAAGGCATTCCGCTTCCCTTGTACCGAAAGTTCTTAGTATCCACCCAGCAACTCTGTTTGCTTTCATTACTGTTTCTTGAATGTGGCGCTGAAATTTTCCATCTTCACTAAGATAAAGTCCCAGGCATTTGACCTCACTGCTGGTGGTTATGGCTTGTCCATCTTAAATGTAGATATCTGTAGAGCTTTTTAGATTTTCTAAGCGACCACATCTGAGCAGCTCAAATTTATCACTTACGCGCAGTTCAGTACAAAGAATATGTCTTTAGCAAGAACAACATAAAACATTCTAAATCTAATCGATCAAAGGATTTCTGTTTTTTTTTTCTTTTATGTGACCGTTAGACAGGCTTGCTTAGTTTGGAGGACACCTTCTACACTGAACAGGTTACTCAAGACTGCATCTTAGCTCTTTAGATCAAAGAGTCTTTCTAAATAAAAAATAAAACGTAATTATCGAGAAAGCAAGAAGAGAGTATAAGTCAGTATCCAAAAGTTGTGAATAATATTTTATATTGTTGCGGCTGTCACCAGAACACTATTGTGTCTGTGCAAAAAAAATGAGTTTTAACGAAAACTGTGAAGAAAAAATGGGAGGCGGGTTACCGGACACTTGATCCCGGTCTCCCAGAATTAGAGTTTAAGAGCAAGTACCAACCCTCTCTCCTCCCCTAAAATCTTTAGCACAGTGACGTTTACATAAAGTTAGCGACAGACCGACTGTCTTATTTTATAAAGGAGAGTCCCTTGAAATGAAACTGTGTATGAAACCTACATATAATGTTTCCAGTTTCATAAGTCTACATTCACCTGGACAAAAATGTCTGGTGAGAATAGGAATAAAAGAGAAAAGATCTCTTTTCATGTTTGGGTCTAAGAATTTTCTAATGAAGACAGTAAACACCCACCCTTTCCTATCAACATCTGAAATGAACTAGAAATTTTTGTGTGTGTTATATTACGAAACAACACACAGACGCACACACACACACACACACACACACACACACACACACACACACACACACACACACACACACACACGCACGCACAGAAACACAGTAAAATATCACCTCGCCCTCCTAAAGGCAAGAGATAAAAATTAGCAAAACTCATCGAAATATAGCCGCATCGTTTATCAAAAAGTCTTTCCACATCATAAAAAATATGGCTGATGGTATTCGGTCGATTTCTTATCAAATCCCTTCTATAAGTAATGGTCGTCACATATCCAAAGAGCTGCTGTTTCCTGAAGGTTTCATGAAAGTTCGTCAACAACTCATCGAGATTTGAATAGGAATGGGTGGGAGGGAAAATCAGAAAAGAGCTTTTCATTGTACCGTTGCTATTTCCAGACGGCTACACCTACGTTACGGGAGACTTTCTGAACAGGATTGATTGGACACAGGATTCATCGACTTCTCCGCCTATTTGGGGGGAAAGAAAACTGCTCGAAGACAGGAATGAACGGAGGCGTATTAAAGGGAATTCTGTGGATTTTCACACTAGTGTGTTCCAGTAACAGTGACGGTCTTGCATAATTTCGATTGTCAAGAGGTGACAGGAGAGTTTTCGACTGCGTAAAGCAACCAAGGATAGTTTTCTAGTCTTCTTCTCTTAAATGTATTGGCCACCGTTAGCCTAGTCCACGACCCCACCATGTCAAGGGGAATAACATGACACTGACAATCTAGTTTTCCGTCATTCAGGATTAAATCATTTCGTAACATGTTATCCTGATCTGCTAATCAATTTAATCATTAATAACTTCGTAATGTTTGTCAGTGATGGAAACTACGTCGAAGGCAAGAAGATAATGATACCATTCACTACAATATGAAGGTGTAATATTCAACATAAACATCTCGATAAAGAAGTTCTACCAAGTCACCACTGCAATAGTAATTTAAATTTTTATGTCTGCTTTCTTCCTGTCATCTGGTTAAACTCACACTCTACTTGTATTACACAATGAATCATAGCACTCAGACGATGTCAAGTAAATCGTACGTTACTTATAATTACCTGAGAGTATCACGAAGAAAATACGTAAAATCGATCACGTCCTGAATGGGTTGCAGGATTATGCTTTAAACTGCCAAGTTAAATATAATTGTCTGTTAGAAGAATGATTGACAGTTAATACTTATCATAATTTGAAAAACTAATGCAGCCATAACAAAGAGATGTCAAGCTAATGTCTTTTAATGCGCAGTTCAGCGCAAAAGAATGTGTCTTCAGCAAGAACAACATAAAACATTCTTAACCCAATCGATCACAGGATTTTTGGATTTTTTTTTTTCTTTTTGTGACCGTTAGACAGGGTTGCTAAGTTTAGAGGTCACCTTGTACACTAAATAGGTAACTGAAGACTGTATCTTAGCTCTCTAGATCAAGGAGAGTTTGTATATCTGAAAGAAAAACATAATTATGGAGAAAGCAAAAACAGATTATAAGTAAGTATCGAAAAGTGGTGAATATTATTTTCTATTGTTGCAGCTGTCACCAGAACACTATTGTGTCTGTACAAAGAAAAATGAGTTTTAACGAAAACTGAGAAGAAAAAAGGGGAGGCGGGTTACCGGACACCTGATCCCGGTCTCCCAGAATCAGAGTTTAAGAGCCAGTACCAACCCTCTCTCCTCCCCTAAAATCTTTAGCACAGTGACGGTTACATAAAGTTAGCAACAGACCGACTGTTTTATTTTATATAGGAGAGTCCCTTGAAATGAAACGGTTTATGAAAGCTTCATATAATATTTCTGGTTTCATAAGTCTACCTTCCCCTGGACAAAAATGTCTGGTGAGAACAGAAATAAAAGAGAAAAGATCTCTTTAGATGTTAGGGTCTAAGAATTTTCCAATAAAGGCGGTAAACACCCACCTTTCACGGATCCACCTGGTGAACAAGCCTACATCTTTTCTATCCTTAATGACCTAGAGCAGCTTGTACAGCACCCTACCCGTATCCCTGACCGCCTTGGAGAGAGCTCCAACATACTTGACCTCTTCCTCACAACTAATCCTCCTCCTTACTCTGTTAATCTTTTCTCTCCGTTGGGCTCCTCCGATCACAACCTTATTACCTTAACCTGTCCTATCACTCCGGTACGGCCTGTGGACCCTCCAGGGAAACGTCGTCTGTGGCATTTTGGAGCCGCAGACTGGGAGGCCCTCAGGCAGTACTTCTTTGATTTTCCCTGGAATGATTATTGCTTCCATGGCCGTGAGCCATCTGAGTGTGCCTTGCGCATTACGGAGGTTATTCTCTCGGGCATGGAAGCATACATTCCTTTCTCATATCCTTTGACTAACGCAAGAAAGCCTTGGTTTAATCACGCTTGTTCTAATGCTGTCCGCAACAAGGAGAGGGCCTACAAAAGGTACCGGAGCCAACCCACCCCTGAATCACATCATCTTTACGTTTCTGCCCGGAATCGTGCTAAGTCTGTTCTTCGCTCTACTAAAAATAATTTCATCCATACTAAATGCTCTCAACTCTCCAACTCGAATTCTTCCCGCTCCTTCTGGCATCTTGCCAAAAATCTTTCTAACAACTTTACCTCATCATCCTTCCCTTCTCTTTTCTACTCTGATGGTTCTGTAGCTATTTCTTCTACTGATAAAGCAGATCTCTTCGCACAGACTTTCTCCTCCAATTCTACCTTAGACGATTCCGGTGCTGTTCCTCCATCACTTCCCCCCTCTGACTTCCTCATGGCTGACATTAAAATTTCTTCAGTTGATGTATTTTCTGCCATCACTGGCCTCAGTACTAACAAGGCATATGGGCCTGATGGGGTCCCTCCTGTTGTTCTCAAGATCTGTGCTTCTGTGCTTACACCCTGCCTAGGCAAACTCTTTCGTCTTTGTCTGTCAACTTGTACCTTTCCTTCTTGCTGGAAGTTTGCTCTCATTCAGCCAGTCCCAAAGAAGGATGACCGCTCCAAACCCTCCAACTATCGTCCAATTGCTTTAACGTCCTGTATTTCAAAAGTTTTCGAGTCAATTCTTAATAGAAAAATTTTAAGGCATCTTTCCTATCACAACCTTCTTTCCGATCGTCAGTATGGGTTCCGTCAGGGACACTCCACTGGCGATCTTCTCACCTACCTTTCAGACTCTTGGTCATCATCTTTTCGGGACTTTGGCGAAAGCTTTGCCATTGCACTTGACATCTCAAAGGCTTTCGATCGAGTCTGGCATAAATCTTTAATTTCCAAACTAACCTCCTACGGTTTCTATCCTTCTATCTGTGCCTTCATCTCTAGCTTCCTTTCTGGTCTTTCTATAGCCACTGTTGTAGACGCCCATCGTTCTTCTCCTAGATCTGTCAACAGTGGTGTTCCTCAGGGCTGTGTCCTATCACCAACTCTCTTCCTTTTATTCATCAATGATCTTCTAAGCTGTACATCTAACCCTATCCACTCATACGCTGATGACTCCACCCTTCACCTTTCCATTCGGTTCCCGCAACGCCCATCTCAACAGTTACTTCAACAAACAAGGGATGAGGCTATGGCACACCTAATGTCTGACTTGGCTCGTATCTCTGACTGGGGTAAAAATAATATGGTTGTCTTTAATGCATCTAAGACTCAGTTCTTACACCTATCAACCCGAGAAAATCTTCCACAGGTATACCCACTAATGTTTAATAATATTCAGCTTAATCCTGCATCATCCTTGAACATGCTTGGGGTTTCATTTACTCGGGACTTATCTTGGAAAGATCATATTACATCTCTTGTAAAATCTGCTTCCAAGAGATTGGGTGTGCTAAGCCGACTCCGCTCTTTCTTTACCCCTGCGCAATTGTTGACTCTATACAGGGGTTTTATCCGCCCCTGTGTGGAGTACAACTCTCATGTGTGGGGAGGCTCCCCACATACAGCTCTTCTCAATAGGGTTGAGTCAAAGGCTTTTCGTCTCATTAACTCTCCTCCTCTTACTGACTCCCTTCAACCTCTGTCTCTTCGCCGCACTGTTGCATCTTTATCTCTTTTCTATCGCTACTTTAATGGTCACTGCTCCTCTGAACTGTCTGCTTGCATTCCTCCACCTCTGCGACGGGCGAGTAGCACCCGTCTGGCAGCAAACTCTCATCCTTTTTCGGTCCAACTCTCAATTGCAAGAGTTAACCGTTACTCCCAATCTTTCATTTATGCAACAGGTCAACTCTGGAACTGTCTCCCTCTGTCTGTATTTCCTGCTGGCTATGATCTCCAGTCTATCAAACGCAGTGTGTCCAGGCATCTCAAAATGATCAGATCTTGAATTTGGCTCTCTATTGTATTTTGTTTTTCTCTTCGAGGGAACTGTTAGTGCGGGCTCATGGCCTTTGGTTCCTTTTTCCTCGCATAAAAAAAAAAAACTTTTCTATCCATTTCTGAAATGAGCCAGAAATATTTTTTCTCTTATATTGCAAAACAACACACACGAACACACAGACACACACACACAGACACACACACACACACACACACACACACACACACACACACACACACACACACACACACACACACACACACACACAGAGTCAAATATCACCTCGCCTTCCAAAATGCGAGAGTTAAAAATTAGTAAAACTCTTCGAAATATACCGGCAGCGTTTATCAAAAAGCCTTTCCACATCAAAAGATATATGGAGTCTGGTATTCGGACGTTTTCTTAGCAAATCCTATCTAAAAGTAATGGTCGTCACATATCCAAATAGTTGCTATTTCCTGAAGGTTTGATGAAAGTTGATCAACAACGGATCGAGATTTGAATAGAAATGGGTGAGAGGGAAAGAAGAAAACAGCTTTTCATTGTACAGTTGCTAATTCCAGACGGCTACATCTAAGTTACGGGAGACTTTCTGAACTGGATTGATTGGACACAGGATTCACCGACTTCTCCGCATATTTGAGGGGAAAGAAAAATGTTTGAAGACAGGAATGAACGGAGGCGTATTAAAGGGAATTCTGTGTATATTCACACTAGTGTGCTCCAGTAACGGTGACGATCTTGCATAATTTCGGTTGTCAAGAGGTGAGAGGAGAGTTTTCGATTTCGTAAAGCAACCAAGGATAGTAAAGTATTTTTCTCTTAAATGTATTGGCCACAGGTAACCTAGCCCCAGACCCCACGATATCAAGGGGAATAACATGACACGGACAATCTAGTTTTCCTTTATTCAGGTTTAAATCATTTCGTAACATGTTATCCTGATCTTCTTATTCAATTTAATCATTAATAACTTCGTAATGTTTGTCAGTCATGCAAACTATCCCGAAAGCAAGAAGATAATGATACCATTCACTACAATATGAAGGTGTAATATCCAACATAAACATCTCGATAAAGAAGTTCTACCAAGTCAACACTGCCAAGGTAATTTAAATTTGTATGTCTCATTTCTTCCTGTCATCTGTCTAAACTCACACTCTACCTGTATTACACGATGAATCATAACACTCAGACGATGAAAAGTAAATCGTACGTTACTTATAATTATCTGTGAGTATCACGAATAAAATACCTAAAATCGATCACGTCCTGAATGAGTTTCAGCATTATGCTTTAAACTGCCAAGTTAAATATAATTTAGTGTTAGAAAAATGACTGACAGTTAATACTTATCACAATTTGAAAAACTAATGCTGCCATGAAAAAGAGAAGTAAAGGTAATGTCTTTTAATGCGCAGCTCAGTACAAAGAATGTGTCTTTAGCAAGAACAACATAAAACATTCTAAATCTATCCGATCAAAGGATTTTTGGATTTTTTTTTCTTTTATGTGACCGTTAGACACCGAATAGGTTACTGAACACTGCATCTTAGCTCTTTAGATCAAAGAGTCTTTCTAAATATAAAAAAAAAAACGCAATTATCGAGAAAGCAATAAGAGAGTATAAGTCAGCATCCAAAAGTCGTGAATAATATTTTATATTGTTGCGGCTGTCACCAGAACACTCACGTGTCTGAGCAAAGAAAAATGAGTTTTAACGAAAACTGTGAAGAAAAAAGGGGAGGCGGGTTACCGGACACTTGATCCCGGTCTCCCAGAATCAGAGTTTAAGAGCCAGTACCAACCCTCTCTCCTCCCCTAAAATCTTTAGCACAGTGACGTTTACATAAAGTTAGCAACAGACCGACTGTCTTATTTTATAAAGGAGAGTCCCTTGAAATGAAACGGTGTATGAAACCTACATGTAATATTTCCAGTTTCATAGGTCTACATTCACGAGGACAAAAATGCCTGGTGAAAATAGGAATAAAAGAGAAAAGAACTCTTTAGATGTTAGGGTCTAAGAATTTTCTAATGAAGACAGTAAACACCCACGCTTTCCTATCAACATCTGAAATGAACCAGAAATTTTTGTGTGTGTTATATTGCGAAAAAACACACAGACAGACAGACACACACACACACACACACACACACACACACACACACACACACACACACGCACGCTCGCACACGCGCGCGCGCGCACAGAAACACAGTAAAATATCACCTCGCCCTCCTAAAGGCAGGAGATAAAAATTTGCAAAACTCATCGAAATATAGCCGCAGCGTTTATCAAAAAGCCTTTCCACATCATAAAAAATACGGCGGATGGTATTCGGTCGATTTCTTATCGAATCCCTTCTAAAAGTAATAGTTGTCACATATCCAAATAGCTGCTATTTCCTGAAGGTTTGATGAAAGTTCGTCCACAACGCATCGAGATTTGAATTGGAATGAGTGGGAGGGAAAATCAGAAAAGAGGTCTTCATTGTACGGTTGCTATTTCCAGACGGCTACACCTGCGTTACGGGAGACTTTCTGAACTAGATTGATTGGACACAGCATTCATCGACTTCTCCGCCTATTTGGGTGGGAAGAAAATTGCTTAAAAACACGAATGAACGGAGGCGTATTAAAGGGAATTCTGTGCATTTTCACACTAGTGTGTTCCAGTGACAGTGACGGTCTTGCATAATTTCGAATTCTCAAGAGGTGACAGGAGAGTTTTCGATTGCGTAAAGCAACCAAGGATAGTACTCTAGTCTTCTTCTCTTAAATTTATTGGCCACCGGTAGCGTAGTCCCAGACCCCACCATGTCGAGGGGAATAACATGACACTGACAATCTAGTTTTCCGTCATTCAGGTTTAAATCATTTCTTAACATGTTATCCTGATTTGCTTATTCAGTTTAGTCATTTATAACTTCGTAATGTTTGTCAGTGATGCAAACTATGTCGAAAGGAAGAAGATAATGATACCATTCACTACAATATGAAGGTGTAATATCCAACATACATATCTCGATAAAGAAGTTCTACGAAGTCAACACTGCAATAGTAATTTAAATTTTTATGTCTGCTTTCTTCCTGTCATCTGTTTAAAGTCACACTCTTCTTGTATTACACAATGAATCATAACACTCAGGCGATGTCAAGTAAATCGTACGTTACTTATAATTACCTGAGAGTATCACGAAGAAGATACGTAAAATCGATCACGTCCTGAATGAGTTGCAGGATTATGCTTTAAACTGCCAAGATAAATATAATAATCTGTTAGAAGAATGATTGACAGTTAATACTTATCACAATTTGAAAAACTAATGCAGCCATGACAAAGAGAAGTCAAGGTAATGTCTTTTAATGCGCAGTCCAGCGCAAAGAATGTGTCTTTAGCAAGAACAACATAAAACATTCTTAATCCAATCGATCACAGGATTTTTGGATTTTTTTTTCTTTTTATGACCGTTAGACAGGGTTGCTAAGTTTGGAGGTCACCTTGTACACTGAATAGGTTACTGAAGACTGTATCTTAGCTCTCTAGATCAAGGAGAGTTTGTAAATCTTAAAAAAAAAAAAAAAAAAAAACATAATTATGGAGAAAGCAAGAACAGATTATAAGTAAGCATCGAAAAGTGGTGAATTTTATTTTCTATTGTTGCAGCTGTCACCAGAACACTCATGTGTCTGTGGAAAGAAAAATGAGTTTTAACGAAAACTGAGAAGAAAAAAGGGGAGGCGGGTTACCGGACACCTGATCCCGGTCTCCCAGAATCAGAGTTTAAGAGCCAGTACCAACCCTCTCTCCTCCCCTAAAATCTTTAGCACAGTGACGTTTACATAAAGTTAGCAACAGACCGACTGTTTTATTTTTTATAGGAGAGTCCCTTGAAATGAAGCGGTTTATGAAAGCTTCATATAACATTTCCGGTTTCATAAGTCTACCTTCCTCTGGACAAAAATGTCTGGTGAGAACAGGAATAAAAGAGAAATGATCTCTTTAGATGTTAGGGTCTAAGAATTTACAAATAAAGTCAGTAAACACCCACCCTTTTCTATCCATTTCTGAAATGAGCCAGAAATATTTTTTCTGTTATATTGCAAAACAACACACACACACACACAAATAGACACACACACACACACACACACACACACACACACACACACACACACACAGTCAAATATCACCTCCCCTTCCTAAAGCGGGGAGGTAAAAATTAGTAAAACTCTTCGAAATATACCCGCAGCGTTTATCAAAAAGCCTTTCCACATCAAAAGATATATGAAGTCTGGTATTCGGTCGTTTTCTAAGCAAATCCTATCTAAAAGTAATGGTCGTCACATATCCAAATAGTTGCTATTTCCTGAAGGTTTGATGAAAGTTGATCAACAGCGGATCGAGATTTGAATAGGAATAGGTGAGAGGGAAAGAAGAAAAGAGCTTTTCATTGTACAGTTGCTATTTCTAGACGGCTACATCTAAGTTACGGGAGACTTTCTGATCTGGACTGATTGGACATAGCAATCATCAACTTCTCCGTGTATTTGAGGGGAAAGAAAGTTGTCTGAAGACAGGAATGAACGGAGGCGTATTAAAGGGAATTCTGTGTATTTACACACTAGTGTGCTCCAGTAACGGTGACGGTCTTCCATAATTTCGATTGTCAAGAGGTGAGAGGAGAGTTTTCGATTTCGTAAAGCAATCAAGGATAGTAAACTAGTCTTTTTTTCTTAAATGTATTGGCCACAGGTAGCCTAGCCCAAGACCAGATAATGTCGAGGGGTAATAACATGACACGGACAATCTAGTTTTCCTTTATTCACGTTTAAATCATTTCGTAACATGTTATCCTGATCTTCTTATTCAATTTAATCATTAATAACTTCGTAATGTTTGTTAATGATACAAACAATGCCGAAAGCAAGATGATAATGATACCATTCACTACAATATGAAATTGTAATATCCAACATAAAAATTTCGATAAAGAAGTTCTACGAAGTCAACACTGCCAAAGTAATTTAAATTTTTATGTCTCATATCTTCCTGTCATCTGTCTAAACTCACACTCTACCTGTATTACATGATGAATCATAACACTCAGACGATGAAAAGTAAATCGTACGTTACTTATAATTATCTGAGAGTATCACGAATAAAATACCTATAATCGATCACGTCCTGAATGAGTTTCAGGATTATGCTTTAAACTGCCAAGTTAAATATAATTTAGTGTTAGAAAAATGACTAACAGTTAATACTTATCACAATTTGAAAAACTAATGCAGCCATAACAAAGAGAAGTCAAGATAATGTCTTTTAATGCGCAGTTCAGAACAAAGAATGTGTCTTTAGCAAGAACAACATAAAACATTGTAAATCTAATCGATGAAAGGATTTGATTTTTTTCTTTCTTTTATGTGACCGTTAGACAGGCTTGCTTATTCTGAAGGTCACCTTGAACACTGAATAGGTTACTGAAGACTGCATCTTAGCTCTTTATATCCAAGTCTTAAAAAAAAAAAAAAAAAAAAAAACGTAATTATCAAGAAAGCAAGAAGAGAGTGTAAGTCAGTATCCAAAAGTGGTGAATAATATTTTATATTGTTGTGGCTGTCACTACAAAACTAATGTGTCTGTGTAAAAAAAAAAAGAGTTTTAACGAAAACTATGAAGAAAAAAGGTGAGCCGGGTTACCGGACACTTGATCCCGGTCTCCCAGACTCAGAGTTTAAGAGCCAGTACCAACCCTCTCTCCTCCCCCGAAATCTTTAGCACAGTGACGTTTACATAAGGTTAGCAACAGACCGACTTTTTTAATTTATAGAGGAGAGTCCCTTGAAATGAAACGGTGTGTGAAACCTACATGTAATAAGTCCAGTTTCATAAGTCTACATTCACCAAGACAAAAATGTCTGGTGAGAATAGGAATAAAAGAGAAAAGAACTCTTTAGATGTTAGGGTCTAAGAATTTTCTAACGAAGACAGTGAACACCCACCCTTTCCTATCAACATCTGAAATGAACCAGAAATTTTTTTGTGTGTTATATTGCGAAACAACACACAGACACACACACGGACACACACAGACACACACACACAGACACACACACACACACGGACGCACAGAAACACAGTAAAATATCACCTCACCCTCCTAAAGGCAGGAGGTAAAAATTAGCAAAACTCATCGAAAAATAGCCGCAGCGTTCATCAAAAAGCCTTTCCACATCATAAAAATTATGGTGGATGGTATTCGGTCGATTTCATATCAAATCCCTTCTAAAAGTATGGTCGTCACATATTGAAATACCTGCTATTTCCTGAAGGTTTGATGAAAGTTCGTCTACAACGCATCGAGATTTGAGTAGCAATAGGTGGGAGGGAAAATCAGAAAAGAGCTTTTCATTGTACGTTGCTATTTCCAGACGGCTGCACCTACGTTAAGGGAGACTTTCTGAACTGGAATGATTGGACACAGCATTCATCGACTTCTCCGCCTATTTGGGGGGAAAGAAAATTGTTTGAAGACAGGAATGAACGGAGGCGTATCAAATGGAATTCTGTGGATTTTCACACTAGTGTGTTCCAGTAACAGTGACGGTTTTGCATAAATTCGATTGTCAAGAGGTGACACAAGAGTTTTCGATTGCGTAAAGTAACCAAGGATAGTACTCTAGTCTTCTTCTCTTAAATGTATTGGCCACCGGTAGCCTATTCCCAGACCCCAACATGTCGAGGGGAATAACATGATACTGGCAATCTAGTTTTCCTTCATTTACGTTTAAATCATTTCGTAACATGTTATCCTGATCTGCTTATTCAGTTTAGTCATTTATAAATTCGTAATCATTGTCAGTGATGCAAACTATGTCGAAAGCAAGAAGATAATGATACCATTCACTACAATATGAAGATGTAATATCCAACATAAAAATCTCGATAAAGAAGTTCTACCAAGTCAACACTGCCAATGTAATTTAAATTTTTATGTCTGCTTTCTTCCTGTCATCTGTTTACACTCACACTCTACTTGTTTACACAATGAATCATAACACTCAGACGATGTTCAGTAAATCGTACGTTACTTATAATTACCTGAGACTATCACGAAGAAAATTCGTAAAATCGATCACGTCCTCAATGAGTTGCAGGATTATGCTTTAAACTGCCAAGTTAAATATAATTGTCTGTTAGAAGAATGACTGACAGTTAATACTTATCACAATTTGAAAAACTAATGCAGCCATGACAAAGAAAAGTCAAGGTAATGTCTTTTAATGCGTAGTTCAGTGCAAAGAATGTGTCTTTAGCAAGAACAACATTAAACATTCTTAACCCAATCGATCACAGGATTTCTGGATTTTTTTTTCTTTTTGTGACCGTTAGACAGGGTTGCTAAGTTTGGAGGTCACCTTGTACACTGAATAGGTTACTGAAGACTGTATCTTAGGTTTTTAGATCAAAGAGTCTTTCTAAATAAAAAATAAAACGAAATAATCGAGAACGCAAGAAGAGAGTAAAAGTCAGTATCCAAAAGTGGTGAATATTATTTTCTATTGTTACAGCTGTCACCAGAACACTCATGTGTCTGTGGAAAGAAAAATGAGTTTTAACGAAAACTGAGAAGAAAAAAGGGGAGGCGGGTTACCGGACACCTGATCCCGGTCTCCCAGAATCAGAGTTTAGGAGGCAGTACCAACCCTCTGTCCTCCCCTAAAATCTTTACCACAGTGACGTTTACATAAAGTTAGCAACAGACCGACTGTTTTATTTTATATAGGAGAGTCCCTTGAAATGAAACGGTTTATGAAAGCTTCATGTAACATTTCCGGTTTCATAGGTCTACCTTCCTCTGGACAAAAATGTCTGGTGAAAACAGGAATAAAAGAGAAAAGATCTATTTAGATGTTAGGGTCTAAGAATTTTCCATTAAAGGCAGTAAACACCCACCCTTTTCTATCCAGTTCTAAAATGAGCCAGAAATATTTTTTGTGTTATATTGCAAAACAGCACACAGACACACACACACACGCACGCACAGAAACACAGTAAAATATCACCTCGCCCTCCTAAAGGCAGGAGGTAAAAATTAGCAAAACTAATCGAAAAATAGCCGCAGCGTTTGTCAAAAAGCTTTTCCACATCAAAAAAATTATTGCGGATTGTATTCGGTCGATTTCTTATCAAATTGCCTCTAAAAGTAACGGTCGTCACATATGCAAATAGCTGCTATTTCCAGAAGGTTTGATGAAAGTTCGTCCACAACGCATCGAGATTTGAGTAGGTATAGGTGGGAGGGTAAATCAGAAAAGAGCTTTTTACTGTACCGTTGCAATTTCCAGACGGCTGCACCTACGTTAAGGGAGACTTTCTGAACTGGATTGATTGAACAGAGCATTCATCGACTTCTCCGCCTATTTGGGGGTAAAGAAAATTGTTTCAAGACAGGAATGAACGGAGGCGTATCAAATGGAATTCTGTTGATTTTCACACTAGTGTGTTCCGGTAACAGTGACGGTCTTGCATAATTTCGATTGTCAAGAGGTGATAGGAGAGTTTTCGATTGCATAAAGCAACCAAGGATAGTACTCTAGTCTTCTTCTCTTAAATGTATTGGCCACCGGTAGCCAGGTCCCAAACCCCATAATGTCTAGGGGAATAACATGACACTGGCAATCTAGTTTTCCTTCATTCAGGTTTAAATAATTTCGTAAAAAGTTATCCTGATCTGCTTATTCAGTTTAGTCATTTATAACTTTGTAATGTTTGTCAGTGATGCAAACTATGTCGAAGGCAAGAAGATATTGATACCATTCACTACAATATGTAGGTGTAATATCCAACATACACATCTCGATAAAGAAGTTCTACCAAGTCAACACTGCAATAGTAATTTAAATGTTTATGTCTGCTTTCTTCCTGTCATCTGTTTAAACTCACACTCTACTTGTATTACACAATGAATCATAACACTCAGACGAGGTCAAGTAAATCGTACGTTACTTATAATTACCTGATGAGTTGCAGGATTATGCTTTAAACTGACAAGTAAAATATAATTATCTGTTAGAAGAATGATTGACAATTAATATTTATCACAATTTGAAAAACTAATCCAGCCATGACAAAGAGAAGTCAAGGTAATGTCTTTTAATAAGCAGTTCAGCGCAAAGAATGTGTCTTTAGCAAGAACAACATAAAACATCCTTTACCCAATCGATCACAGGATTTCTGGATTTTTTTTTCTTTTTGTGACCGTTAGATAGGGTTGCTAAGTTTGGAGGTCACCTTGTACACTGAATAGGTTACTGAAGACTGTATCTTAGCTCTTTAGATCAAGGAGTGCTTGTAAATCTGAAAAAAAAAAAAAAAAAACAATTATGGAGAAAGCAAGAAAAGAGTATAAGTAAGTATCCAATAGTGCTGAATATTATTTTCTATTATTGCAGCTGTCATCAGAACACTCATGTGTCTGTGGAAAGAAAAATCAGTTTTAACGAAAACTGAGATGAAAAAAGGGGAGGCGGGTTACCGGACACCTGATCCCGGTCTCCCAGAATCAGAGTTTAAGAGCCAGTACCAACCCTCTCTCCTCCCCTTAAATCTTTAGCACAGTGACGTTTACATAAAGTTAGCAACAGACCGACTGTTTTATATTATATAGGAGAGTCCATTGAAATGAAACGGTTTATGACAGCTTCATGTAACATTTCCGGTTTCATAAGTCTACCTTCGCCTGGACAAAAATGTCTGGTGAAAACAGGAATAAAAGAGAAAAAATCTCTTTATATGTTTGGGTTTAAGAATTTTCCAATAAAGGGAATAAACACCCACCCTTTTCTATCCATTTCTGAAATGAGCCAGAAATATTTTTTGTGTTATATTGCAAAACAACACACACACACACACACACACACACACAGAGTCAAATATCACCTCGTCTTCCTAAAGGCGAGAGGTAAAAATTAGTAAAACTCTTTTACGAGTAAATATACCAGCAGCGTTTATCAAAAAGCCTTTCCACATCAAAAGATATATGCAGGCTGGTATTCGGTCGTTTTCTTAGAAAATGCTATCTAAAAGTAATGGTCGTCACATATCCAATTACTTGCTATTTCCTGAAGGTTTGATGCAAGTTCGTCCACAACGCATCGAGATTTGAATAGGAATGGGTTGGAGGGAAAGAAGAAAAGAGCTTTTCAATGTACAGTTGTTATTTCCAGACGGCTACATCCAAGTTACGGGAGACTTTCTGAACTGGATTCATTTGACACAGCTTTCATCGACTTCTCCGCGTATTTGAGGGGAAAGAAAATTGTTTGAAGACAGGAATGAACGGAGGCGTATTAACGAGAATTCTGTGTATTTACACACTAGTGTGCTCCAGTAACGGTGACGGTCTTGCATAATTTCCATTGTCATGAGGTAAGAGGACAGTTTTCGATTTCATAAAGGAACCAAGGATAGTAAACTAGTCTTTTTCTCTTAAATGTATTGGTCACAGGTCGCCAAACCATAGACCCCACAATGTCGAGGGGAATACCATGACACGGACAATCTAGTTTTCCTTTATTCACGTTTAAATCATTTCGTAACATGTTATCCTGATCTTCTTATTCAATTTACTCATTAATAACTTCGTAATGTTTGTCAGTGATGCAAACTATGCCGAAAGCAAGAAGATAATGATACCATTCACTACAATATGAAGGTGTAATATCCAACATACATATCTCGATAAAGAAGTTCTACGAAGTCAACACTGCAATAGTAATTTAAATTTTTATGTCTGCTTTCTTCCTGTCATCTGTTTAAAGTCACACTCTTCTTGTATTACACAATGAATCATAACACTCAGGCGATGTCAAGTAAATCGTACGTTACTTATAATTACCTGAGAGTATCACGAAGAAGATACGTAAAATCGATCACGTCCTGAATGAGTTGCAGGATTATGCTTTAAACTGCCAAGATAAATATAATAATCTGTTAGAAGAATGATTGACAGTTAATACTTATCACAATTTGAAAAACTAATGCAGCCATGACAAAGAGAAGTCAAGGTAATGTCTTTTAATGCGCAGTCCAGCGCAAAGAATGTGTCTTTAGCAAGAACAACATAAAACATTCTTAACCCAATCGATCACAGGATTTTTGGATTTTTTTTTTTTTTTTTTTGTGACCGTTAGACAGGGTTGCTAAGTTTGGAGGTCACCTTGTACACTGAATAGGTTACTGAAGACTGTATCTTAGCTCTCTAGATCAAGGAGAGTTTGTAAATCTTAAAAAAAAAAAAAAAAAAAACATAATTATGGAGAAAGCAAGAACAGATTATAAGTAAGCATCGAAAAGTGGTGAATTTTATTTTCTATTGTTGCAGCTGTCACCAGAACACTCATGTGTCTGTGGAAAGAAAAATGAGTTTTAACGAAAACTGAGAAGAAAAAAGGGGAGGCGGGTTACCGGACACCTGATCCCGGTCTCCCAGAATCAGAGTTTAAGAGCCAGTACCAACCCTCTCTCCTCCCCTAAAATCTTTAGCACAGTGACGTTTACATAAAGTTAGCAACAGACCGACTGTTTTATTTTTTATAGGAGAGTCCCTTGAAATGAAGCGGTTTATGAAAGCTTCATATAACATTTCCGGTTTCATAAGTCTACCTTCCTCTGGACAAAAATGTCTGGTGAGAACAGGAATAAAAGAGAAATGATCTCTTTAGATGTTAGGGTCTAAGAATTTACAAATAAAGTCAGTAAACACCCACCCTTTTCTATCCATTTCTGAAATGAGCCAGAAATATTTTTTCTGTTATATTGCAAAACAACACACACACACACACAAATAGACACACACACACACACACACACACACACACACACACACACACACACACACACAGTCAAATATCACCTCCCCTTCCTAAAGCGGGGAGGTAAAAATTAGTAAAACTCTTCGAAATATACCCGCAGCGTTTATCAAAAAGCCTTTCCACATCAAAAGATATATGAAGTCTGGTATTCGGTCGTTTTCTAAGCAAATCCTATCTAAAAGTAATGGTCGTCACATATCCAAATAGTTGCTATTTCCTGAAGGTTTGATGAAAGTTGATCAACAGCGGATCGAGATTTGAATAGGAATAGGTGAGAGGGAAAGAAGAAAAGAGCTTTTCATTGTACAGTTGCTATTTCTAGACGGCTACATCTAAGTTACGGGAGACTTTCTGATCTGGACTGATTGGACATAGCAATCATCAACTTCTCCGTGTATTTGAGGGGAAAGAAAGTTGTCTGAAGACAGGAATGAACGGAGGCGTATTAAAGGGAATTCTGTGTATTTACACACTAGTGTGCTCCAGTAACGGTGACGGTCTTCCATAATTTCGATTGTCAAGAGGTGAGAGGAGAGTTTTCGATTTCGTAAAGCAATCAAGGATAGTAAACTAGTCTTTTTTTCTTAAATGTATTGGCCACAGGTAGCCTAGCCCAAGACCAGATAATGTCGAGGGGTAATAACATGACACGGACAATCTAGTTTTCCTTTATTCACGTTTAAATCATTTCGTAACATGTTATCCTGATCTTCTTATTCAATTTAATCATTAATAACTTCGTAATGTTTGTTAATGATACAAACAATGCCGAAAGCAAGATGATAATGATACCATTCACTACAATATGAAATTGTAATATCCAACATAAAAATTTCGATAAAGAAGTTCTACGAAGTCAACACTGCCAAAGTAATTTAAATTTTTATGTCTCATATCTTCCTGTCATCTGTCTAAACTCACACTCTACCTGTATTACATGATGAATCATAACACTCAGACGATGAAAAGTAAATCGTACGTTACTTATAATTATCTGAGAGTATCACGAATAAAATACCTATAATCGATCACTTCCTGAATGAGTTTCAGGATTATGCTTTAAACTGCCAAGTTAAATATAATTTAGTGTTAGAAAAATGACTAACAGTTAATACTTATCACAATTTGAAAAACTAATGCAGCCATAACAAAGAGAAGGCAAGATAATGTCTTTTAATGCGCAGTTCAGAACAAAGAATGTGTCTTTAGCAAGAACAACATAAAACATTGTAAATCTAATCGATGAAAGGATTTGATTTTTTTCTTTCTTTTATGTGACCGTTAGACAGGCTTGCTTATTCTGAAGGTCACCTTGTACACTGAATAGGTTACTGAAGACTGCATCTTAGCTCTTTATATCCAAGAGTCTTTAAAAAAAAAAAAAAAAAAAAAAACGTAATTATCAAGAAAGCAAGAAGAGAGTGTAAGTCAGTATCCAAAAGTGGTGAATAATATTTTATATTGTTGTGGCTGTCACTACAAAACTAATGTGTCTGTGTAAAAAAAAAAAGAGTTTTAACGAAAACTATGAAGAAAAAAGGTGAGCCGGGTTACCGGACACTTGATCCCGGTCTCCCAGACTCAGAGTTTAAGAGCCAGTACCAACCCTCTCTCCTCCCCTGAAATCTTTAGCACAGTGACGTTTACATAAGGTTAGCAACAGACCGACTTTTTTAATTTATAGAGGAGAGTCCCTTGAAATGAAACGGTGTGTGAAACCTACATGTAATATGTCCAGTTTCATAAGTCTACATTCACCAGGACAAAAATGTCTGGTGAGAATAGGAATAAAAGAGAAAAGATCTCTTTAGATGTTAGGGTCTAAGAATTTTCTAACGAAGACAGTGAACACCCACCCTTTCCTATCAACATCTGAAATGAACCAGAAATTTTTTTGTGTGTTATATTGCGAAACAACACACAGACACACACACGGACACACACACACACACACACACACACACACACACACACACACACACACACACACACGGACGCACAGAAACACAGTAAAATATCACCTCACCCTCCTAAAGGCAGGAGGTAAAAATTAGCAAAACTCATCGAAAAATAGCTGCAGCGTTCATCAAAAAGCCTTTCCACATCATAAAAATTATGGTGGATGGTATTCGGTCGATTTCATATCAAATCCCTTCTAAAAGTATGGTCGTCACATATTGAAATACCTGCTATTTCCTGAAGGTTTGATGAAAGTTCGTCTACAACGCATCGAGATTTGAGTAGCAATAGGTGGGAGGGAAAATCAGAAAAGAGCTTTTCATTGTACGTTGCTATTTCCAGACGGCTGCACCTACGTTAAGGGAGACTTTCTGAACTGGAATGATTGGACACAGCA
>NC_136975.1:7514185-7594287 GCF_032717465.1 Coenobita brevimanus | reverse complement strand
TAATCGATCAAAGGATTTCTGGATTTTTTTTTTCTTTTATGTGACCGTTAGACAGGCTTGCTAAGTTTGGAGGTCACCTTGTACACTGAATAGGTTACTGAAGACTGCATCTTAGCTCTTTAGATCAAAGAGTCTTTCTAAATAAAAAATAAAACGTAATTATCGAGAAAGCAAGAAGAGAGTATAAGTCAGTATCCAAAAGTGGTGAATAATATTTTATATTGTTGCGGCTGTCACCAGAACACTCATGTGTCTGTGCAAAGAAAAATGAGTTTTAACGAAAACTGTGAAGAAAAAGGGGAGGCGGGTTACCGGACACTTGATCCCGGTCTCCCAGAATCAGAGTTTAAGAGCCAGTACCAACCCTCTCTCCTCCCCTAAAATCTTTAGCACAGTGACGTTTACATAAAGTTAGCAACAGACCGACTGTTTTATTTTATAGAGGAGAGTCCCTTGAAATGAAACGGTGTATGAAACCTACATGTAATATTTCCAGTTTCATAAGTCTACATTCACCTGAACAAAAATGTCTGGTGAGACTAGGAATAAAAGAGAAAAGATCTCTTTAGATGTTAGGGTCTAAGAATTTTCTAATGAAGACAGTAAACACCCACCCTTTCCTATCAACATCTGAAATGAACCAGAAAATTTTTTGTGTGTTATATTGCGAAACAACACACAGACACACACACACACACACACACACACACACACACACACACACACACACACACACACACACGCACGCACAGAAACACAGTAAAATATCACCTCGCCCTCCTAAAGGCAAGAGGTAAAAATTAGCAAAACTCATCGAAATATAGCCGCAGCGTTTATCAAAAAGCCTTTCCACATCATAAAAAATATGGCGGATGGTATTCGGTCGATTTCTTATCAAATCCCTTCTAAAAGTAATGGTCGTCACATATCCAAATAGCTGCTATTTCCTGAATGTTTGATGAAAGTTCGTCCACAACGCATCGAGATTTGAATAGGAATGGGTGGGAGGGAAAATCAGAAAAGAGCTTTTCATTGTACCGTTGCTATTTCCAGACTGCTGCACCTACGTTACGGGAGACTTTTTGAACTGGATTGATTGGACACAGCATTCATCGACTTCTCCGCCTACTTGGGGGGAAAGAAAATTGAAGACAGGAATGAACGGAGGCGTATTAAAGGGAATGCTGTGGATTTTCACACTAGTGTGTTCCAGTAACAGTGACGATCTTGCATAATTTCGATTGTCAAGAGGTGACAGGAGAGTTTTCGATTGCGTAAAGCAACCAAGGATAGTACTCTAGTCTTCTTCTCTTAAATGTATTGGCCACCGGTAGCCTAGTCCCAGACCCCACCATGTCGAGGGGAATAACATGACACTGACAATCTAGTTTTCCTTCATTCAGGTTTAAATCATTTCGTAACATGTTATCCTGATCTTCTTATTCAATTTAATCATTAATAATTTCGTAATGTTTGTCAGTGATGCAAACTATGCCGAAAGCAAGAAGATAATGATACCATTCACTACAATATGAAGGTGTAACATCCAACATAAACATCTCGATAAAGAAGTTCTACGAAGTCAACACTGCCAAAGTAATTAAAATTTTTATGTCTCATTTCTTCCTGTCATCTGTCTAAACTCACACTCTACCTGTATTACACGATGAATCATAACACTCAGACGATGAAAAGTAAATCGTACGTTACTTATAATTATCTGAGAGTATCACGAATAAAATACCTAAAATCGATCACGTCCTGAATGAGTTTCAGGATTATGCTTTAAACTGCCAAGTTAAATATAATTTAGTGTCAAAAAAATGACTGACAGTTAATAGTTATCACAATTTGAAAACTAATGCAGCCATGACAAAGGGAAGTCAAGGTAATGTCTTTTAATGCGCAGTTCAGTACAAAGAATGTGTCTTTAGCAAGAACAACATAAAACATTCTAAATCTAATTGATCAAAGCGTTTCTGGATTTTTTTTTCTTTTATGTGACTGTTAGACAGGCTTGCTAAGTTTGGAGGTCACCTTGTACACTGAATAGGTTACTGAAGACAGCATCTCAGCTCATTAGATCAAAGAGTCTTTCTAAATAAAAAATAAAGCGTAATTATCGAGAAAACAAGAAGAGAGTATAAGTCAGTATCTAAAAGTGGTGAATAATATTTTATGTTGTTGCGGCTGTCACCAGAACACTCATGTGTCTGTGCAAAGAAAAATGAGTTTTAACGAAAACTGTGAAGAAAATATGGGAGGCGGGTTACCGGACACTTGATCCCGGTCTCCCAGAATCAGAGTTTAAGAGCCAGTACCAACCCTCTCTCCTCCCCTAAAATCTTTAGCACAGTGACGTTTACATAAAGTTAGCAACAGACCGACTGTTTTATTTTATAGAGGAGAGTCCCTTGAAATGAAACGGTGTATGAAACCTACATGTAATATTTCCAGTTTCATAAGTCTACATTCACCTGGACAAAAATGTCTGGTGAGAATAGGAATAAAAGAGAAAAGATCTCTTTAGATGTTAGGGTCTAAGAATTTTCTAATGAAGACAGTAAACACCCACCCTTTCCTATCAACATCTGAAATGAACCAGAAAATTGTGTGTGTGTTATATTGCTAAACAACACACAGACACACAAACAGACACACACACACACACACACACGCACGCACAGAAACACAGTAAAATATCACCTCGCTCTCCTAAAGGCAGGAGGTAAAAATTAGCAAAACTCATCGAAATATAGCCGCAGCGTTTATCAAAAAGCCTTTCCACATCATAAAAAATATGGCGGATGGTATTCGGTCGATTTCTTATCAAATCCCTTCTAAAAGTAATGGTCGTCACATATCCAAATAGCTGCTATTTCCTGAATGTTTGATGAAAGTTCGTCCACAACGCATCGAGATTTGAATAGGAATGGGTGGGAGGGAAAATCAGAAAAGAGCTTTTCATTGTACCGTTGCTATTTCCAGACGGCTGCACCTACGTTACGGGAGACTTTCTGAACTGGATTGATTGGACACAGCATTCATCGACTTCTCCGCCTATTAGGGGAAAAAAAAATTGTTTGAAGACAGGAATGAACGGAGGCGTATTAAAGGGAATTCTGTGGATTTTCACACTAGTGTGTTCCAGTAACAGTGACGGTCTTGCATAATTTCGATTGTCAAGAGGTGACAGGAGAGTTTTCGATTGCGTAAAGCAACCAAGGATAGTACTCTAGTCTTCTTCTCTTAAATGTATTGGCCACCGGTAGCCTAGTCCCAGACCCCACCATGTCGAGGGGAATAACATGACACTGACAATCTAGTTTTCCTTCATTCAGGTTTAAATCATTTCGTAACATGTTATCCTGATCTTCTTATTCAATTTAATCATTAATAATTTCGTAATGTTTGTCAGTGATGCAAACTATGCCGAAAGCAAGAAGATAATGATACCATTCACTACAATATGAAGGTGTAATATCCAACATAAACATCTCGATAAAGAAGTTCTACGAAGTCAACACTGCCAAAGTAATTTAAATTTTTATGTCTCATTTCTTCCTGTCATCTGTCTAAACTCACACTCTACCTGTATTACACGATGAATCATAACACTCAGACGATGAAAAGTAAATCGTACGTTACTTATAATTATCTGAGAGTATCACGAATAAAATACCTAAAATCGATCACGTCCTGAATGAGTTTCAGGATTATGCTTTAAACTGCCAAGGTAAATATAATTTAGTGTCAAAAAAATGACTGACAGTTAATAGTTATCACAATTTGAAAAACTAATGCAGCCATGACAAAGAGAAGTCAAGGTAATGTCTTTTAATGCGCAGTTCAGTACAAAGAATGTGTCTTTAGCAAGAACAACATAAAACATTCTAAATCTAATCGATCAAAGGATTTCTGGATTTTTTTTTTCTTTTATGTGACCGTTAGACAGGCTTGCTAAGTTTGGAGGTCACCTTGTACACTGAATAGGTTACTGAAGACTGCATCTTAGCTCTTTAGATCAAAGAGTCTTTCTAAATAAAAAATAAAACGTAATTATCGAGAAAGCAAGAAGAGAGTATAAGTCAGTATCCAAAAGTGGTGAATAATATTTTATATTGTTGCGGCTGTCACCAGAACACTCATGTGTCTGTGCAAAGAAAAATGAGTTTTAACGAAAACTGTGAAGAAAAAAGGGGAGGCGGGTTACCGGACACTTGATCCCGGTCTCCCAGAATCAGAGTTTAAGAGCCAGTACCAACCCTCTCTCCTCCCCTAAAATCTTTAGCACAGTGACGTTTACATAAAGTTAGCAACAGACCGACTGTTTTATTTTATAGAGGAGAGTCCCTTGAAATGAAACGGTGTATGAAACCTACATGTAATATTTCCAGTTTCATAAGTCTACATTCACCTGGACAAAAATGTCTGGTGAGAATAGGAATCAAAGAGAAAAGATCACTTTAGATGTTAGGGTCTAAGAATTTTCTAATGAAGATAGTAAACACCCACCCTTTCCTATCAACATCTGAAATGAACCAGATAATTTTTATGTGTTATATTGCTAAACAACACACAAACACGCAGACAAACACACACATACACACACACACACACACACACACACACACACACACACACACACACACACACACACACACACGCACGCACAGAAACACAGTAAAATATCACCTCGCTCTCCTAAAGGCAGGAGGTAAAAATTAGCAAAACTCATCGAAATATAGCCGCAGCGTTTATCAAAAAGCCTTTCCACATCATAAAAAATATGGCGGATGGTATTCGGTCGATTTCTTATCAAATCCCTTCTAAAAGTAATGGTCGTCACATATCCAAATAGCTGCTATTTCCTGAATGTTTGATGAAAGTTCGTCCACAACGCATCGAGATTTGAATAGGAATGGGTGGGAGGGAAAATCAGAAAAGAGCTTTTCATTGTACCGTTGCTATTTCCAGACGGCTGCACCTACGTTACGGGAGACTTTCTGAACTGGATTGATTGGACACAGCATTCATCGACTTCTCCGCCTATTTGGGGGGAAAGAAAATTGTTTGAAGACACGAATGAACGGAGGCGTATTAAAGGGAATTCTGTGGATTTTCACACTAGTGTGTTCCAGTAACAGTGACGGTCTTGCATAATTTCGATTGTCAAGAGGTGACAGGAGAGTTTTCGATTGCGTAAAGCAACCAAGGATAGTACTCTAGTCTTCTTCTCTTAAATGTATTGGCCACCGGTAGCCTAGTCCCAGACCCCACCATGTCGAGGGGAATAACATGACACGGACAATCTAGTTTTCCTTAATTCAGGTTTAAATTTTTTCGTAACATGTTATCCTCATCTGCTTATTCAATTTAATCATTAATAACTTCGTAATGTTTGTCAGTGATGCAAACTATGCCGAAAGCAAGAAGATAATGATACCATTCACTACAATATGAAGGTGTAACATCCAACATAAACATCTCGATAAAGAAGTTCTACGAAGTCAACACTGCCAAAGTAATTAAAATTTTTATGTCTCATTTCTTCCTGTCATCTGTCTAAACTCACAATCTACCTGTATTACACGATGAATCATAACACTCAGACGATGAAAAGTAAATCGTACGTTACTTATAATTATCTAAGAGTATCACGAATAAAATACCTAAAATCGATCACGTCCTGAATGAGTTTCAGCATTATGCTTTAAACTGCCAAGTTAAATATAATTTAGTGTTAGAAAAATGACTGGCAGTTAATACTTATCATAGTTTGAAAAAGTAATGCAGCCATGGCAAAGGGAAGTCAAGGTAATGTGTTTTAATGCGCAGTTCAGAACAAAGAATGTGTCTTTAGCAAGATCAATATAAAACATTCTAAATCTAATCGATCAAAGGATTTCTGGATTTTTTTTTCTTTTATGTGACCGTTAGACAGGCTTGCTAAGTTTGGAGGTCACCTTGTACACTGAATAGGTTACTGAAGACTGCATCTTAGCTCTTTAGATCAAAGAGTCTTTCTAAATAAAAAATAAAACGTAATTATCGAGAAAGCAAGAAGAGAGTATAAGTCAGTATCCAAAAGTGGTGAATAATATTTTATATTGTTGCGGCTGTCACCAGAACACTCATGTGTCTGTGCAAAGAAAAATGAGTTTTAACGAAAACTGTGAAGAAAAAAGGGGAGGCGGGTTACCGGACACTTGATCCCGGTCTCCCAGAATCAGAGTTTAAGAGCCAGTACCAACCCTCTCTCCTCCCCTAAAATCTTTAGCACAGTGACGTTTACATAAAGTTAGCAACAGACCGACTGTTTTATTTTATAGAGGAGAGTCCCTTGAAATGAAACGGTGTATGAAACCTACATGTAATATTTCCAGTTTCATAAGTCTACATTCACCTGAACAAAAATGTCTGGTGAGAATAGGAATAAAAGAGAAAAGATCTCTTTAGATGTTAGGGTCTAAGAATTTTCTAATGAAGAAAGTAAACACCCACCCTTTCCTATCAACATCTGAAATGAACCTGAAAATTTTGCGTGTGATATATTGCGATACAACACACACACACACACACACACACACACACACACACACACACACACACACACACACACACTCACGCACAGAAACACAGTAAAATATCACCTCGCTCTCCTAAAGCCAGGAGGTAAAAATTAGCAAAACTCATCGAAATATAGCCGCAGCGTTTATCAAAAAGCCTTTCCACATCATAAAAAATATGGCGGATGGTATTCGGTCGATTTCTTATCAAATCCCTTCTAAAAGTAATGGTCGTCACATATCCAAATAGCTGCTATTTCCTGAAGGTTTGATGAAAGTTCGTCGACAACGCATCGAGATTTGAATAGGAATGGGTGGGAGGGAAAATCAGAAAAGAGCTTTTCATTGTACCGTTGCTATTTCCAGACGGCTGCACCTACGTTACGGGAGACTTTCTGAACTGGATTGATTGGACACAGCATTCATCGACTTCTCCGCCTATTTGGGGGGAAGGAAAATTGTTTGAAGACAGGAATGAACCGAGGCGTATTAAAGGGAATTCTGTGTATTTTCACACTAGTGTGTTCCAGTAATAGTGACGATCTTGGATAATTTCGATTGTCAAGAGGTGACAGGAGAGTTTTCGATTGCGTAAAGCAACCAAGGATAGTACTCTAGTCTTCTACTCTTAAATGTATTGGCCACCGGTAGCCTAGTCCCAGACCCCACCATGTCGAGGGGAATAACATGACACTGACAATCTAGTTTTCCTTCATTCAGGTTTAAATCATTTCGTAACATGTGATCCTGATCTGCTTATTCAGTTTAGTCATTTATAACTTCGTAATGTTTGTCAGTGATGCAAACTAAGCCGAAAGCAAGAAGATAATGATACCATTCATTACAATATGAAGGTGTAATATCCAACATAAACATCTCGATAAAGAAGTTCTACCAAGTCAACACTGCCAAAGTAATTTAAATTTTTATGTCTCATTTCTTCCTGTCATCTGTCTAAACTCACACTCTACCTGTATTACACGATGAATCATAACACTCAGACGATGAAAAGTAAATCGTACGTTACTTATAATTATCTGAGAGTATCACGAATAAAATACCTAAAATCGATCACGTCCTGAATGAGTTTCAGGATTATGCTTTAAACTGCCAAGTTAAATATAATTTAGTGTTAGAAAAATGACTGACAGTTAATACTTATCACAATTTGAAAAACTAATGCAGCCATGACAAAGAGAAGTCAAGGTAATGTGTTTTAATGCGCAGTTCAGAACAAAGAATGTGTCTTTAGCAAGAACAACATAAAACATTCTAAATCTAATCGATCAAAGGATTTCTGGATTTTTTTTTTCTTTTATGTGACCGTTAGACAGGCTTGCTAAGTTTGGAGGTCACCTTGTACACTGAATAGGTTACTGAAGACTGCATCTTAGCTCTTTAGATCAAAGAGTCTTTCTAAATAAAAATAAAACGTAATTATCGAGAAAGCAAGAAGAGAGTATAAGTCAGTATCCAAAAGTGGTGAATAATATTTTATATTGTTGCGGCTGTCACCAGAACACTCATGTGTCTGTGCAAAGAAAAATGAGATTTAACGAAAACTGTGAAAAAAAAGGGGAGGCGGGTTACCGGACACTTGATCCCGGTCTCCCAGAATCAGAGTTTAAGAGCCAGTACCAACCCTCTCTCCTCCCCTAAAATCTTTAGCACAGTGACGTTTACATAAAGTTAGCAACAGACCGACTGTTTTATTTTATAGAGGAGAGTCCCTTGAAATGAAACGGTGTATGAAACCTACATGTAATATTTCCAGTTTCATAAGTCTACATTCACCTGGACAAAAATGTCTGGTGAGAATAAGAATCAAACAGAAAAGATCTCTTTAGATGTTAGGGTCTAAGAATTTTCTAATGAAGACAGTAAACACCCACCCTTTCCGATCAACATCTGAAATGAACCAGAAAATTTTTTATGTGTTATATTGCTAAACAACACACAAACACACACACACACACACACACACACACACACACACACACACACACACACACACACACACACACACGCACGCACGCACAGAAACACAGTAAAATATCACCTCGCTCTCCTAAAGGCAGGAGGTAAAAATTAGCAAAACTCATCGAAATATAGCCGCAGCGTTTATCAAAAAGCCTTTCCACATCAAAAAAAATACGCCGGATGGTATTCGGTCGATTTCTTATCAAATCCCTTCTAAAAGTAATGGTCGTCACATATCCAAATAGCTTCTATTTCCTGAAGATTTGATGAAAATTCGTCGACAACGCATCGAGATTTGAATAGGAATGGGTGGTAGGGAAAATGAAAAAAGAGCTTTTCATTGTACCGTTGCTATTTCCAGACGGCTGCACCTAAGGTACGGGAGACTTTCTGAACTGGATTGATTGGACACAGCATTCATCGACTTCTCCGCCTATTTGGGGGGAAAGAAAATTGTTTGAAGACACAAATGAACGGAGGCGTATTAAAGGGAATTCTGTGTATTTTCACACTAGTGTGTTCCAGTACTAGTGACGGTCTTGCATAATTTCGATTGTCAAGAGGTGACACAAGAGTTTTCGATTGCGTAAAGCAACCAAGGATAGTACTCTAGTCTTGTTCTCTTCAATGTATTGGCCACCGGTAGCGTAGTCCCAGACCCCACCATGTCGAGGGGAATAACATGACACGGACAATCTAGTTTTCCTTCATTCAGGTTTAAATCATTTCGTAACACGTTATCCTGATCTGCTTATTCAATTTAATCATTAATAACTTCGAACTGTTTGTCAGTGATGCAAACTATGCCGAAAGCAAGAACATAAATGATACCATTCAAAACAATATGAAGGTGTAATATCCAACATAAACATCTCGATAAAGAAGTTGTACGAAATCAACACTGCCAAAGTAATTTAAATTTGTATGTCTCATTTCTTCCTGTCATCTGTCTAAACTCACACTCTACCTGTATTACACGATGAATCATAACACTCAGACGATGAATAGTAAATCGTACGTTACTTATAATTATCTGAGAGTATCACGAATAAAATACCTGAAATCGATCACGTCCTGAATGAGTTTCAGGATTAGCTTTAAACTCCCAAGTTAAATATAATTTAGTGTTAGAAAAATGACTGGCTGTTAAAACTTATCACAATCTGAAAAAGTAATGACAAAGAGAAGTCAAGGTAATGTGTTTTAATGGGCAGTTCAGAGCAAAAAATGTGTCTTTAGAAAGAACAACATAAAACATTCTAAATCTAATCGACCAAAGGATTTATGTTTTTTTTTTTTTCTTTTATGTGACCGTTAGACAGGCTTGTTAAGTTTGGAGGTCACCTTGTACACTGAATAGATTACTGAAGACTGCATCTTAGCTCTTTAGATCAATGAGTCTTTCTAAATAAATAATAACACGCAATTATCGAGAAAGCAAGAAGAGAGTATAAGTCAGTATCCAAAAGTGGTGAATAATATTTTATATTGTTGCGGCTGTCAAGAGAACACTCATGTGTCTGTGCAAAGAAAAATGAGATTTAACGAAAACTGTGAAGAAGAAAGGGGAGGCGGGTTACCGGACACTTGATCCCGGTCTCCCAGAATCAGAGTTTAAGAGCCAGTACCAACCCTCTCTCCTCCCCTAAAATCTTAAGCACAGAGACGTTTACATAAAGTTAGCAACAGACCGACTGTTTTATTTTATAGAGGAGAGCCCCTTGAAATGAAACGGTGTATGAAACCTACATGTAATATTTCCAGTTTCATAAGTCTACATTCACCTGGACAAAAATGTCTGGTGAGAATAAGAATCAAACAGAAAAGATCTTTAGATGTTAGGGTCTAAGAATTTTCTAATGAAGACAGTAAGCACCCACCCTTTCCTATCAACATCTGAAATGAACCAGAAAATTGTGTGTGTGTTATATTGCTAAACAACACACAGACACACACACACACACACACACACACACACACACACACACACACACACGCACGCACAGAAACACAGTAAAATATCACCTCGCTCTCCTAAAGGCAGGAGGTAAAAATTAGCAAAACTCATCGAAATATAGCCGCAGCGTTTATCAAAAAGCCTTTCCACATCATAAAAAATACGGCGGATGGTATTCGGTCGATTTCTTATCAAATCCCTTCTAAAAGTAATGGTCGTCACATATCCAAATAGCTGCTATTTCCTGAAGGTTTGATGAAAGTTCGTCGACAACGCATCGAGATTTGAATAGGAATGGGTGGGAGGGAAAATCAGAAAAGAGCTTTTCATTGTACCGTTGCTATTTCCAGACGGCTGCACCTAAGGTACGGGAGACTTTCTGAACTGGATTGATTGGACACAGCATTCATCGACTTCTCCGCCTATTTGGGGGGAAAGAAAATTGTTTGAAGACACGAATGAACGGAGGCGTATTAAAGGGAATTCTGTGTATTTTCACACTAGTGTGTTCCAGTAATAGTGACGGTCTTCCATAATTTCGATTGTCAAGAGGTGACACAAGAGTTTTCGATTGCGTAAAGCAACCAAGGATAGTACTCTAGTCTTCTTCTCTTCAATGTATTGGCCACCGGTAGCGTAGTCCCAGACCCCACCATGTCGAGGGGAATAACATGACACGGACAATCTAGTTTTCCTTCATTCAGGTTTAAATCATTTCGTAACACGTTATCCTGATCTGCTTATTCAATTTAATCATTAATAACTTCGTAATGTTTGTCAGTGATGCAAACTATGCCGAAAGCAAGAAGATAATGATACCATTCACTACAATATGAAGGTGTAATATCCAACATAAACATCTCGATAAAGAAGTTCTACGAAGTCAACACTGCCAAAGTAATTTAAATTTGTATGTCTCATTTCTTCCTGTCATCTGTCGAAACTCACACTCTACCTGTATTACACGATGAATTATAACACTCAGACGATGAAAAGTAAATCGTACGTTACTTATAATTATCTGAGAGTATCACGAATAAAATACCTAAAATCGATCACGTCCTGAATGAGTTTCAGGATTAGCTTTAAACTGCCAAGTTAAATATAATTTAGTGTTAGAAAAATGCTGGCAGTTAAAACTTATCACAATTTGAAAAAGTAATGCAGCCATGACAAAGAGAAGTCAAGGTAATGTGTTTTAATGCGCAGTTCAGAACAAAGAATGTGTCTTTAGCAAGAATAACATAAAACATTCTAAATCTAATCGATCAAAGGATTTATGGATTTTTGTTTTCTTTTATGTGACCGTTAGACAGGCTTGCTAAGTTTGGAGGTCACCTTGTACACTGAATAGATTACTGAAGACTGCATCTTAGCTCTTTAGATCAATGAGTCTTTCTAAATAAAAAATAAAACTTAATTATCGAGAAAACAAGAAGAGAGTATAAGTCAGTATCCAAAAGTGGTGAATAATATTTTATATTGTTGCGGCTGTAAAGAGAACACTCATGTGTCTGTGCAAAGAAAAATGAGATTTAACGAAAACTGTGAAGAAAAAAGGGGAGGCGGGTTACCGGACACTTGATCCCGGCCTCCCAGAATCAGAGTTTAAGAGCCAGTACCAACCCTCTCTCCTCCCCTAAAATCTTTAGCACAGTGACGTTTACATAAAGTTAGCAACAGACCAACTGTTTTATTTTATAGAGGAGAGCCCCTTGAAATGAAACGGTGTATGAAACCTACATGTAATATTTCCAGTTTCATAAGTCTACATTCACCTGGACAAAAATGTCTGGTGAGAATAAGAATCAAACAGAAAAGATCTCTTTAGATGTTAGGGTCTAAGAATTTTCTAATGAAGACAGTAAACACCCACCCTTTCCGATCAACATCTGAAATGAACCAGAAAATTTTTTTATGTGTTATATTGCTAAACAACACACAAACACGCAGACAAACACACACATACACACACACACACACACACACACACACACACACACACACACACACACACACACGCACGCACGCACAGAAACACAGTAAAATATCACCTCGCTCTCCTAAAGGCAGGAGGTAAAAATTAGCAAAACTCATCGAAATATAGCCGCAGCGTTTATCAAAAAGCCTTTCCACATCATAAAAAATACGGTGGATGGTATTCGGTCGATTTGTTATCAAATCCCTTCTAAAAGTAATGGTCGTCACATATCCAAATAGCTGCTATTTCCTGAAGGTTTGATGAAAGTTCGTCGACAACGTATCGAGATTTGAATAGGAATGGGTGGTAGGGAAAATCAGGAAAGAACCTTTCATTGTACCGTTGCTATTTCCAGACGGCTGCACCTAAGGTACGGGAGACTTTCTGAACTGGATTGATTGGACACAGCATTCATCGACTTCTCCGCCTATTTGGGGGGAAAGAAAATTGTTTGAAGACACAAATGAACGGAGGCGTATTAAAGGGAATTCTGTGTATTTTCACACTAGTGTGTTCCAGTAATACTGATGGTCTTCCATAATTTCGATTGTCAAGAGGTGACACAAGAGTTTTCGATTGCGTAAAGCAACCAAGGATAGTATTCTAGTCTTCTTCTCTTCAATGTATTGGCCACCGGTAGCGTAGTCCCAGACCCCACCATGTCGAGGGGAATAACATGACACGGACAATCTAGTTTTCCTTCATTCAGGTTTAAATCATTTCGTAACACGTTATCCTAATCTGCTTATTCAATTTAATCATTAATAACTTCGAACTGTTTGTCAGTGATGCAAACTATGCCGAAAGCAAGAACATAAATGATACCATTCAAAACAATATGAAGGTGTAATATCCAAAATAAACATCTCGATAAAGAAGTTCTACGAAGTCAATACTGCCAAAGTAATTTAAATTTGTATGTCTCATTTCTTCCTGTCATCTGTCTAAACTCACATTCTACCTGTATTACACGATGAATCATAACACTCAGACGATGAAAAGTAAATCGTACGTTACTAATAATTATCTGAGAGTATCACGAATAAAATACCTAAAATCGATCACGTCCTGAATGAGTTTCAGGATTAGCTTTAAACTCCCAAGTTAAATATAATTTAGTGTTAGAAAAATGACTGGCTGTTAATACTTATCACAATTTGAAAAAGTAATGCAGCCATGACAAAGAGAAGTCAAGGTAATGTGTTTTAATGGGCAGTTCAGAACAAAAAATGTGTCTTTAGCAAGAACAACATAAAACATTCTAAATCTAATCGATCAAAGGATTTCTGGATTTTTTTTTCTTTTATGTGACCGTTAGACAGGTTTGCTAAGTTTGGAGGTCACCTTGTACACTGAATAGGTTACTGAAGACTGGATCTTAGCTCTTTAGATCAATGAGTCTTTCTAAATAAAAAATAACACGCAATTATCGAGAAAGCAAGAAGAGAGTATAAGTCAGTATCAAAAAGTGGTGAATAATATTTTATACTGTTGCGGCTATCAAGAGAACACTCATGTGTCTGTGCAAAGAAAAATGAGATTTAACGAAAACTGTGAAGAAAAAAGGGGAGGCGGGTTACCGGACACTTGATCCCGGTCTCCCAGAATCAGAGTTTAAGAGCCAGTACCAACCATCTCTCCTCCCCTAAAATCTTTAGCACAGAGACGTTTACATAAAGTTAGCAACAGACCGACTGTTTTATTTTATAGAGGAGAGCCCCTTGAAATGAAACGGTGTATGAAACCTACATGTAATATTTCCAGTTTCATAAGTCTACATTCACCTGGACAAAAATGTCTGGTGAGAATAAGAATCAAACAGAAAAGATCTCTTTAGATGTTAGGGTCTAAGAATTTTCTAATGAAGACAGTAAACACCCACCCTTTCCTATCAACATCCGAAATAAACCAGAAAATTGTGTGTGTGTTATATTGCTAAACAACACACAGACACACAAACAGACACACACACACACGCACGCACAGAAACACAGTAAAATATCACCTCGCTCTCCTAAAGGCAGGAGGTAAAAATTAGCAAAACTCATCGAAATATAGCAGCAGCGTTTATCAAAAAGCCTTTCCACATCATAAAAAATACTTCGGATGGTATTCGGTCGATTTCTTATCAAATCCCTTCTAAAAGTAATGGTCGTCACATATCCAAATAGCTGCTATTTCCTGAAGGTTTGATGAAAGTTCGTCGACAACGCATCGAGATTTGAATAGGAATGGGTGGGAGGGAAAATCAGAAAAGACCTTTCCATTGTACCGTTGCTATTTCCAGACGGCTACACCTAAGGTACGGGAGACTTTCTGAACTGGATTGATTGGACACAGCATTCATCGACTTCTCCGCCTATTTGGGGGGAAAGAAAATTGTTTGAAGACACGAATGAACGGAGGCGTATTAAAGGGAATTCTGTGTATTTTCACACTAGTGTGTTCCAGTAATAGTGACGGTCTTCCATAATTTCGATTGTCAAGAGGTGACACAAGAGTTTTCGATTGCGTAAAGCAACCAAGGATAGTACTCTAGTCTTTTTCTCTTCAATGTATTGGCCACCGGTAGCGTAGTCCCAGACCCCACCATGTCGAGGGGAATAACATGACACGGACAATCTAGTTTTCCTTCATTCAGGTTTAAATCATTTCGTAACACGTTATCCTGATCTGCTTATTCAATTTAATCATTAATAACTTCGTAATGTTTGTCAGTGATGCAAACTATGCCGAAAGCAAGAAGATAATGATACCATTCACTACAATATGAAGGTGTACTATCCAACATAAACATCTCGATAAAGAATTTCTACGAAGTCAACACTGCCAAAGTAATTTAAATTTGTATGTCTCATTTCTTCCTGTCATCTGTCGAAACTCACACTCTACCTGTATTACACGATGAATTATAACACTCAGACGATGAAAAGTAAATCGTACGTTACTTATAATTATCTGAGAGTATCACGAATAAAATACCTAAAATCGAACACGTCCTGAATGAGTTTCAGGATTAGCTTTAAACTGCCAAGTTAAATATAATTTAGTGTTAGAAAAATGCTGGCAGTTAAAACTTATCACACTTTGAAAAAGTAATGCAGCCATGACAAAGAGAAGTCAAGGTAATGTGTTTTAATGCGCAGTTCAGAACAAAGAATGTGTTTTTAGCAAGAACAACATAAAACTTTCTAAATCTAATCGATCAAGGGATTTATGGATTTTTTTTTCTTTTATGTGACCGTTAGACAGGCTTGCTAAGTTTGGAGGTCACCCTGTACACTGAATAGATTACTGAAGACTGCATCTTAGCTCTTTAGATCAATGAGTCTTTCTAAATAAAAAATAAAACTTAATTATCGAGAAAACAAGAAGAGAGTATAAGTCAGTATCCAAAAGTGGTGAATAATATTTTATATTGTTGCGGCTGTCAAGAGAACACTCATGTGTCTGTGCAAAGAAATATGAGATTTAACGAAAACTGTGAAAAAAAAAAAAGGGGAGGCGGGTTACCGGACACTTGATCCCGGTCTCCCAGAATCAGAGTTTAAGAGCCAGTACCAACCCTCTCTCCTCCCCTAAAATCTTTAGCACAGTGACGTTTACATAAAGTTAGCAACAGACCAACTGTTTTATTTTATAGAGGAGAGCCCCTTGAAATGAAATGGTGTATGAAACCTACATGTAATATTTCCAGTTTCATAAGTCTACATTCACCTGGACAAAAATATCTTGTGAGAATAAGAATCAAACAGAAAAGATCTCTTTAGATGTTAGGGTCTAAGAATTTTCTAATGAAGACAGTAAACACCCACCCTTTCCGATCAACATCTGAAATGAACCAGAAAATTTTTTATGTGTTATATTGCTAAACAACACACAAACACGCAGACAAACACACACACACACACACACACACACACACACACACACACACGCACGCACAGAAACACAGTAAAATATCACCTCGCTCTCCTAAAGGCAGGAGGTAAAAATTAGCAAAACTCATCGAAATATAGCAGCAGCGTTTATCAAAAAGCCTTTCCACATCAAAAAAAATACGGCGGATGGTATTCGGTCGATTTCTTATCAAATCCCTTCTAAAAGTAATGGTCGTCACATATCCAAATAGCCGCTATTTCCTGAAGGTTTGATGAAAGTTCGTCGACAACGCATCGAGATTTGAATAGGAATGGGTGGTAGGGAAAATCAGAGAAGAGCCTTTCATTGTACCGTTGCTATTTCCAGACGGCTGCACCTAAGGTACGGGAGACTTTCTGAACTGGATTGATTGGACACAGCATTCATCGACTTCTCCGCCTATTTGGGGGGAAAGAAAATTGTTTGAAGACACAAATGAACGGAGGCGTATTAAAGGGAATTCTGTGTATTTTCACACTAGTGTGTTCCAGTAATAGTGACGGTCTTCCATAATTTCGATTGTCAAGAGGTGACACAAGAGTTTTCGAATGCGTAAAGCAACCAGTGATAGTACTCTAGTCTTGTTCTCTTCAATGTATTGGCCACCGGTAGCGTAGTCCCAGACCCCACCATGTCCAGGGGAATAACATGACACGGACAATCTAGTTTTCCTTCATTCAGGTTTAAATCATTTCGTAACACGTTATCCTGATCAGCTTATTCAATTTAATCATTAATAACTTCGAACTGTTTGTCAGTGATGCAAACTATGCCGAAAGCAAGAACATAAATGATACCATTCAAAACAATATGAAGGTGTAATATCCAACATAAACATCTCGATAAAGAAGTTCTACGAAGTCAATACTGCCAAAGTAATTTAAATTTGTATGTCTCATTTCTTCCTGTCATCTGTCTAAACTCACATTCTACCTGTATTACACGATGAATCATAACACTCAGACGATGAAAAGTAAATCGTACGTTACTTATAATTATCTGAGAGTATCACGAATAAAATACCTAAAATCGATCACGTCCTGAATGAGTTTCAGGATTAGCTTTAAACTCCCAAGTTAAATATAATTTAGTGTTAGAAAAATGACTGGCTGTTAATACTTATCACAATTTGAAAAAGTAATGCAGCCATGACAAAGAGAAGTCAAGGTAATGTGTTTTAATGGGCAGTTCAGAACAAAAAATGTGTCTTTAGCAAGAACAACCTAAAACATTCTAAATCTAATCGATCAAAGGATTTCTGGATTTTTTTTTCTTTTATGTGACCGTTAGACAGGTTTCCTAAGTTTAGAGGTCACCTTGTACACTGAATAGGTTACTGAAGACTGCATCTTAGCTCTTTAGATCAATGAGTCTTTCTAAATAAAAAATAACACGCAATTATCGAGAAAGCAAGAAGAGAGTATAAGTCAGTATCCAAAAGTGGTGAATAATATTTTATATTGTTGCGGCAGTCACCAGAACACTCATGTGTCTGTGCAAAGAAAAATGAGATTTAACGAAAACTGTGAAGAAAAAAGGGGAGGCGGGTTACCGGACACTTGATCCCGGTCTCCCAGAATCAGAGTTTAAGAGCCAGTACCAACCCTCTCTCCTCCCCTAAAATCTTTAGCACAGAGACGTTTACATAAAGTTAGCAACAGACCGACTGTTTTATTTTATAGAGGAGAGCCCCTTGAAATGAAACGGTGTATGAAACCTACATGTAATATTTCCAGTTTCATAAGTCTACATTCACCTGGACAAAAATGTCTGGTGAGAATAAGAATCAAACAGAAAAGATCTCTTTAGATGTTAGGGTCTAAGAATTTTCTAATGAAGACAGTAAACACCCACCCTTTCCTATCAACATCTGAAATGAACCAGAAAATTGTGTGTGTGTTATATTGCTAAACAACACATAGACACACAAACAGACACACACACACACACACACGCACTCACAGAAACACAGTAAAATATCACCTCGCTCTCCTAAAGGCAGGAGGTAAAAATTAGCAAAACTCATCGAAATATAGCCGCAGCGTTTATCAAAAAGCCTTTCCACATCATAAAAAATACGGCGGATGGTATTCGGTCGATTTCTTATCAAATCCTTTCTAAAAGTAATGGTCGTCACATATCCAAATAGCTGCTATTTCCTGAAAATTTGATGAAAGTTCGTCGACAACGCATCGAGATTTGATTAGGAATGGGTGGGAGGGAAAATCAGACAAGAGCTTTTCATTGTACCGTTGCTATTTCAAGACGGCTGCACCTAAGGTACGGGAGACTTTCTGAACTGGATTGATTGGACACAGCATTCATCGACTTCTCCGCCTATTTGGGGGGAAAGAAAATTGTTTGAAGACACGAATGAACGGAGGCGTATTAAAGGGAATTCTGTGCATTTTCACACTAATGTGTTCCAGTAATAGTGACGGTCTTCCATAATTTCGATTGTCAAGAGGTGACACAAGAGTTTTCGATTGCGTAAAGCAACCAAGGATAGTACTCTAGTCTTCTTCTCTTCAATGTATTGGCCACCGGTAGCGTAGTCCCAGACCCCACCATGTCGAGGGGAATAACATGACACGGACAATCTAGTTTTCCTTCATTCAGGTTTAAATCATTTCGTAACACGTTATCCTGATCTGCTTATTCAATTTAATCATTAATAACTTCGTAATGTTTGTCAGTGATGCAAACTATGCCGAAAGCAAGAAGATAATGATACCATTCACTACAATATGAAGGTGTAATATCCAACATAAACATCTCGATAAAGAAGTTCTACGAAGTCAACACTGCCAAAGTAATTTAAATTTGTATGTCTCATTTCTTCCTGTCATCTGTCGAAACTCACACTCTACCTGTATTACACGATGAATCATAACACTCAGACGATTAAAAGTAAATCGTACGTTACTTATAATTATCTGAGAGTATCACGAATAAAATACCTAAAATCGATCACGTCCTGAATGAGTTTCAGGATTAGCTTTAAACTGCCAAGTTAAATATAATTTAGTGTTAGAAAAATGACTGGCAGTTAAAAATTATCACAATTTGAAAAAGTAATGCAGCCATGACAAAGAGAAGTCAAGGTAATGTGTTTTAATGCGCAGTTCAGAACAAAGAATGTGTCTTTAGCAAGAACAACATAAAACATTCTAAATCTAATCGATCAAAGGATTTATCGATTTTTTTTTCTTTTATGTGACCGTTAGACAGGCTTGCTAAGTTTGGAGGTCACCCTGTACACTGAATAAATTACTGAAGACTGCATCTTAGCTCTTTAGATCAATGAGTCTTTCTAAATTAAAAATAACACGTAATTATCGAGAAAACAAGAGAGTATAAGTCAGTATCAAAAAGTGGTGAATAATATTTTATATTGTTGCTGCTGTCAAGAGAACACTCATGTGTCTGTGAAAAGAAAAATGAGATTTAACGAAAACTGTGAAGAAAAAAGGGGAGGCGGGTTACCGGACACTTGATCCCGGTCTCCCAGAATCAGAGTTTAAGAGCCAGTACCAACCCTCTCTCCTCCCCTAAAATCTTTAGCACAGTGACGTTTACATAAAGTTAGCAACAGACCGACTGTTTTAATTTATAGAGGAGAGCCCCTTGAAATGAAACGGTGTATGAAACCTACATGTAATATTTCCAGTTTCATAAGTCTACATTAACCTGGACAAAAATGTCTGGTGAGAATAAGAATCAAACAGAAAAGATCTCTTTAGATGTTAGGGTCTAAGAATATTCTAATGAAGACAGTAAACACCCACCCTTTCCGATCAACATCTGAAATGAACCAGAAAATTTTTTATGTGTTATATTGCTAAACAACACACAAACACGCAGACAAACACACACACACACACACACACACACACACACACACACACACACACACACACACGCACGCACAGAAAGACAGTAAAATATCACCTCGCTCCTCTAAAGGCAGGAGGTAAAAATTAGCAAAACTCATCGAAATAAAGCCGCAGCGTTTATCAAAAAGCCTTTCCACATCATAAAAAATACGGCGGATGGTATTCGGTCGATTTCTTATCAAAACCCTTCTAAAAGTAATGGTCGTCACATATCCAAATAGCTGCTATTTCCTGAAGGTTTGATGAAAGTTCGTCGACAACGCATCGAGATTTGAATAGGAATGGGTGGTAGGGAAAATCAGAAAAGAGCTTTTCATTGTACCGTTGCTATTTCCAGACGGCTGCACATAAGGTACGGGAGACTTTCTGAACTGGATTGATTAGACACGGCATTCATCGACTTCTCCGCCTTTTTGGGGGGAAAGAAAATTGTTTGAAGACACGAATGAACGGAGGCGTATTAAAGGGAATTCTGTGTATTTTCACACTAGTGTGTTCCAGTAATAGTGACGGTCTTCCATAATTTCGATTGTCAAGAGGTGACACAAGAGTTTTCGATTGTGTAAAGCAACCAAGGATAGTACTCTAGTCTTCTTCTCTTCCTTGTATTGGCCACCGGTAGCGTAGTCCCAGACCCCACCATGTCGAGGGGAATAACATGACACGGACAATCTAGTTTTCCTTCATTCAGGTTTAAATCATTTCGTAACACGTTATCCTGATCTGCTTATTCAATTTAATCATTAATAACTTCGTAATATTTGTCAGTGATGCAAACTATGCCGAAAGCAAGAAGATAATGATACCATACACTACAATATGAAGGTGTGATATCCAACATAAACATCTCGATAAAGAAGTTCTACGAAATCAACACTGCCAAAGTAATTTAAATTTGTATGTCTCATTTCTTCCTGTCATCTGTCGAAACTCACACTCTACCTGTATTACACGATGACTCATAACACTCAGACGAGAAAAGGAAATCGTACGTTTCTTATAATTATCTGAGAGTATCACGAATAAAATACCTAAAATCGATCACGTCCTGAATGGGTTTCAGGATTAGCTTTAAACTGCCAAGTTAAATATAATTTAGTGTTAGAAAAATGACTGACAGTTAATACTCATCACAATTTGAAAAAGAAATGCAGCCATGACAAACAGAAGTCAAGGTAATGTCTTTTAATGCGCAGTTCAGTACAAAGAATGTGTCTTTAGCAAGAACAACATAAAACATTCCAAATCTAATCGATCAAAGGATTTCTGGATTTTTTTTTTTTTCTTTTATGTGACATTTAGACAGGCTTGCTAAGTTTGGAGGTCACCTTGTACACTGAATAGGTTACTGAAGACTGCATCTTTGCTCTTTAGATCAGTGAGTGTTTCTAAATAAAATATAAAACGTAATTATCGAGAAAGCAAGAAGAGTGTATAAATCAGTACCCAAAATTGGTGAATAATATTTTATATTGTTGCGGCTGTCACCAGAACACTCATGTGTCTGTGCAAAGAAAACTGAGTTTTAACGAAAACTGTGGAGAAAAAAGGGGAGGCGGGTTACCGGACATTTGATCCCGGTCTCCCAGAATCAGAGTTTATGAGCCAGTACCAACCCTGACCCCCTTGAAATGAAACGGTGTATGAAACCTACATGTAATATTTCCAGTTTCATAAGTCTACATTCACCTAGACAAAAATGTCTGGTGAGAATAGGAATAAAAGAGAAAACATCTCTTTAGATGTTAGGGTCTAAGAATTTTCTAATAAGGACAGTAAGCACCCACCCTTTCCTATCAACATCTGAAATAAACCAGAAAATTTTTTGTGTTATATTGTGAAACAACACACAGACACACACACAGACACACACACACACACACACTCGCACGCAGAGAAACACAGTAAAATATCACATCGCCCTCCTAAAGGCAGGAGGTAAAAATTAGCAAAACTCATCAAAATATACCCGCAGCGTTTATTAAAAAGCCTTTCCACATCATAAAAAATACGGCGGATGGTATTCGGTCGATTTCTTATCAAATCCCTTCTAAAAGTAATGGTCGTCACATATCCAAATAGCTGCTATTTCCTGAAGGTTTGATGAAAGTTCGTCGACAACGGATCGAGATTTGAATAGGAATGGGTGGTAGGGAAAATCAGAAAAGAGCTTTTCATTGTACCGTTGCTATTTCCAGACGGCTGCACCTACGTTACGAGAGACTTTCTGAACTGGATTGATTGGACACAGCATTTTTCGACTTTTCCGCCTATTTGGGGGGAAAGAAAATTGTTTGCAGACAGGAATGAAAGGAGGCGTATTAAAGGGAATTCTGTGTATTTTCACACTAGTGTGTTCCAGTAATAGTGACGGTCTTGCATAATTTCGATTGTCAAGAGGTGACAGGAGAGTTTTCGATTGCGTAAAGCAACCAAGGATAGTACTCTAGTCTTCTTCTCTTAAATGTATTGGCCACCTGTAGCCTAGTCCCAGACCACACCATGTCGAGTTGAATAACATGACACTGACAATCTAGTTTTCCTTCATTCAGGTTTAAATCATTTCGTAACATGTTATCCTGATCTGTTTATTCAATTTTATCATCAATAACTTCGTAATGTTTGTCAGTGATGCAAACTATGTCGAAAGCAAGAAGATAATGATACCATTCACTACACTATGAAGGTGTAATATCCAACATAAACATCTCCATAAAGAAGTTCTACCAAGTCAACACTGCCAAAGTAATTTAAATTTGTATGTCTCATTTCTTCCTGTCATCTGTTTAAACTTACACTCTACTTGTATTACACAATGAATCATAACACTCAGACGATGCCAAGTAAATCGTACGTTACTTATAATTCCCTGAGAGTATCACGAAGAAAATACGTAAAATCGATCACGTCCTGAATGAGTTCAAGGATTATGCTTTAAACTGTCAAGTTAAATATAAGTGTCTGTTAGAAGAATGATTGACAGTTAATACTTATCATAATTTGAAAAACTAATGCACCCATGGCAAAGAGAAGTCAAGGTAATGTTTTTTAATGCACAGTTCAGCGCAAAGAATGTGTCTTTAGCAAGAACAACATAAAACATTCTTAACCCATTTGATGACAGGATTTCTGGATTTTTTTTCTTTTTGTGACCGTTAGACAGGGTTGCTAAGTTTGGAGGTCCCCTTGAACACTGAATAGGTTACTGAAGACTGTATTTTAGTTCTTTAGATCAAGAAGTGTTTGTAAACCTGAAAAAAAAAAAAAACATAATTATGGAGAAAGCAAGAACAGAGTATAAGTAAGTATCCAAAAGTGGTGAATATTATTTTCTATTGTTACAGCTGTCTCCAGAACACTCATGTGTCTGTGCAAAGAAAAATGAGTTTTAACGAAAAATGTGAAGAAAAAAGGGGAGGCGGGTTACCGGACACTTGATCCCGGTCTCCCAGAATCAGAGTTTAAGAGCCAGTACCAACCCTCTCTCCTCCCCTAAAATCTTTAGCACAGTGACGTTTACATAAAGTTAGCAACAGACCGACTGTTTTATTTTATAGAGGAGAGCCCCTTAAATGAATCGGTGTATGAAACCTACATGTAATATTTCCAGTTTCATAAGTCTACATTCACCTGGACAAAAATATCTGGTGAGATTAGGAATCAAAGAGAAAAGATCTCAATTAGATGTAAGGGTCTAAGAATTTTCTAATGAAGACAGTAAACACCCACCCTTTCCTATCAACATCTGAAATGAACCAGAAAATTTTTGTGTGTTATATTGCGAAACAACACTCAGACAGACAGACAGACAGACACACACACACACACACACACACACACACACACACACACACACACACACACACGCACAGAAACACAGTAAAATATCACCTCGCCCTCCTAGAGGCAGGAGGTAAAAATTAGCAAAACTCATCGAAATATAGCCGCAGCGTTTATCAAAAATGCTTTCCACATCATAAAAAATATGGCGGATGGTATTCGGTCGATTTCTTATCAAATCCCTTCTAAAAGTAATGATCGTCACATATCCAAATAGCTGCTATTTCCTGAAGGTTTGATGAAAGTTCGTCCACAACGCATCGAGATTTGAATAGGAATGGGTGGGAGGGAAAATCAGAAAAGAGCTTTTCATTGTACAGTTGCTATTTCCAGACGGCTGCACCTACGTTACGGGAGACTTTCTGAACTGGATTGATTGGACACAGCATTCATCGACTTCTCCGCCTGTTTTGGGGGAAAAAAATTGTTTAAAGACAGGAATGAACGAAGGCGTATTAAAGGGTATTGTGGATTTTCACACTAGTGTGCTCCAGTAACGGTGACGGTCTTGCATAATTTCGATTGTCAAGAAGTGCCTGGAGAGTTTTAGATTGCGTAAAGCAACCAAGGATAGCACTCTAGTCCTCTTCTCTTAAATGTATTGGCCACCGGTAGCGTAGTCCCAGACCCCACCATGTCGAGCGGAATAACATAACATTGACAATCTAGTTTTCCTTCATTCCGGTTTAAATCATTTCGTAACATGTTATCCTGATCTGCTTATTCAGTTTAGTCATTTATAACTTCGAACTGTTTGTCAGTGATGCAAACTATGTCGAAAGCAAGAAGATAATGATACCATTCACTACAATATGAAGGTGTAATATCCAACATAAACATCTCGATAAAGAAGTTCTACGAAGTCAACACTGCCAAAGTAATTTAAATTTGTATGTCTCATTTCTTCCTGTCATGTCTAAACTCACACTCTACGTGTATTACACGATGAATCATAACACTCAGACGATGAAAAGTAAATCGTATGTTACTTATAATTATCTGAGAGTACCACGAATAAAATACCTAAAATCGATCACGTCCTGAATGAGTTTCAGGATTAGCTTTAAACTGCCAAGTTGAATATAATTTAGTGTTAGAAAAATGACTGGCAGTTAATACTTATCACAATTTGAAAAAGTAATGCAGCCATGACAAAGAGAAGTCAAGGTAATGTTTTTTAATGCACAGTTTAGAGCAAAAAATGTGTCTTTAGCAAGAACAACATAAAACATTCTTAACCCAATCGATCGGAGGATTTCGGGATTTTTTTTTTTTCTTTTTTTGGACCGTTAGACAGGGTTGCTAAGTTTGGAGGTCACCTTGTACACTGAATAGGTTACTGAAGACTGTATTTTAGTTCTTTAGATCACGGAGTGTTTATAAATCTGAAAAAAAAAAAAAACATAATTATGGAGAAAGCAAGAACAGAGTATAAGTAAGTATCCAAAAGTGGAGAATATTATTTTCCAATGTTGCAGCTGTCACCAGAACACTCATGTGTCTGTGGAAAGAAAAATGAGTTTTAACGAAAACAGAAGAAAAAAGGGGAGGCGGGTTACCGGACACCTGTTCCCGGTCTCCCAGAATCAGAGTTTAAGAGCCATTACTAACCCGGTCTCCTCCCCTAAAATCTTTAGCACAGTGACGTTTACATAAAGTTAGCAACAGACCGACTGTTTTATTTTATACAGGAGAGTCGCTTGAAATGAAACGGTTTATGAAAGCTTCATGTAACATTTTCGGTTTCATAAGTCTACCTTCGCCTGGACAAAAATGTCTGGTGAGAACAGGAATAAAAGAGAAAAAGATCTCTTTAGATGTTAGGGTCTAAGAATTTTCCAATATAGGCTGTAAACACCCACTCTTTTCTATCCATTTCTGAAGTGATCCAGAAATGTTTTTTGTGCTATATTGCAAAAGAACACACACACACACACACACACACACACACACACACACACACACACACACACACACACACACACAGTCAAATATCATCTCGCCTACCTAAAGGCGGGATGTAAAACTTAGTAAAACTCTTTGAAATATACCCACACCGTTTATCAAAAAGCCTTTCCACATCAAAAGATATATGCAGGCTGGTATTAACTCGTTTTCTTAGCAAATCCTATCTAAAAGTAATGGTCGTCACATATCCAAATAGTTGCTATTTCCTGAAGGTTTCATGAAAGTTCGTCCACAAGGCATCGAGATTTGAATAGGAATGGATGGGAGGGAAAGAAGAAAAGAGCTTTTCATTGTACAGTTGCTATTTTCAGACGGCTACATCTAAGTTCTGGGAGATTTTCTGAACTGCATTGATTGGACACAACAATCATCGACTTCTGCACGTATTTGAGGGGAAAGAAAATTGTTTGAAGACAGGAATGAACGGAGGCGTATTAAAGGGAATTCTGTGTATTTTCACACTAGTGTGCTCCAGTAACGGTGACGGTCTTGGATAATTTCGATTGTCAAAAGGTGAGAGGAGAGATTTCGATTTCGTAAAGCAACCAAGGATAGTAAACTAGTCTTTTTTTCTTAAATGTATTGGTCACAGGTAGCCTAGTCCCAGACCCCACAATTTCGAGGGGAATAACATGACACGGACAATTTAGTTTTCCTTTATTCAGGTTCAAATCATTTCGTAACATCTTATCCTGATCTTATTCAATTTAATCATTAATAACTTCGTAATTTTTGTCAGTGATCCAAACTATGCCGAAAGCAAGAAGATAATGATACCATTCACTACAATATGAAGGTGTAATATCCAACATAAACATCTCGATAAAGAAGTTCTACGAAGTCAACACTGCCAAAGTAATTTAAATTTGTATGTCTCATTTCTTCCTGTCATGTCTAAACTCACACTCTACCTGTATTACGGGATGAATCATAACACTCAGACGATGAAAAGTAAATCGTACGTTACCTATAATTATCTGAGAGTATCACGAATAAAATATCTAAAATCGATCACATCCTGGATGAGTTTCAGGATTATGCTTCAAATTGCCAAGTTAAATATAATTTAGTGTTAGAAAAATGACTGATAGTTAATACTTATCACAATTTGAAAAAGTAATGCAGCCATGACAAAGAGAAGTCAAGGTAATGTGTTTTAATGCGCAGTTCAGAACAAGGAATGTGTCTTTAGCAAGAACAACATAAAACATTCTAAATCTAATCGATGAAAGGATTTCTGGATTTTTTTTTTTTCTTTTATGTGACCGTTAGACAGCCTTGCTAAGTTTGAAGGTCACCTTGTACACTGAATAGGTTACTGAAGACTACATCTTAGCTCTTTAGATCAAAGAGTCGTTCTAAATAAAAAATAAAACGTAATTATCGAGAAAGCAAGAAGAGAGTATAAGTTAGTATCCAAAAGTGGTGAATAATATTTTATATTGATGCGGCTGTCACCAGAACACTCATGTGTCTGTGGAGAGAAAAATGAGTTTTTACGAAAACTGCGAAGAGAAAAGGGGAGGCGGGTTACCGGACACTTGATCCCGGTCTCCCAGAATCAGAGTTTAAGAGCCAGTACCAACCCTCTCTCCTCCCCTAAAATCTTTAGCACAGTGACTTTTACATAAAGTTAGCAACAGACCAACTGTTTTATTTTATAGAGGAGAGTATCTTGAAATGAATCGATTTCTGGTGAGAATAGGAATATAAGAGAAAAGATCTCTTCAGATGTTAGGGTCTAAGAATTTTCCAATAAAGGCAGTAAACACCCACCCTTTTCTATCCATTTCTGAAATGAACCAGAAATATTTTTTGTTTTATATTGCAAAACAACACACACACACACACACACACACACACACACACACACACACACACACACACACAGTCAAATATCACCTCGCCTTCCTAAAGGCGGGAGGTAAAAATTAGTAAAACTCTTTGAAATATACCCGCAGCGTTTATCAAAAAGCCTTTCCACATCAAAAGATATATGAAGGCTGGTATTCGGTCGTTTTCTTAGCAAGTCCTCTCTAAAAGTAATTGTCGTCACATATCCAAATAGTTGCTATTTCCTGAAGGTTTGATGAAAGTTCGTCCACAACGCATCGAGATTTGAATAGGAATGGGTGGGAGGGAAAGAAGAAAAGAGCTTTTCATTGTACAGTTGCTATTTCCAGACGGCTACATCTAAGTTACGGGAGACTTTCTGAACTGGATTGATTGGACACAGCAATCATCGACTTCTCCGCGTATTTGAGGGGAAAGAAAATTGTTTCAAGACAGGAATGAACGGAGGCGTATTAATGTAAATATGAAATGTAAGTGTAAAATAATGATGTCAGTTTTAACAATGAATGATGAAGAGCTGAAAAAAAATGCGCGCTCCTGTGACTCCTCTAGCAAATGAAATGAATCAATAAGTAAATAAGTGAATAAAGAATTAAATAAGTGAATAAAAAAGTGAATGAATAAATAAATAAGTGAATAAACAAATAAATAAATAAATAAGTGAATAAATGAATAAATAAATAAATAAATAATTGAATAAATAAATAAATGTATAAATAAATAAATGAGTAAATAAGTGAATAAATAAATATGTAAGTGAATAAATAAATGAATAAAAAAATAAGTGAATAAATAGGTGAATGAATAAATAAGTATCGTAAATAAATATGTGAATAAATAAATAAGTGAATATATAAGTGAATAAATAAATAAATAAGCGAATAAATAAATAAATAAATAAGTGAATAAAAAGTGAATAAATAAATAAGTGGAAAAATAAATAAATAAGTGAATAAACAAGTGAATAAGTAAATAAATAAGTGAGTAAAGAAATAAATAAGTGAATAATTAAATAAATGAATAAATAAATAGATAAATAAATAAATAAATAATATGTGAACAAATAAATAAATGAATATATAAGTAAGTAGGTGAATAAATAAGTGAATAAATAAATAAATAAGTGAATAAATAAGTGAATATATAAATAAATAAGTGAATAAGTAAGTTAATAAATAAATAAGTGAATAAAAAATTTAATAAATAAATAAGTGAATAAATAAATAAATAAATAAGTGAATAAATAAATAAATAAATAAGTGAATAAATATATAAATGAATAAATAAGTAAATAAGTGAAGTAGATGAATAAATAAATAAATAAGTGAATTAATAAATGAATGAATAAATAAATAAGTGAATAAATAAATAAATTAATGAATAAATAAATGAATGAATAAATAAATAAATAACTGTCATCTATATTTTAACGAGACACTTGGCGGTGATGAGGAAGAGAACGATGTGTAGTGAAGTGGATGGAAGGGGATGGAATATTTATGCATTGCCTGGGTAGTTTGTGTGGATGCCTTGTTGCAGATATTTATGGTTGTGTGGTTACCGATTGTAATCCTAGGTGTAAATAGGCTCAACTTCTCGTTCCTAAAACACCTAACGTGGAGCGGGGTCCTCTTTCGAGACCGGAGCTTAGTGCAATAAAGAGAGGCAGGACACAAAAACTCTAGGCAATAACCTTTACACGTATATTACCACAATCAGACACAGGACAAATCAGCAGATATTACAACATAATATATAGCAGTATAAAACCCTTATCTAGGACATGTGTATCTCACAGGATACTTGCTTATCTGATATTAATGCCAACCAATCAAACCTAGCGTATTCAGGGTACAGTGAATAAAGGCGCGCGCGTGAAGCGCGGAGTGAGTCTCACAAAAGGGGGGGAGAAAAGGGGATGGTGTGGGGAGTGACTTGTGACGGCTAGGAGGGAGTTATGGAAATACTGGAGAGAGGCAAGGATTAACAATGAGGATTACACGTTTTCCAATAGCAAAGGGACTTTGGTAATTGATCCTATTCTTGGTTTACACTTACACTAGATACTGGGACGAGGGAATGTCATACAGGATTTACGGGTAGCGGGAGTGGGGGAATATCACTAACACTTTCTCGTATTACTTCTTTAGAGCTCACAGCAGTAGGGGTGTATTCCTACGGAGGAATTTCCAGGTGGCACAGTCTTACTAATTGTATATAAGGGACGTCACTCATAAATAAAGTTCATCAAATCTTGGTTCGCACACTCGTCCTTTATTCTCTCACTGTGATCTTACTTGCCCCGATATTCACTATATTAAATCACTGCACGATACTACACTAGGCAAAGTCACGCTTAACCTAAATCACTTGCACTGTTTCTGGGCAGCATCACACGTATTCATCGTGGGGGTGCAGGGGCGGGAACACGCCGTCGGCAATCCTGCCCGGCTAGGGGCACCGCCAAGGGGAGGCGTGCCAAGAGGGCACGGGACAACTCGTAGGGGCGTCCTCTCGGGTTCTGGGCTACCCGTGGCTTCTGGGCTGGGCTCAGGGGTATGGCCCTCGGGACTGGGGCCGAATAGCTCCAGGAACCTCTGGTGTAAGTTTCGGTCGGAGGTGGGAGCCTTACGTCGTCGTGGGGGCGTATGGAGATCGCGCCCGGGTGTCCTGGGAAGGATTGGGAGAGACCGCGGACTGCGGTCTCCAGCATCTAGGGGCGTTGACAGGGGAGGGCTGTGGCATCGGCTTACGCTGGGGCCCGTCAGGTGCGTCTGTTCCAGAGCCAGGCGTAGGGAGCAGAGGCCAGGGGAGGCTGTGAGGCCTGTCTGGGTCACTCTGGTACGGGAGGCCTGGGCTCTTGTCTCCTGCCAGGGTGACGTCTCGCTTCTTGCCTCCTTCCGTGCACCTTCGGAGCGACAGTGGGCCGTCTCACGAGGGCGGGAGTGACAATAGGCCGTCTCTACCAAGGCACCTTCGGAGCGACAATAGGCCGTCTCTACCAGGGCACCTTCGGAGCGACAATAGGCCGTCTCTACCAGGGCACCTTCGGAGCGACAATAGGCCGTCTCTACCAGGGCACCTTCGGAGCGACAATAGGCCGTCTCTACCAGGGCACCTTCAGAGCGACAATAGACCGTCTCTACCAGGGCACCTTCGGAGCGACAATAGGCCGTCTCACGAGGAGGGGAGCGACAATAGGCCGTCTCTACCAGGACACTTTCGGAGCGACAATAGGCCGTCTCTACCGGGACACTTTCGGAGCGACAATAGGCAGTCTCACAAGGGCGGGAGCGACAATAGGCCGTCTCTACCGGGACACTTTCGGAGCGACAATAAGCCGTCTCACAAGGAGGGGAGCACAATAGGACGTCTCTACCAGGACACTTTCGGAGCGACAATAGGCCGTCTCTACCAGGACACTTTCGGAGCGACAATAGGCCATCTCACGAGGAGGGGAGCGACAATAGGCCGTCTCTTCTGGGATACTTTCGGAGCGACAATAGGCCGTCTTACGAGGGCGGGAGCGACAATAGGCCGTCTCTACAAGGACACTTTCGGAGTGACAGTAGGCCGTCTCACGAGGAGGGGCGCCGTCTGGAGTGTCTAGAACAACTCCACCCCTAGCTGGTTCAACAATCCCACTCCGTGAAGGTAGTGTCCTTCTCCTACGACGGCGACGGCGTGGCGGCTGCATGACATAGGGGCGCACGGCCCGGGCTGACACATGCCGTTGTTGCCGGGGGTTGTTCCGACTGGTGGCGGCTACCCCGTGGGGTCCGTGTGGGGGTGTCAGCACGTTCCCAGGCATGCTGGGCTGTATCTTGCTTGCCCCGTTATCGGGGGCACTATGGTATTCTTCTGTTTCCATTTCGGGGGCACCGCTTTGTAAGTCACGCATTTTACCACTCTCCCCCTGTAAAAAGTCACGTCCTCGTGGCTGGAGGTGGAATGCTTGCGTGTTGGAGGTGGTGTACATGGGCTGGAGGTGTCGCAGCACGGTTTGCCAGGCGACGGTGTAGGGGTTTTCTTCCTGCTCCGGGTCGCAGGTGAGGAAGAGTGTGGAGGCGGTGGTGGTAGACTGGAGGAGGGTCAGCAGGTGGTGTGGCCCGCGAAGTCTGTGGTTCCTGCCAAGGGTAGGCGCCCATATGGCCGGCTTCACTCTCATCTTGCTTGGTGTGGCTGTCGGTGTGGTCAGAAGCTGAATCCTGGATACCGAGGGTAAGGGCTGGGTTTTGTGCCGTGGTAATGCAGCGTTGAGTCTCTGGGGAGTACAGGTAGAGGGGATTTGGGCCTGATGTAGCTTGATGGTGTGAAGTCGTGGGGAGGTGGTTGGTGTAGGAGTGTGTGTGTATAGGGCAGGCGGGCGTGAGAGGCAGCCCGAGCAGGTGGTGGTGGTCTTGAGGGTTGGGGTGAGAGGGGAAGTGGGCGTATGGGGTGGGCGGATTGTTTCGCGTGTTGTGGGCGCGGTGGGGCGTGGTGTTGGTGGAGTGGGTGTACGCATGGTGGGTGGGGGAGGGGTGGTGGTCGTGGGTTGTGGTGAGGGTGTGGTGGCTTGGGCAGAAGAGGTGGGAGTGGGCGTTGAGGGGGGGGCAACGGAGGGAAGGGGTGAGGGTGAGTGAGGGGTGGCGGGGGAGGCGTCAGGTGAGGTGCTGGGGGTGGTGGCAGCCGGGGAGGCAGAGGTGGTAGGGGGAGTGGAGTGGGAGGGTGAGGAGGAAACATAGCACTCATATGTGAATGTAGAGGGTGGTGCGGGGGCTGGAGGGGGCTGGGGGTGTGGGGCCGGGGCGGGGGAGGTGGGCGTGCGGAAAGCCGCACGTGGCGGTTGCGGAGGGTATGGGGAGTGCTGTGGTAGTCTATGACCACCTGGTATGGGTTGGGGACGCGGGTGATTGTGTGAGGCCCCGTGAAGCGGGGGACGAGCTTGTGGGGAGTGGGGAGTTGGGCGATGACGACTGTGTCACCCAGGTTGAAGGGGTTGGAGGCTGTGTTGGGTCCAAGGTCCAGATTCTTTTGTAGGAGGTGTATCCGCCCTTTTAGCAGGTGTAGCGGGTCTGTAGTGGGAGCGGAAGCTGCCGGCTGCAGGTGGTGGCATAGGGGTAGTAGGAGGGGAGTTTCCCCAAAGATTCTCTCATGGGGGGAAACCCCGTCTTCTCGGGGGCATGAATTCATGCCCCACTGGACAATTTTCACATGCGCCGGCCAGTCGTCGTTCTTTGTAGCCTCGATTCGGGTGCGTAGCTGATTGATAAGGGTACGATGGCTACGTTCACATATGGCATTCCCTTGAGGCCAGTATGGTGAGGAGTGGGAGATCTTATATCCGAAAATTCTGGCTAGTTCCTCCCAGACTTTTCCAGAGAACTCGGGGGCATTATCGGAATGGATGGCTTGTGGGATGCCAAAGTAAGGGAACACGTGTCGGAGAAGGGCATCGGCGACAGCGACGGCATGATGTTCCTTAGCCGGGCAGGCTACTACGAATTTTGAATACGTGTCTACAAAAGTGATCACATATTTATATCCAGATTTGGGGGGAAGAGGGCCTACTACGTTGATCGCCAGGAGTTGCCAGGGCTTGTGGGCGGTGATATGGCCCGATGGTCCAGCGGTCCGGGTGATATCTTTCCCAAGTGCACAGGCGCGGCAAGTCTGGATAATTTCCTTGGTGAGGGTGGAGGGATTTGGGGCCCAGTAAATGTCGTTGAACACCTGTAATAGTTTTTTGGTGCCCAAGTGGATGCTGTTGTGGGCATGGAGGTGGCGCAGGGTGTCACGTGCCGCATTGGGGGTCAAGAGGATATGCCCGGACGGGGTTAGGAGGTGGTCACCCTGTCGGCATAGCTTAGGGAATAGGTGGGCAGGGATCCAAGGGGGCCGTTCCTTGTGGTGCCAGAGTTGTAGGAGGTCTGGGTCTGGCTGTACCACGTGGATGGGGAGGCGGGAGAGGGCATCTGCATTGGTGTGGAGCTTTCCGGGCCTGTATGAAATTTCGTACTGAAACTCCTCTAGGGTGTCGCGCCACCTGACGAGTTGGGCGTAATGGGAGTCCGACTGGCATAACCACTGGAGTGATTGGTCATCAGTGATTATTGTGACTTGGGTCCCAGAAAGATAAGCCCTAAAATATTGGAGGGCCCAGATTATGCCGAGGCATTCTCGCTTGGTGGCGGCATAATTCTTTTCAGCCGGATTCAGAGTGCGACTGGCGCAGGCAATGATGTGTTCTTTGCTGGCCTGTACCTGGGCTAGGACAGCACCTATCGCGGTAAGGGACACATTGGTGTAGAGGCGAAAAGGGAGGGCATAGTCGGGGAAGGCTACGATGGGGGCAGAGACGAGCTTGTCTTTTAGCTGTTGAAAAGCAGCTCGCCGGTCCTCGGTCCAGAGAAAAGGTTCCCCTTTCCGTGTCAAATCGTGAAGAGGCTTGGCAATCCGCGCGAATCCCTTCACGAAGCGACGGTAATAGGACATGAGTCCCAGGAAGGCGTGGACGCCGTGGACATCCTGTGGCGGTGGTATGTCCGCTATGACATGGAGCTTGTCGGGATCTGGGGAAATTCCTGCTTGGGAAATAGTATGTCCCAGGAACGAGACGGTTCTAGCAGCTAGGACACATTTAGAAGGATGTAGCTTGAGGCCTGCCTGGCGAATTCTGGTGAAAACTCGACGGAGGCGCTGCAAGTGATCGGCCCAGGTCTGGCTAAAAACAATGACGTCGTCAAGATAAGCTAAACATATTTCCCAAGTGAGGCCGCTCAAGACAGATTCCATTAGTCTGGAGAAAGTGGCAGGGGCGTTGCAGAGGCCGAATGGCAGAACATTAAATTCGTAATGTTTGCCATTACTGGTGGAAAAGGCCGTCTTGCCTTGATGGTCCGGATGGATGGGGACCTGCCAGTATCCAGACTGGAGGTTGAGGGTAGAAAACCAAGACGCTCCATAGAGGGAGTCTAGGGAATCGTCAATGCGGGGGAGAGGGGTGGCATCTTTAATGGTGACATTGTTCACGCAGCGGTAGTCGATGCAAAATCTCATCGTGCCGTCTTTCTTTTTTACTAGAATGATGGGGGAGGACCATGGGCTGGTGGAGGGGGTAATAACACCTGCCTCTACCATTTCGCGCACCTGGCGGTCCTCCTCTTCTCTCTGTCAGGGGTTCTTACGTTGGGATGGTTGTCGTATAGGTGGGCCTGTCGTATGAATTTCATGCGACAGGTACGTGGTATGCCCTTTATCTGCTGGTCCTGTCGCAAACAAATCCTGGAAATCCAGGAGGAGGCGGCGTAGGGTGTCTGACTGCTGGTCTGAGAGATGGTCGGGGATGGGGGGTAGAGGGGTGGGGAGGTGGGAGGAGGATGGGGCACAGGGCTCGGCTTCCTTCATCTCTCCGATGATAAGCCCCTTGGGGAGGGTGAGAGGGGATGGGTCGAGATTGGCGATGCGGATGGCGGCGTGGTGGGGTGGGAGGAAGGTGGGGGACACAAGGCAGGCAGAAAGGGCTCCGGAGGGGAGGAGGGGGGAGAACAAAACGGAGGGACCTGAGGGCCTGTTAAGGGGCACCCAAGCCTCATGGTGGGAGGGGATGGTAACAGCGGCAGAGATGGTGGCGGGGAAAGAAGGAGCAGGAGTGGGGTGAAAAGGCACAGGAAGGGGAGGAGAGGGGGGCGGGGGAAGGGGGGCACTGGCGGGAGGAAGGGGGCGAATCCTCCGGCCGGGGCCGCGGCGTGCATTTGCAAACGGCCGGGGTGGAACGGGGTGGGGGGCGGAACTGAAGTTGCCGGTGGCGACAGTCGATCGTAGCTCCCGAGTTTTTGGAGCAAGTCCAATCCTAAATACCCATCATAACTCCGGCAGGAGGAATAAAAAATGATGAATGGATGTTGGGTGGACACCGGCTAGTGGGTGTCGACCCATAGGGCCCGAGTTTCCCCATGGATGGGCAGGGGGCCATCCCCCACGTCCACAAGGTGAGTGGTAGTAGGGCGGAGTGGGCCAAAACGTGATCTGTAGCGGGAGAAATAGTGGCTGTAAAGGCAGGACCTGGCCGCTCCCGTATCGACTAGCAATCTGGCCTTCACACCGTTTATTTTCATCTTGTGGTATACTGGAGGGCGATACTTAAGGGTAATGGCCCCCGCCACCATGGGTTGGTGCGGGGCGGGCCTAAAAATCCAGCTGGCTAGGGCTTGCATTCTCCTGTTCCTGCTCCAGTTCTCCTGAATGGGGCTCGTCCATGGGCATCAGCTCGTCCCCTGGGGCTTCGCCTTCTAAGGCAGACAATTTACGCGAACCCGGGGCTGTGATTCTGCGGCGAGCAGTTTTAAGCTGGTCCCGTATGTCATGAAGGGGGCAGTGGGAGTTGCAGGCTGTGAATTCCCACGGGTTGATAAGAATTAGGTTCGGGTTTTCTCACGGGGTGGGGCGCCGACGGGAGGGGTGTGCCCTGGGCGGGCTAGGCGCTGGGGTCAGGCTGGTGTGAGGCAGAGGTGGACGTGGTGTGGCTGGGGGAGCCAGGGGTCGGGTGGGGAATTTCTTAATAACATTGATTTGCTGTGGAGAAGAGCAGGCGGTCAGGAGGCATTGTATCAGCTGTATATCTCTATCCATGTCTCCTGTTGGGTCATGGATAGTGAAGTGTTGCTTAACAACACTCGGGAGCACTCTGAGCAGAGTGTTAAATGTATGCTGATCCCGGGTTTCCTCATCTTCCTCCGGGTAGGCAGCAGTAACCAGGCGTCTTGCCTGTATCAGGGTATTATCTAAATCCCCGTCGAATGAAAATCTATCCAATTGGGATAGAGCCACCACTTTCCCTAATGATGGGGTGATGGCTTGTACAGTGAACTTCTTAAAGTTCTGCCGGTGAGTTCTGGGACGATTTTCGGTGCTATGTTCGCCGCCGCTTTACCCAATAGTGGTAGTGTGACTGCAATTTTCTGTTGGTCATTTTCAAAGCCAATATCCAGTAAGGGCTTAATTATTGCCAGATATGTGTGTATATCATACTGGTCGGGTTCAAATTTGGGTAACTGAATGCGCGATTTAGTTGCCATTTTGCCAAATATTCCTGATTACCTCTCTTTTACACCCGGGTCAAGAACCACCGCTGGCCACCAGTGTAATGCTAGGTGTAAATAGGCTCAACTTCTCGTTCCTAAAACACCTAACGTGGAGCAGGGTCCTCTATCGAGACCGGAGCTTAGTGCAATAAAGAGAGGCAGGACACAAAAACTCCAGGCAATAACCTTTACACGTATATTACCACAATCAGACACAGGACAAATCAGCAGATATTACAACATAATATGTAGCAATATAAAACCCTTATCTAGGACATGTGTATCTCACAGAATACTTGCTTATCTGATATTAATGCCAACCAATCAAACCTAGTGTATTCAGGGTACAGTGAATATAGGTGCACGCATGAGGCGCGGGGAGTGAGTCTCACAAAAGGGGGGGAGAAAAGGGGATGGTGTGGGGAGTGACTTGTGACGGCTAGGAGGGAGTTATGGTAATACTGGAGAGAGGCAGGGATTAACAATGAGGATTACACATTTTCCAATAGCAAAGGGACTTTGGTAATTGATTCTATTCTTGGTTTACACTTACACTAGATACTGGGATGAGGGAATGTCATACAGGATTTACGGGTAGCGGGAGTGGGGGAATATCACTAACACTTTCTCGTATTACTTCTTTAGAGCTCACAGCAGTAGGGGTGTATTCCTACGGAGGAATTTCCAGGTGGCACAGTCTTACTAATTGTATATAAGGGACGTCACTCATAAATATAGTTTACCAGATCTTGGTTCGCACACTCGTCCTTTATTCTCTCACTGTGATCTTACTTGCCCCGATATTCATTATATTAAATCACTGCACGATACTACACTAGGCAAAGTCACGCTTAACCTAAATCACTTGCACTGTTTCTGGGCAGCATCACACGTATTCATCATGGGGGGGCAGGGGCGGGAACACGCCATCAGCAATCCTGCCTGGCTAGGGGCACCGCCAAGGGGAGGCGTGCCAAGAGGGCACGGGACAACTCGTAGGGGCGTCCTCTCGGGTCCTGGGCTACCCGTGGCTTCCAGGCTGGGCTCAGGGGTATGGCCCTCGGGACTGGGGCCGAATAGCTCCAGGAACCTCTGGTGTAAGTCTCGGCCGGAGGTGGGAGACTTACGTCGTCGTGGGGGCATATGGAGATCGCGCCCGGGTGTCCTGGGGAGGATCAGGAGAGACTGCGGACTGCGGTCTCCAGCGTCTAGGGGCGTCGACAGGGGAGGGCTGCGGCATCGGCTTATGCTGGGGCCCATCAGGTGCGTCTGTTCCAGAGCCAGGCGTAGGGAGCGGAGGCCAGGGGAGGCTGTGAGGCCTGTCTGGGCCACTCTGGTATGGGAGGCCTGGGCTCTTGTCTCCTGCCGGGGTAACGTCTTGCTCCTTGCCTCCTTCCGTGCACCTTCAGAGCGACAGTGGGCTGTCTCACGAGGGCGGGAGCGACTGTAGGCCGTCTCTACCAGGGCACCTTTGGAGCGACAATAGGCCGTCTCTACCAGGGCACCTTTGGAGCGACAATAGGCCGTCTCTACCAGGGCACCTTTGGAGCGACAATAGGCCGTCTCACGAGGAGGGGAGCAACAATAGGCCGTCTCTACCAGGACACTTTCGGAGTGACAATAGGCCATCTCACGAGGGCGAGAGCGACAATAGGCCATCTCTACCGGGACACTTTCGGAGCGACAATAGGCCATCTCACGAGGATGGGAGCGACAATAGGCCGTCTCTACCGGGACACTTTCGGAGCGACAATAGGCCGTCTCACGAGGGCAGGAGCAACAATAGGCCGTCTCTACCAGGACACTTTTGGAGCGACAATAGGCCGTCTCACGAGGAGGGGCGCCGTCTGGACTGTCTAGAACAACTCCACCCCTAGCTGGTTCAACAATCCCACTCTATAAAGGTAGTGTCCTTCTCCTACGACGGGGACGGCATGGCGGTTGCGTGACATAGGGGCGCACGACCTGGGCTGACATATGCCGTTGTTGCCGGGGGTTGTTCCGACTGGTGGCGGCTACCCCGTGGGGTCCGTGTGGGAGTGTCGGCACGTTCCCGGGCATACTGGGCTGTATCTTGCTTGCCCCGTTGTCGGGGCACTATGGTATTCTTCTGTTTCCATTTCGGGGGCACTGCTTTGTAAGTCACGCATTTTACTGACTTTAGTTGGAATTGTGTGTGTGTGATGGATAGATAGATAGATAGATAGATAGATAGACAGATAGATAGATGATAGATAGACAGATAGATAGGCAGATAGATAGGTAGAGAAGATATGTCCTTTCCCCCACCCCAATTTCCCTCCTTTGCCTGATATATACAAATATATATAAATGGATTGCATATATAATCTATCTATGTCTATCTATCTGTCTATCTGTTTATCTTCCATCTATCTCTGTCTATCTGTCTATATGCAGAGAGAGAGAGAGCTACACCTTCACCCTAACTCCTCCTTCACCGCCCGCAGCCTCCACCACCAACACAGTCACAAACAGACAAACACAAACAGCAACAAACACACAGCCTCCAACCCCAGTAGCCTAAAAGCGAGACTAACTTCCCTAGACCATCTTTTTTTGTCAATTCTTTGCTGTTTGGCGGGATTGGGTGCGTTTTGGGTAGTTACTCCTCTTGTCGCTTCTCTAGTCCGTTTTCTTCATTTTCTCTACTTTCCCTTTTTTTTGTATAATTTTAGCTTTTTATCTCATTATCTCTTGCTTTATTTTCTTTCTTGGAGTCACTGCTTATATTTTCTTTGTTTTCTTTACAGTTTCTTACTTTCTTCCTTGGTTCCTTTTTCCCTTTTTCCTCATTTTTGCTTGTGTTCCGTTTTCATCCGTTCACTTCTCTCTCTCCCTCTCTCTCTCTCTCTCCAGCGTTGATCCTGGTGTAATTACTCGCTAGGATTGACGGGAATTGGCCAGGTTGGGAGTGGGTTAAATATATATATATAAAAAAAAAAACAATTATGGAAAGGGAAGGTTTGGAAATGATGGTGATGCCTGTTTGTATAATGCTCTCTCTCTCTCTCTCTCTCTCTCTCTCTCTCTCTCTCTCTCTCTCTCTCTCTCTCTCTCTCTCTCTTTGTTCCTTTTTTTTTTTCTTGTTTCCTTGATTTACCTTAGTTTTTCTTATTCTTTCTCCTCTACTCCCATCTCACCTTTCTTCTTGTTTCCTCCTCCTCTCTCCCTCCCTCCCTCTTTCCTCCTCCCTCCCCCGTGTATTGCGCTCCTCTAGCTTGTGTGTCGCGGGAACGGCTCAGTCTGCAGGTGTAGGAGTGCAGGTAACTTTATATAACTAATCAGCCACGTGAAGAAAAAAAAAAAAGAGAGCATGGAAAGTGTTATGCAAAGTGACAAATTATGCAGGCTAGACACTGGTAATGTTAAGTGAGCCGTCCCGAGAGCACGAGAATTGAGATGGGTAATATTTGGACTGCCCTGTATTTCGCAGGTTCTCGTGCTCCGCCTCAGCATCCTCTCCCTAGCACTTCTTCGTGACAAGCATCATATTCTAGTGTTTATTTGTTAGGGTGGTACTAGTGCTGCGACTCGACATCCTCTCCATAGCACTTCTTCGTGACTAGCAGCATATTCTAGTGTTAATCAGATTGTTGTATATTTTAAGGGGGTTCTGGTGCTGCAACTCAAATATCCTTTTCCATAGAACTTCTTCGTGACTAGCAGCGTATTCTAGTGTTAATAAGATTGCTCTATATTTTAGGGCTTTGGTGCTGCAACTCAAATATCCTTTTCCATAGCACTTCTTCGTGACTAGCAGCGTATTCTAGTGTTAGTCTCTTGTTATATCTCAGCACTGAAGATGGAATGATGGCAATTTTAAGCCAAATTAAAGTGATCATACGGTATTTACAAACAACCTTTACAAAAACACAGCCAGTGTCTGAAGATATGGGACAAATTTCAGAAACATACAGTCAGTGTCAGAAGGTATGGGACAAATTTCAGAAACATACAGTCAGTGTCAGAAGGTATGGGTCAAATTTCAGAAACATACAGTCAGTGTCAGAAGGTATGGGACAAATTTCAGAAACATACAGTCAGTGTCAGAACGTATGGGACAAATTTCAGAAACATTCAGTCGGTGTCAGAATGTATGGGACAATTTTCAGACACATACAGTCAGTGTCAGAATGTATGAGACAAATTTCAGAAACATACAGTCAGTGTCTGAAGGTATGGGACAAATTTCAGAAACATACAGTAAGTGTCAGAAAGTATGGGACAAATTTCAGAAACATACAGTCAGTGTCAGAAGGTATGGGACAAATTTCAGAAACATACAGTCAGTGTCAGAATGTATGGGACAAATTTCAGAAACATACAGTCAGTGTCAGAATGTATGGGACAAATTTCAGAAACAGTCGGTGTCAGAATGTATGGAACAAATTCCAGAAACATACAGTCAGTGTCAGAATGTATGGGACAAATTTCAGAAACATATAGTCAGTGTCAAAATGTATGGGACAAATTTCAGAAACAGTCGGTGTCAGAATGTATGGGACAATTGAATATACCTTAATATGGAAAAGTTGCATAATTTTGGGATAGGTTAATTGAGTGTGTTAAACGTTTTATTATTATTATTTTTTTTATGCGATTAACTAACACAGGTGACCTCTTTCCCCCTCAGGTGAGTGTTGTTGTGTTTTCCGGGGACGACCATCAAACCCACACAGGTACAAAGGTGCGCTGCGGGGACGGTAATCAAGCCCAGACAGGTAAAAGGTGTGCCGTCGAAAGTGTAATATTTCGCGTCATTTCCCCCGCTGGCTGGTATTGCTAAGCTGGGAGAGGCTTGGCATGTCTCTCTGTCCCTTCATTCTTCTCTCTGATATGATGCGTCAGGGAGGAAAGCGACGGACATGCCTTAGGTGTGAAGTAGGATCAGTGGAAAGAGTAAACGGTTTTTTGACTTGTTGTGGCTAATAATGGAGTTTTTATTTATTTTTTGTCATGCATCTAGTTATGTAAATTGGTGCTTATATATCTGCCCTCTTGTTCACATAGCTTAGCATTTATTTAAGTAGGTTTGTCTGTTGCTTTGCTTCCTTTCTTTCTTGGTTCTCCGTGTGTGGGGCATATTGTTATTCATGTTGGAGACGGGACGTAAGAAAGTGCGAAGGAGTGATGACGGAGAAGAAGATCGATGGAGTGTGAAGGAGTGATGGTGGAGAATGAGATTGATGGAGTGTGGAGTGATGGTGGAGAAGGAAGATTGATGAACTGTGAAGGAGTGATGGTAGTGAAGGATGATTGATGAAAGTGAAGATGTTGATGATAAAATGAGACGCGGCTGAGATGGTGAGAGGATGAAAATGAGGATAGGATGAAGGATGGTGAGGATGGCAGGATGGAGCGATGATGAAGTAGGTGGAAGTAGTCTAGATTTCTGTGTGTGTGTGTGTGTGTGTGTGTGTGTGTGTGTGTGTGTGTGTGTCTTTGATGGAGTCGAGATATAAGCGTCTGGGAGGAGATGGATGAAGAAATTAACTCCACCACCACCACCACATTTGCCACATCTCCGTCTACCGCCACCACATTTACTTACCACCATCACCACCTCAACTTATCACCATCACCGCCACACCTATATGAACCACCACCATCACGCCACACCACCACCACCACAGCTACACCACCACCTACCAGCACCACCCCCACCACACCACACCACCACCACATACAGCAGTCAGGTGAAACTTTTCCTGCAAACAAGGCGATAACGAGGCAAATGTGCGGTGTATGTGCTTCCTAAGTGACCTTTTACAACTCCTGCTGGGTCGGCTGAGGTCATTCACTGGGTCACCTTTGGCCTGACCTCTTTTCTTCTTCTTCCTTCTTGTCCCTGTTGTTGTTGTTGTTGTTGTTGTTGTTATTTTTGTTCTTCTTTTTCTTCATCATCACCATCATCATCATCACCATCATCGTCATATTATTATTATTATCATCATCATCGTCATCATTGTTATTACTATTATTATTATTATTATTATTATCATCATCATTAGCATCATCATCATTGTTAATTATGATGATGATGATGATGATGATGATGATTATTATTATCATCATCATCATCATTGTTATTATTATTATTATTATTATTATTATTATTATTATTATTATTGTTATTACTTCGTTATTATTATTTTACCATTATTATTACCCCTTGCAACCCTGTAAGGTGTGTTATAGTAAGGAAGAAAATTCCATTCAATATTTCATCAGTTTATTCACTATTGTCATCTGTTTAACATTCTAATATGGCCGACATTTCCCACACTACCCACCTCTCTCTCTCTCTCTCTCTCTCTGTGAGAGAGAGAGAGAGAGAGAGAGAGAGAGAGAAAGAGAGAGAAAAAAAAACTAATAAAGCAAGCCTAACCGGAAGCATTCATAGAAATTAACATGAGAGGAAATTTTCAGCCTGTGTGTTCAAACTGGAGATGTGTGTGTGTGTGTGTGTGTGTGTGTGTGTGTGTGTGTGTGTGTGTGTGTGTGTGTGTGTGTGTGTGTGGGCTCTCTCTGGTATTTTGTTTTTCTCTTGGAAGGAACAGTTATTGCGGGCTCCTGGCCTTGGGTTCCTTCTTCCTCGCATAAAGAAAATAAAATCATCAGCATATTGACATTTACTGTAGTTACACGATTTAAAAGAGAACTAAGTAGGCATGTCACCTCGCCCACCCATTTTGTAGGAGCTAAGAGGCAAGCTACTCAACTAGGACTGGCAATGGCTCGTCACGGCACTCACTGGTGTTAAAAAAGAACAGTTTACACTTCTTTGTTCTTGTGCATTTTTGTAGTGTCTCTCTCTCTCTCTCTCTCTCTCTCTCTCTCTCTCTCTCTCTCTCTCTCTCTCTCTCTCTCTCGTGCATTTTCGTAGCCTTTCTTGACACGAGGAAGACGTGGGTAAATCTCTCTCTCTCTCTCTCTCTCTCTCTCTCTCTCTCTCTCTCTCTCTCTCTCTCTCTGTTCTTGTGTGTGTGTGTGTGTGTGTGTGTGTGCAGCTCCCCTCTCATATCGTACTGAGGTAACATCAAGCCGTGATTCATGTCGCATTTCAGGTTAAGGTGTGTCACGTTCCTGGTCAGTTTCAGTGATATCGCGGCGAAATTTCAAAGCTAACGAGCAAGGTCAGTTTTTTCCTTTTTTAACAATAAGTATTTTTCCCTTTCTTTTTTCTTTACTACTAAATTCGTCTTATATTCTTTCATGGGCAGATATACACGTGCGTATATCAGTACTTAAGGGGCACTTGTATGCCAGTTGCCCTTAAAAAAATCGTTTTTTTTTTTGTGTGTGTGTCTAAGTGATTCTTCTGTGAATGCTCCGATATATATATATATATATATATATATATATATATATATATATATATATATATATATATATATATATATATATATATATATATATATATATATATGAATGTATGTATGTATTACAGTCATATATCAATTATCAGCAGGTTACCTGGCCTTTTTTTATCACCTGAGTCTCGAAAAGCGTGCGTCCAGCTTCGTACATGATCAGGGAATAAATTTCCATGGTCCTTTTGCTTCCGCTACTTATTTCTTTTGTTATCCCTGGCGCGTTCGTGCTCTCTCAAGCATGAATAAAAGAAAACGGTTGTTTACTCAGTTCGCAAGGTGCACCTAAGTATCTTAGCTTTATTTATGTATTACTTACTTGAATTACTTGAAGAAGTCTAGAGCCCAAGGCCTCACAGTCGTGGTGGTCCACCGCTGCGCCCCAGTCTTGTGTCCCTTTGTTTGAGGTCCAGCTAGTCTGGGATAGAGTTTGAGGCTGCCCTGCAGAGTTGGGTGTAACCCGGGACAGGAGGTTCGTCTGGTATCTCCGCCAGGAATCTGTCCAGAACTCTGTTGAAGACCTCTACCGAGCAGCCCTTTATGTCTCTCAGTTCTTTGGGGAGGCAGTTAAAGATTTTTGGTCCATTTATGTTGCAACTGTACCCTAAGAGGGTTTTAATCTTGTGTGGTGCCTGGCTGGGTGCTGCTCTTCGTACACACTGCCGTCCAGCACGGTCACGTGGATGTAGAACTACTCCTGATGGATTTGGAACTAGTCCCTCCAGGATCTTCCAGACACAGATGGCCAAATATCTCTCTCTCCTTCTCTGCTGAGAGTACATTTTCAGGGATTTTAGCCTGCTCCAATAATCAAGTGACTTCATTCCCCTGATCTGGCGTGTGAAGAGACGCTGGACAGATTCTAGGGCTTGAATGTCTGCAACCTTATGGGGTGACCAGAGCTGGCTGCAGTAATCCAGGATGGGTTGGACAAGAGCCTTCCATAGGGTTACAAGGCATTCCGCTTCTCTTGTACCGAAAGTTCTTAGTATCCACCCAGCTACTCTGTTTGCTTTCTTTACTGTCTCTTGAATGTGGCGCTGAAATTTTCCATCTTCACTAAGATAAACTCCCAGGCATTTGACCTCACTGCTGGTGCTTATGGCTTGTCCATCTTCAATGTAGATATCTGTAGAGCTTTTTAGATTTTCTAAGGGACCACATCTGAGCAGCTCAAATTTATCACTGTTAAAGACCATGTTGTTTTTCCTTGCCCAGTTATATACAGTATTCAGATCCTTTTGTAGTTCCTTCACATGCTCTAGCGATTTGATATTTTTACTAATGTTTGTATCATCAGCAAATGATAAGAGTGTAGAGTGCTGAATCTCTTCATCAATGTCCATCATCAGTACAAGGAAAAGAAGTGGCCCCAATACTGAGCCCTGCTGCACTCCGCTAACTACTGGTCTTTCTGATGATGACGCTCCATTTGCTTTGACAGTCTGGCTTCTGGAGGACAAGTAGTCATGCAGCCAGATACCAAGATTACCAGTGATTCCCAAGGTTCTCAGCTTGTGGAGGAGTATTCCATGATCAACCTTGTCAAAGGCCTTGGCAAAATCAAGGAATACCACATCCATGTTATTGCCAGCCGCCAGTTGGTTTAATAGGTGATCGTGATGTTGCAGCAGCTGAGAGAGACATGACCTCCCTTTACGAAAACCATGCTGACTATTGTTCATTAGCTTTTGGTCCTCTAGGTAGTCAATAATATGGTTCCTTACAATCTTTTCAAATATTTTGATTATGTGGGATGTTAAGGTTACTGGACGATAGTTTTTGGAAAGACCTCTTTCTCCCCCTTTGTGTATTGGCGTTATTGTGGCTCTTTTCAGGTCTCTGGGTACGTTCCCTATGTCCAGTGATCTGCGCCAGAGAAGGTATAGGGGTCGCGCAAGAGCCTCTTTACATTTCTTTAGTAGTACTGCTGGGATTCCATCCAGACCTGGTGCTGAACTAGACTTTAACTCATCGATTGCCTTGATAACATCCTCCTCACTGAAGCTAATGCCTGTCAGGGTATGTTGCTGTTGTCTGGCTGGGTCAGTCCTGAAGAAAAGTTGTGGGTCATGGATGATCTTTGTGTTGTCCGGTTTACTGTACTGTAGACTGCTTCATACTGGTTAGCAAGAATGTGGCATATTTCATGTGGGTCCATTACCAGGTCACCTTCTGACAGCAGAGGCCCGATTTGAGATTTAGTTCTGGAGTACCTTTTTGTATATGAGAAGAAATACTTGGTATACCAGGACAAGCCCTGGTATACCCGCCCATGCCCTGGTATGCCTGTCCAGGCCCTGGTATACCTGCTCAGTCCCTGGAATACCCGTCCAGGCCATGGTATACCCGCCCAGGCCCTGGTATACTCGCCCAGGCCCTGGTATACCCGACCAGAGCCTGGTATATCCGCCCAGGCCCTGGTATACCCGCCCAGGTCCTAGTATACTCGCCCAGGCCCTGGTATACCTGACCAGGCTCTGGTATACCCCCCAAGACCCTGGTATACCCGAAAAAGCCCTGGTATACTCGTAAAGGCCCAGGTATACTCGTAAAGGCCCTGGTATACCCGCCCAGGTCCTTTTATACCCGCCCAGGCCCTGGTATACCCTCCCAAGCCCTGGTATACCTGATCTGGCCCTGGTATACACGCCAAGGCCTTGCTATACCCGCGAAAGCCCTGGTATACTCGTAAAGGCTCTGGTATACTCTTAAAGGCCCTGGTATACCCCCCCATGCCCTTTTATACCCTCCCAGGCCCTTGTATATCTGCCCAGGCCCTGGCATACCCGCCCAGGTCCAGGTATTCCTGCCCAGGCCTTGGTGTACCCGCCCAGGCCCTGGTATATCCGCCCAGGCTCTGGTATACCCGCCCAGGCCCTGGTATACCCTGCCTGGACCTGGTATACCCGCCCAGGCCCTGGTATACTCGTCCAGGCCCTGGTATACTCGCCCAGGCCCTGGTATACCCGCCCAGGCCCTGGTATACCCGCCCAGGCCCTGGTATACCCGCCCAGGCCCTGGTATACCCGCCCAGGCCCTGGTATACCCGCCCAGGCCCTGGTATACCCGTCAGGTCCTGGTATACCTGCTCAGGCCCTGGTATACTCGCCAAGGCCCTGGTATATTCGCCCAGGCCCTGGTATACCCGCCCAGGCTCTGGTATACCCGCCCAGGCCCTGGTATACCCGCTCAGGCCCTGGTATTCCTCCCCAGGCCCTGGTATACCCGCCCAGGCCCTGGTATAACCGCCGAGGTCCTGGTATAAAAGCCCAGGCCCTGGTATACCCGCCCAGGCCCTATTAAACCCGCCCAGACCCTGGTAAACCCGCTTAGGCCCTGGTATACACTCCCAGGCCCTGATATACCTGCCTAGGCCCTGGTATACCCGCCCATGTCCCTGGTATACCCGCCCAGCCCCTGGTATACCTACCCATGGCCCTGGTATACCCGCCCAGGCCCTGGTATACCCGCTCAGGCCCTGGTATACCCGCTCAGGCCTTGGTATACCCGCCCAGGCCCTGGTATACCCGCGTAGGCCCTATAAACCCGCCCAAGCCCTGGTATACTCGCCCAGGCCCTGGTATACCTGCCGAGGCCCTGGTAAATCCGCCCAGGCCCTATTAAATCCGTCCAGGCCCTGTTAAACCCTCCCAGGCCCTGATAAACCCGCCCAGGCCCTGATAAACCCCCCCAGGCCTTGATAAACCCATCCTGGCCCTCATAAACCCGTTCAGGCCTTCATAGACCCGTCAAGGCGCTAATAAACCCGCCCAGGCCCTTTTAAACTCGCTTAGGCCCTCATAAACCTGCCCAGCCCCTCATAAACCAGCCCAGCCCCTCAAAAATCCGCTCAGCCCCTCATGAACCCGCCCAGACCCTCATAAACCCGCCAAGGCTTTCATAAAATCGCCCATACCCGAATGAACAGGCCCAGGCCCTCATAAACAGCCCAGGCCCTCATAAACCCGCCAAGACCCTCATAAAACCTCCACACCCCTCATAAACCCGCCCAGACCCTCATCAACCCGCCAAGGCCACTATAAACCCGCCCAGGCCTTCATGAACCCACCCAGGCTTTCATAAACCTGCCCAGGCCCTCATAAACCCACCCAGGCATTAATAAACCTGCCCAGGCTTTCAAGAACCCTCCCTGGCCCTCATAAACCTGCCAGGCCCTCAGAAAACTCGCCCAGGCCCTCATAAATCCCCTAAAACCCTCATAAACCTGCCCACGTGCTCATAAACCCGCTCAGACCCTCACAAACCCTCCCAGCCCTTTATAAACCCACCCAGGAACTCATGAACCTGCCCAGGCCCTCAAAAACCCGCCCAGGCCCTCAAAAACCCGCCCAGGCCCTCAAAAACCCGCCCAGGCCCTCATAAACCCGCCACGGCCCTCATAAACCCGCCACGGCCCTCATAAACCCGCCAAGCCCCTCATAAAACCCCCAAACCCCTAATAAACCCGCCCAGACCCTCATCAACCCGCCAAGGCCATCATAAACCCGCCCAGGCCTTCATGAACCCACCCAGGCTTTCATAAACCTGCCCAGGCCCTCATAAACCCACCCACTCCTTAATAAACCCGCCTGGGCTTTCAAGAGCCCCCCTGGCCCTCATAAACCCACCAGAACCTCAAAAAACCCTCCCAGGCCCTCATAAACCCCACAAAACTCTCATAAACCTGCCCACGTGCTCATGAACCCGCTTAGGCCCTCACAAACTCGCCCAGCCATTAATGAGCCCATCCAGGAAATCATGAACCAGCCAAGGTCCTCATAAACCCGCCACGGCCCCCATAAACCCGCCACGGCCCTCATAAACCCGCCACGGCCCTGATAAACTCGCCCAGGGCCTCACTAACCCGCCCAGGCCCTCATAAACCCCCAAAACCCTCATAAACCTGTCCACGTGCTCATAAACCCTCTCAGGCCCTCACAAACCCGCCTAGCCCTTCATAAATTCACCCAGGAACTCATGAACCTGCCCAGGCCCTCAAAAACCCGCCTAGGCCCTTATAAACCCTCCACGGCCCTCATAAACCCGCCACGGCCCTCATAAACCCTCCCAGGCCCTCATAAACGCGCCCAGTCACTCAGAAACTAGCCCAGGCCTTCATAAACAGCCCATTTTTTTTTTTTTTTTTTTTTTTTATGTGTCCGACTTTGGGCATAGGCTTCACAGCCTGCTATCAAGGCCCAGCAGTCCTCCTACATACCATACACCTCTACATGTCACCACTTCGGCGCTAACACCCACCGTCCATATTGAATACACGCTAGGGCTGTCTCATGCAGGACTGGTGTATTGGTATTAGCGGGGGTATTTTTACGACATGTCGGCGGGTCATCTGGTAGATCAGTAAAGCCTGATTTAATGAAATTCAAATCCTTAAACTGTTCCCTGCCCCAGCCGGGATTCGAACCTGGGTCCGTCAGGACTGCAGGCCACCTCTCTACCGATTGAGCCACCATGCCCTCATAAACCCTACCAGGCCCTCATAAACTCGCCCAGGCCTTCAGGAATGCGCCCAAATACTCATAAACCCGTCCAAGCCCTCATAAATCCGATCAGGCCTTCATAAACCCGTCAAGGCGTTAATAAACCCTCCCAGGCCCTTATAAATCCGCTCAGGCCCTCATAAACCTGCCAGTCCCTCATAAACCAGCCCAGCCCCTCAAAAACCCGCTCAGCCCCTGATGAACCCGCCCAGCTCCTCATAAACCCGCCCAGGCCTTCATAAAATCGCCCATGCCCGAATGAACAGGCCCAGGCCCTCATAAACCGCCCAGGCCCTCATAAACCCGCCAAGCCCCTCATAAAACCTCCAAATCCCTCATTAATCCGCCCAGACCCTCATCAACCCGCCAAGGCCACCATAAACCCGCCCAGGCCTTCATGAACCCACCCAGGCTTTCATAAACCTGTCCAGGCCCTCATAAACCCACTCAGGCATTAATAAACCTGCCCAGGCTTTCAAGAACCCTCCCTGGCCCTCATAAACCTGCCAGGACCTCAGAAAACTCGCTCAGGCCCTCATAAATCCCCTAAAACCCTCATAAACCTGCCCACGTGCTCATAAACCCGCTCAGACCCTCACAAACCCTCCCAGCCCTTTATAAACCCACCCAGGAACTCATGAACCTGCCCAGGCCCTCAAAAACCCGCCCAGGCCCTCATAAACCCGCCACGGCCCTCATAAACCCTCCCAGACCCTCATAAAAGCGCCCAGGCTCTCATAAACTCGCCAGGCTCTCAAAAACTAGCCCAGGCCCTCATAAACCCGCCCAAGCCCAAAAAAACCGCCAAGGACCTCATAAACCCCCAAACCCCAATATACCCGCCCAGATCCTCATAAACCCGCCAAGCCACTCATAAACCCACCTAGTCCCTCATGAACCCGCATAGGCCTTCATAAACCTGCCGAGGCCTTCATAAAATCGCCCAGGCCCTCATGAAAACGCCCAGGCCCTCAAAAACAAGCCAAGCCCCTCATAAACCCGCCAAGCCCCTAATAAACCTTCCAAGCCTTTCATAAACCCGCCTAGGCCCTCATAGACCTGCTTAGGCCCTCATAAACCCTCCGAGGCCATGATGAACCCGCCCAGGCCCTCAGAAACCCGCCCAGCCCCTCATAAACTCGCCCGGCCTCTCATAATCCCGCCCAACACCTTATAAACCCGTCCAGACCCTCAAAAACCCACCCAAGCCCTCATAAACCCGCCCAGGCCCTCATGAACCCACCCAGGCTCTCATGAACCCACCCAGGCCCTCATAAATCCGCACAGCCCATCATAAACCCGCCCAGCCCCTCATAAACACTCCCAGCCCCTCAAAAAATCCGACCAAGCCCTCATGAATCCGCCCAGGCCCTAATGAACCTGCCCATGCCCTCATAAACCTGCCCAGGCCTTCATAAATCCTCCCAGGCCCTCATCAACCCGCCCAGGCCCTCATAAACACACCCAGGCTCTCAGAAACCCGCGCAGTCCCTGATAAACCCGCCCAATCCCTGATAAACCCGCCCAGCCCCTGATAAACCCGCCCAGCCCCTCATAAAACCGTCCAGGCCCTCATAAACCCACCCAGGCTTTCATGAACCGGCCCAGCAACTCATAAACTTTCCCAGGAATTCATAACCTGCCCAGGCCTTCATGAGCTCACCCAGGCCCTTATAAGCCTGCCCAGGCCTTCATAAGCCCGCCCAGGCCCTCATAAACCCTCCCAGGCCCTCATAAATCTGCCCAGGCTTTCATAAACCCGCCCAGGCTCTCATAAACCCACCCAGCCCCTCATAAACCCGCCCAGGCCCTCATAAACCTGCCCAGTCTCTCAAAAACCCGCCCAGGCCATTAGAAACCTGCTAAGCACCTCATAAAAACCGCGCAACCCCTCATAAACCCGCTCAGCCCCTCATAATCCCGCCCAGTCCCTCAAAAAACCTGCACAAGCCCTCATGAAGCCGCCCAGGCCCTCATGATTCCTCCCATGCCCTCATAAACCCGCCCAGGCCTTCATAAACCAGCCCAAGCCATCATAAACCCACCCTGGAACTCATAAACCCGCCCATGCCTTCATAAACCCGCCCAGGCTCTCAGAAACGCGCCTAGGCTCTCAGAAACCCGCCCAGGTCCTCAAACCCCCCCCCCAGGCCCTCAAAAACCCGCCCAGGCCCTCAGAAACCCGCCCAGCCCCTCAGAAAAACGCCCAGTCGTCATAAACCCGCCAAGCCCCTCATAAACAAACCCTTCCCTTCAGAAACCCGCCCAGCCTCTCATGAACCCGCCCATGCACTCATGAACCCGCCCAGGCCCTGAAAAACCCTCCGAAGCTCTCATAAACCCGCCCAGGCTTTCATAGACCTACCCAGGCCCTTATAAAAGCGCCCAGGCCCTTATGAACATGCCCATGCCCTCATAAACCCGCCCAGGCCCTCATGAACCCTCCCAAGCCCTCAGTAACCCGCCCAGGCACTCAGATACCCACCCAGGCCTTCAGCAACACGCCCAGGCCTTCATGAACCTGCCCAGGCCCTCATAAACCAACCCAGGCCCTCATAAACCAACCCAGGCCCTCATAAACCTGTCCAGGCCAGAAAAAAAAAACAAGCCCCTCACAAACCAGCCCAGGCCATCATAAACCCACACAGGCCCTCATAAATCCGCCCAGGCCCTCATAAACCCGCCCTGGCCCTAAAAAATCGCCCAGGCCGTCATGAACACGCCCAGGGCCTCATAAACCCGCCAAGGCCCTCATAAACCCGCCAAGACCCTCATAACCCCGCCAGGAAATTCATAAACCCTCCAAGAAACTCATAAACCCTCCCACGCCCTCATAAACCCGCCCAGTTCCTCATAAACCTGCCCGGACCCTCATAAACCCGCCCAGGCCTATACAAACCGGCCCAGGTCATCATAAACCCGCCCAGGCCCTAGCAAATCCGCCCAGGCCCTCATGAACCCGCCCAGACCCTCATAAACCCGCCCAGACCTTCATAAACCCTCCCAGCCCTTGAGAAACCCGCCCAGGCTTTCATGGACCCGCCCAGGCCCTTATAAACCCGCTCAGGCCCTCAGAAACCCGCCGAAGCCCTCAAAAACCCGCCCACATGCTCATAAACCAACCCAGGCACTCATATACCAGCCCAGGCCGTCATAAACCCACCAAGCGCCTCATAAACCAGTCCAGCTCTCACAAACCCGCCCAGGCCCACATAAACCCGCCCGTCCTCATAAACCCGCCCAGGCCCTCATAAACCCGCCCAGGCCATGATAAACTCTCCCAGGCCATGATACACCTTCCCAGGCACTCATAAACCCACCCAGGCTTTCATAAACCCGCCCAGGCCTTAATAAACCCGCACAGACCGTAATAAACCTGCCCAGGCCCTGATAAATCCACCCAGGCCCCAGTAAACCCGTTCAGGGATTCATTAACCCGCCCAGGCCCTCATAATCCCACCCAGGCCCTCAAAAAACCTGCACAAACCCTAACAAACCCGCCCAGGCCCTCATAAACCCGCCCAGGCCCTCATAAACTCGTTCAGGACCTCATAAACCCGCCCAGGCCCTCATAAACCTGACCAGACCCCCATAAACCCGCCCAGGCCCTCATAAACCCACCCGCTGCTCAGTTCGATCAGCTATCTCCCGAACAACTCCAGTTCTCCTTCACACTTCATCATTTCTCATTCAATCCATACGCTTCACTCCACACATACTCCTCCGATACCTCATCTCCATTACATTCAAACTTTTCCTCTGTGCTACACCCATATTCCATGTTTCAGCCCCATATAACGAAGTCGGTACCACAACACCCTCATAAAGCCTTCTGTTTACATCCATTCTGACCAAACAACATCTAAACATTTTTCTCATTCCTCCCAGCACCTTTCCTACTTCATTCATTCTAAACTTCACTTCTACATTTATTCTTCCATCCACAGCAACATGTCACCCTAAAAGCTTAAAACACTCTACCTCCTCAAACAACTCGCCATTCAAAACTATATTCATCCTCCTACCATCTACTGACCTCGTACACTTCATCACTTGACTCTTATTCTCATATACTTTCAATTTCCTCCTTTCACCCACCCTTCCAAACTCCTCTACCAACTGTCTCAATCTCTCTGAATCAGACACCAGTGCAGTATCATCTGCAAACAGCAGCTGCTTCAGATTCCACTCTCTACCATCAACATTTACCAGACTCAGACCTCCACCTAAAACTCTTGCATTCACCTCCTTTACAACACCATCCATATAAATATTAAACAACCAAGGCGACATCACACATCCCTGCCACAGCCCCACTCTCACGGGAAACCAATCACTCACAGTATTTCCCACTCTTACACACACCCTACTATTTACATAAAAACTTTTCACCCCTTTTAGTAACCTGCCATCAAGTCCATACAATCTTAAAACAGTCCACAAAGCCTCTCTATCAAATTCTATCATACACTTTCTCTAAATCCATGAATGCCCAAAACACATCCTTGCCTTTCGCCAAATACTTTTCACAAACTTCTCACAGCAAACACCTGATCCACGCATCCCATCTCTCTCTTAAAGCCACACTACCCATCACCAATCACTCCCTCTGTACCCTCTCTAACTCTCTTAATTAACACTACCATACACGTTACCTACAACACTCAACGGGCTTATACCTCTAAAGCTAGTACATTCATACTTATTACTTTGCCTTTATACAACAGGACCACACAAGCACTTGCCCAGTCAACTGGCACCATACCTTTCACAAAGCACACATTCAACAATCTTACTAACCAGTCAACAATAGTCGCTCCACCACCCTTCAGGCATTCCACAGCACACCCATCCATACCTGCAGCTTTCCCTGTTTTCATCTTCTTTACTGCCTCCTGTACTTCCCCCTTCGTGATCAAAGAATCATTCAATTATCGCAACACATTTATTCCTTGCACCCTTCCATCTGCCACAATCTCAGCCACCCTTTCCTCCTCTACATTTAACAATCTTACAAAATACTCTACCCATCTCTTTCTTCCATCCTTCCATCCTCTGCTTTTACTCCTTCTTCCTTCCCAGACTCTCCCTTTCACACTCTTTTCACCTCCTTCCAAAACATTTTCTTATTCTGTTGAAAATTCTCAGTCAACCGCCTACCCCCGCCTATCATCTGCTGCCATTTTAGCATCACGCACAGCCCTTCTCGCCCTATTTCTCTTTTCCTTATATCTCTCATATGACATCTCATCCTTCCTCTGCAGCCTAATTTCATATACACGTCTCTTCTCAACCATGGCCATACTTACTTCCTCGCACCACCATTCACTTCCTTTTCTTACACCACCACCCACAAGTCGCACACCACACACCTCTTCAGCATGCCCCACCACAGCACTCTTAGACAACTGCCATTCCTCCTCCACATTGCCATTTTCCTGATCTTTCGCTGCGATCCACTCATCTTTCAATTTCTCCTGATACTCTATCATTTTCTCTCTTTTATCCAACTCACTTTCAAAACCTCCCTGCCATACCTAACTCTCATAGCTCTCACCCATCTGTCACCTACTCTTAACTTTCCCTCCACGAGGTAGTGGTCAGACATACCTCCACCCTCCCCTATCAGAACTCTCACATCCAACAATCTTCCTATTACATTCCTAGACACAACCACATAGTACATCAATGCTCTATCAACAACCCTTCCACTCTCCTGTCTCACCCATGTGTACTTATAAATATCTTTCTTCTCAAACAGCGTATTATCAATCACAATCTCTCGCTCAACGCACATCCCTATCATTCGTTCCCCATTTTCATTTCTTCCAGGCACACCATGCATACCAACTACACCTTCAGCTGCTACATTTCCCACTCTAGCATCCATATATATATATATATATATATATATATATATATATATATATATATATATATATATATCAGATATATATATATATATATATATATATATATATATATATATATATATCAGACACTTATTCAAGTATTAATATGAATTTAACAAAGTGAGGCAGATTACAGTGCATGTGTAAAGCTGTCAGACCAAAGCAAAGCTGCCTTTTTTTGCATAACGTCATATTTCTCATAACAGGTGCTTCATATAAAACAAAACGTGAAGTTATTTTCTCCGGAATTTGAAGGCAGTTAATGTGTGTGCAATCACCTCTCATTAGACCTCTATAACTGTTATCCTGGAGCCTATTACCCTTCAGCGCCGCCTTACGACACACACAGCCGTCCACACCACCGCTCCACCACCTGACGGGGTCAGTTTTTCAGCAACGTTCAATAATTTAGTTGGCAGGTTTGGTTGCTTTGAGGTGACCCAGTTTTTGTCCCCCGTGTGGTGTGGTGCGGTGTGGCCCTGTTTACCGTCCACACCCCTCCCCTTGCTTACCATCCCCTCCCTCCCTCTCACTCTCCCGCCCTCCCCTCGCTCTTCTCTGGCTCCTCTCCCCTATTCCTCTCCCCTTATTCTCCCCTCTCATCGTCCCCACTACGCCCTCTGTCCCCACCCCCCCTCCCACTTCCTCTTCCCCAGGACACGCGGTAAGGACACGGTAAAGGGCGAACCATGGAGGGATGGGATGAGGAGAGGGATGGGATGAGGAGAGGGACGGAAGGGAGGGAGGGAGGGGAGGGTTCTAGGGTAGGAGATATAATGGATCAGGAGGGGAGGGGGAAGGGAGTAGCTGGATGGGGGGTAGGATACAGTGTACTGAGGAAAGGGGGGGAGGAGGAGGGAAATCAGTTTAAGGGAGAGGGGAGTGGGCGACGAGAGGGGAATGAGTGTAAAGGGGGAGGGTAGAGAGGGAATGGGTCCAGAGGGGAGAAGAGTGCACTGAGGAGGGGGTAGGAGGGAATGGGTCCAGAGGGGAGGGGGTTGAAAGGGGATTGGTGTATAGGGAAGGAGTTGAGAGGGAATGGATGCGGTGGAAAGGAGGAGGAGAATGGGTCTACAAGGGAGGGAATTGGAAGGGAATGGATGTAGAGGGGAAGGGGTAGGGAGTGAAAGGATTTTGTGGGCGGGAGTGGGGTTGGGAGAAAGGATGGCTCCAGAGGGGAAGGGAGGAGGGATGAGAGACGGTGAATGAGAAGGTGGAGTGAGGAGAGAGTGGATGGGCGTTAAAAGAGGAGGAGGAAGGGGGTAAGGAAGGGGGATCCGGCATAGAAAAGAGGCCAAATAGGGGGGAAGGACAGAAGAAATCCGGATGAGAAAAGAATGGAGAATTAACAAGAAAAAAGGAAAGAAGATTAATGACAATATAGTGCACGAGAATCGCTAAGGCAGAAAATTTTTCTTAAGACTCTATCATCCGCAACTGTCGTATTTACATGCCGGTCTCCAATAATTTTACTGCTTGGTGATCAGGATTAAGGAGGAAACAAACTTTTTCTTACAGTTGACCGGCCCCTGCGATAGAACTTTAAATTCTTCAGTTGCGAGCTGGATACGCTACCACTGCACTACCGGCTACCCCAACCCATAGAGCAAGTGGAGAAACGTGGAGAGGTAGGAGGGTGGGAGGGAGGAAAGAGGAGGTTCTGAGGGGAAGAGGGAAAAATGAAAGGCATAAACTAACTGAAAAGGATGACACTGTGTTTAAAGAGTTGATGTGTGGAGGAGGAGAAGGGTAGGGGTGTATGGGAAAGAGGAAGTGGAGGAGTGTTTGTGACGGAGGGAGGGTGGAAGAGGGAGTGTACAGTAGGGAGAGATGTTTGTGAGAGAGGGGGAGTGGAGGGAAAGATGCACATGAGAGAGGAGGAGTGGAGGGAGAGAAGCTTGTGAGAGAGGGGGAGTGGAGGTAGAGATGCTTGTGAGAGACGGGGAGTGGAGGGAGTATGGAGAAGAGAAAGGGGGGGAAGGGAGTGGAGGGTTGAGGGGAAGTGAGGGCGAAGGGGGAGGCTGTGAGGGAGGGAGTGCTTTTTCAGGGAGGCAAGGAAAAATGAGAGTGAAGAGTGCTGGAATTGGTTTTTATGTCTGCTTTCTGCTTGTGTGTGTGTGTGTGTGTGTGTGTGTGTGTGTGTGTGTGTGAGAGAGAGAGAGAGAGAGAAAGAGAGAGAGAAACCTAACACCAGCACCAATCCCTATTTTTACCTTTTCAGTACAATACCGTCATTTCCATTAAATTATTTGCAACCTTCAGATAAAAATTTTATTCAGATTTTGCTTATTTTTTCGAACTGGAGAGGCAAGATTAAAGTTCAAATAAATCTCTTACCCATAACGAGGAAGAACGGGGGGGGGGAGGGATTCTATGTTCAGTAAAGGGGGAGGGGAGGGGATTCTAAGTTCAGTAAAGGGGGAGTGGAGGGGATTCTAAGTTCAGTAAAGGAGGAGGGGAAAGGATTCTAAGTTCAGTAAAGGAGGAGGGGAGGGGAGGGGATTCTAAGTTCAGTAAAGGGGAGGGAGGGGATTCTAAGTTCAGTAAAGGAGGAGTGGAGGGGATTACGTTCAGTAAAGACATGGGGATTCTAAGTTCAGTAAAAGGGGGAAGGGGATTCTCAGTTCAATAGAGGAGGAGGGGATTCTAAGTTCAGTGAAAATAGCCTGATTGCAGATAAAGAAATACAATAAAGAAAAAAAGAGATCTCGACCTGAAAGGATTAAAAACAATGGCACATATATCTCCCAAAAACCTCCATGTAGCAAATATCCAGGCACTATACACACACACACATACACACACACACACACACACACACACACACACACACACACACACACACACACACACACACACACACACACAATCATCTCAAGGAGCCATAACGGACTTAGGCCTGTTAATGCTTCTTGGGAACCGGTTTGTATGTGTGTGTGTGTGTGTGTGTGTGTGTGTGTGTGTGAGAGAGAGAGAGAGAGAGAGAGAGAGAGACTGGAGCACATAACTGCATATATGGTACAGTACAACTGTTCGTCTAGTGACACTAGTCCATAGGATTCGGGTCATGTTTTTCTGATATCACTTGCTTCAGTGGGAGAAATAGCATCATTCAGAATTGATATATGTCCATTGCACTTGCCACCCGGCCCCCCCAAACACACACACAAAACTGTTTTTCGGCTGAATAATTTGGAACTCTAGCATAATAACCTGAGTTGTCTGTTGTTTTCCAAAAGACGGTATCACTTGATTTCGGTTGTTATTGCTCATTGTTTTGTTATATATCATTACGAACTTCATATGTATTCATTTTCGTTCTCTCTCTCTCTCTTGATTTATCGAGTAGCTTTAATATTACGTGTAATGCCGGACCAATTAATATATTTCATGGGCAGTCCTAATATTTTCAATTATAATTCTATACGAACCTATTCGCTGAAGACGTGACGCAATCTTTATGTCCGCCCTTAATGTGACCCTCCTTACAGTCCTGCTGTCAGTAAGCGTTACTCCTTCACCGACCCCCCAAAAATAATAATATCTATCTATCTATCTATATAAAAGAGTCGCATTGTTTGTTTGTTTGTTTGTCCTTCTATCACGCTCAAACCAAGGCCCAGAGACCCCCAGACCCATATATATTTTGAATCAGGGTGACCCAAGGATGGTTTTAGGCTGGCCAAAATTCAGATCTGGGTCATTGGAGGTCACCGGTAGAGTGTTCGCCTTTTTTTTTTTTTTTTGGGCCTGGGAAACGCCAGGTACCCCAGCGGCCCAATTGTTGTCAGAGAGACTCACATTACCTCCAGTTCGGACATAGGCTATCTGAGGTTGACCTCCAAGGTCATTTGAGGTCACTGGTAGAAGGTTATTTGAGGTCACCGGTAATACACGCTCGAACGACTGGACCCAGCAGCCTAATTTATGTCGTGGAGACTCACTTGACCTCCAGTTCGGACAAAGGCTATGTGAGATTGGCCTCCGAGGTCATTTGAGGTCACTGGTCAGAGGCTATTTGAGGTCACCTGTAATAGTAAACAAGTGCCCACAAATACTGTGCGTTAGTCTGCGATAGATGAAATAGAAAGTTCCTGGACCTCATATAATCCCTCTTCAAAAGCATAAGTGGTATATGATGTGTTTTCGCTTTTTTGGCCCGGCAAAGTGGGGTACCCCTGCTAGTAGTAGTAGTAGTAGTAGTAGTAGCAGTAGTAGTAGCAGTAGTAGCAGCAGTAGTAGCAGCAGTAGTAGTAGTAGTAGTAGTAGTAGTAGTAGTAGTAGCAGTAGTAGTAGCAGTAGCAGTAGCAGTAGCAGTAGCAGTAGTAGCAGCAGCAGTAGTAGTAGTAGTAGTAGTAGTAACAATAATAATAATAATAATAATAATAATAATAATAATAATAATAATAATAATAATAATAATAATAATAATAATAATAATAATAACAAATATAATGGGTAAATGAAAGGTAAACATATAATTATGTGCACAGGAAAGTGTGGCACAAAATTTGTATATTTTTGTATTCATGACCCTAAGTCAGTTGTGGCCTTACATAAATCAAGAATATTGTCTCTGTAATTTGTTGGTACAGCCTGCTATGTGTTTCCACATGTATGCTCTCCTCAACCCTCCTTTATTCTTTGTATGGGCTTCAGTTGTTTCACTGGGTGTGTGTGTGTGTGTGTGTGTGTGTGTGTGTGTGTGTGTGTGTGTGTGTGTGTGTGTGTGTGTACTTCTTTTTTTAACCCATTCCAGACAGTTACGTAATTCTCGCAGCTTACTGACGATTTTATTCAAATTACAAGATTTTTCGACCTGGAGTACCTATATATAATATTTACAAATCCCTTCAGTACAACAGGCCTCTCGTAAGATAAGATGGTCTAAAGACAGGGAGAAAAAAGTGTTATAAGTTCTTTGGCTGAAGTGGTAAATGTACAGATTTGTCGATAAACATATTTCTCAACAGGTATAAATAGATGCGTGTATCTTTACTGTACATGCCTGTAATTAAAGTAGGTATCAAGACAGGTATCAGTAATTAATGCAGGTGCTAAAATAGTTAAACAGTTGATACAGGCGTCAATGTATGTGTAATTAAATAATGAAGATGTCACTACCGATACACCTGGATGCAGGAGGTCAAGTACACCTGTAATTCTCTCAGACCGATGTTGGTTTTTAATTTTTTCTTCCTAGCGCCAGCCGACTTTTAATTCAGTGAATGGGTGGGTAAGATAAAAGCTTCATTAACCCTTTCACTATGGAGGTGTACTAAGCAGAATAAAAAATGACTGGTAGCAGAAAAAAAAAATGAAAATGATGTCAGTATAACGAGGGGATTAATATACTGCCTTTGTGTTATTGTATACTTGGAACTGCACTTGCCTAGATATGTTTATGAACGGACTTGCCTAGGATATTTATCATAGTATACTACCCACTGCACTTCTTTAAGACTGTTTAACATAATATACTTGAAGCTACACATGCCCAGAAATGTTTATTAATCCATATTTGGAAATGCACTTGCCAAACATGTTTATTACTGAATGCTTCGATATTCGCTTGCCTACGAATTTATATACTTTATAGTCTGCACTTGCCTCAGAATGTTTATTATCGTATGCCTGAATTGGGCTACGCTGGGAACGTGAGCGCGTACACATATGCTGGTGTGTGTATTTGTGGCATCTGTGTAAGTGTACTGACTAATATGACTGTGGGAATAACCTGGGCGGAATACGTACGAATACAGTAATGTCCTCTTACGAAAGTGTGAGCTTCCGTGTAAGTAGGTGTGTGTGTGTGTGTGTGTGTGTGTGTGTGTGTGTGTGTGTGTGTGTGTGTGTGTGTGTGTGTGTGTGTGTGTGTGTGTGTGTGTGTGTGTGTGTGTGTGTGTGTGTGTGTGTGTGTGTGTGTGTGTGTGTGCGTGCGCGCGCGCGAAGGCCTCTGGGGTGTAATATCAGATCTGGGAATATTTTACGACCTTATCAGCCAGGTCGAGATAGCCAAACTTTCCTTCTGGTTCATCTCATCTCTTGTTTTTCTTTCTGGCTTCGGGTCGCTGTGTTTGCTTACGCCGCTGTCTTTGTGCTGCTCGCTGTTTGGTTTTTGTGTGCTGTGTCTTTAGGATAGTGTTTGTGTTTGTTTTAGGAGCTGTGTTTTGGATAGGCTGTCTTTATTTAACGGATTGTGAATCTCCTTGTGTGGTATGTGTGTGTGTGTGTGTGTGTGTGTTTATTCCTTGTGTGTTAAGAATCCTGTTTCTGCTCATTTTAAGTGGCGCTGGTTCAGGCACCTTAATCAGTTGTTTTAGGTACTCAGTGTTAAGGATGCTGTGTTTGTTTCAGGTGTTTTTAAGATATTTAAGCTCCGTGTGCTTAAACTCCTATATCTGCTTATGTGATATAATGCTGTGTTTGTTTCAGGTGATTTTATATTTAAATGGTTAGTTTACTGTGTCTGTATTCGCTGTGTTTCCTCTGTATTTGTCTTGCGTTTGCTGGGACTGCTACTTGCTGTGATAATTCTATATTTACAATGTGCTTGGTCTGTTTGCTCTGTGTTTGCTTTATGTTTGCTGTGTGCTTACCGTGTGTTTCTGTACTGATAGTTTGCTGTGCGTTTTACATCAGCTGTGTTTTGGTGAGTGTTTGATATATGTTGTGTTTATTTGCTGTATATTTGATGTGTTTACTGTGTTTACCTCCCGTTTGCAGTGCATATTTCTTGTGTGTTCTATATTTTCTCTGTTTTGTGCACTTGATGTGTTTCTTTATTATATTCTGTTTGTCGTGTTTTACTGTGTTTGCTGGATGTTTCTTGAGTTTGCCCTCCATTTTCTGTGCTTAATGTTCTTGCGTTGTATTTGCTCTGTACGTGTCGTAACAGAGTGCGTTGACTCAGCGTTTGTTGTAATGATATGTTTGTTCAAACCACTGTGCTTGTCCCTATTGTGTCTGAGCAGCTGTGTTTGCTTTAGTTTTTGTTTTTTCTTGGGGTAATGTGTTTGAGCTGGAATGACGTGTTATGGATGGTGTTTGCACTCCTTTTTGGCCCGGAATAAATGTTTTTTCTCCATGATTTTTTTGTGTAATTGCTTTATTTTGACGTCGTGCCCAGCCTTTCTGTGTGTTTTACTCGACATTTTCATCCTCTCTCCCCCCCCCTCTCTCTCTCTCCCTACGCTCGCGCGCACGCGCACCCCCCTCCCACACACACACACACACACACACACACACACACACACACACACGATATTCTATAAAAAAAAAAAAAAAAAAAAAGGATTTATGCAAACTTTGGTACAAAGTGAAGCTGAGACACTAATGAGACGAAAAGACCTATACATAAAAAATAAGGAAAATCGAGGAGCACGTCGAGGCAGACGAGAGGCGGGATAAGTGAGGCAGGGAGAGAAGCGTGACCAGTGTGGGGAAAGGTTAAGACAGTGGCCGAAAAAGAAAGAAAAGTTAGTCATGTACCTCAGAAAACATTGGAAGAAATCAAGACAACAAAATATATTACAAAGAAAACAAGCGAAGGGAAACAGCAGGAATATACAGGTTGTTCCAGGAGAAATGGAAATGAGGGATGGTTGAACTCTGAGTGAAAAAAGCTGTATCAACATGGGTCCATATCTCAGCCGTTCCACCTCCAAATATTACATTTTTAAATTTTCAAAAATTCTTCATATATATCACTTCCCAAAATTGTTTTTTCCTCTAGGAACACCCTTCATATGATGGAGACCAAAAGGTGGAAAAAAACAAAGTGAAAATTTAATGCGACAAGAATATCAGATGGTGAAAAGTAAGGGTTGAAGAACAAGGCACGGAGGAGGGAATGGCGGGTTGAGTAAGACAGGAAGAAGGGGCTAAGTGAGACAGAGGCGGTGATGAAGGGATTAAAAGAGAAAGAAGGGATGAGACATGGATGAAAAAAGAAAGAAGAGATTAGCCAGGAGAGGCAATGATGTGTGTGAGGAAAGGTGAAGCGGGCGAGACAGAAAGGAAAACCAGCCAAGTATAACAGGAAACTTAATACCGTAGTACTGAAGAGGGACCCTTTCACTTTGTGGCACCGATAAAACTGGGCAGATCCTTTGACCAGTTACGGAAACGTCTCTCATCTCCGTCCCTCTCCCCCGAAAAGAGGATGGTGGGAAGGAGAGAGGGGAAACTTTAACCTGTAGTCCACTGAGATCATGTCTAGACGAGCCTGGGGCCACAAGAACATGAGATATAAATTAGTCCACTGTTCCATTGTGTTTACACATACAACATCCGTCAAATATCATTTAAAAAAAAATCTTTGGGCAGAAAAACATACAAGACTCTTACAGCGTAGGAACATTAACCAGGAGATAAAATTGAAAAGCATGAGATGTGAAATTTTAGGCGAATTGTTCCCCTCACAGAACAGGTAAAACGCAAAACAGCAAGAACAGAGCAAAATAAAAGGACTACATAAATTTAAAAAAAAATATAGAGCAAAGAGAGTAATACCAAAGGACTTAAGAGAAGAAAGTCTAAATCAAACGTACAAATAAAAAAAGAGATAAAATATGAAAATAAATACACTAAAAACCGAAACAGAGAGAGAATTTTACACCAGTTTCAACTCTGGCTGAAAAAAAAAAAAAAGAAAAAAAAACACCTAAAAATGCGGAAAAAATAATGCATCGGCTTTTACCCAGACAGAATTTTTTTTTTCTCTCTCTCTCTCTCTCTCTCTCTCTCTCTAACTTTCTGGGGACACGCATACAGTTACATAATTACAGTGTTTATCCCAAAAGTTAGCACCGTAGTTATTATGCACGCTGCGCTTATGTCAGGGTTTCATAAATATGAGAGAGAGAGAGAGAGAGAGAGAGAGAGAGAGAGAGAGAGGGAGGGAGAGAGAGAGATTTTGGCTCCCTGGAAAAGCAGTGCTGATGCTCAGGAAAAACATAAGTGTTGGTGTCAGAGAAGGGTGAACATTAGTTTCCAAAAGTAGATATTGTTGTTGACCAGAAACAGATAGCGCTGGTGCCTAGAAATAAAAAAAAAAAAACATTATCAGAAATAGATGGTCTTGATGTCCAGAAAATAGAGAGAAATGGTGTCCAGAAACAGATGGTGTTGGTGCCTATTAAAAAAATATATTTGCCCAGTAATAGACACTGATGGTGACCGGGAAATGGGGGAGAACTGGTGCCCAGAAAATTAAAAAAAAAAAAAAAAAAAAAGTGCTCGGAAGAGATAATGTTCGCAGTCTACCCAGAATAAAGGGAGAGATCTGATGACCATATAAAATAAATAATTAAAAAAATAGTGCCCAGAAAAACATAGTGTTGGGGCCAGAAAAAAGAAGGAAAGTTTTTTGATAACCAGAAAAAATAAGTGCCCTGAAAGAGAGTGCTCGTGCCCAGTAAGGAAAAAAAAAAAATCATGGCCAGAAAAAAGAAAACCAAAAGCCAGTCAGCTCTGAAGAACAAACAAATATCAATTCCACATTCATAGAGGCGTCTGGGGGTCAGAAACACATACCCACCTGACTGACAAGGCCGATAGATTCCAACACTCACTTTTTATTCCAGCATGTGCAAAGACTTACTCAGGCCGCGTTGAATTCCTTATTACCCGAATTCTAGGGCCCAGTTCTTAGTGGATTTGGAGATTTCTTTGCAGTTTTTCTATAGCGGTTTATTTTGCCTAGAGTGCCTTGATAGTTTTTTTTTCCTCTCTGTCTGTCTGTCTGTCTGTCTGTCCCCCTCTCTAACAATTAATTTTGCCTACTGCGCCTTAGCGTTCCTCTCTCTCTCTCTCTGTCAACGATTTATTTTGCCCACTGCGCTTAATGTCCATCTCTCTCTCTCTCTCTCTCTCTCTCTCTGTCTCTCTCTCTCTCCGATTTATTTTCCCTACTGTTTTGTCTACTGCGCCTTAATGTTCCCTCCCTCTCTCTCTCTCTCTCTCTCTCTCTCTCTCTCTCTCTCAGCAGTACATTATGTATACTGCGCCTTAACATTCCTTTTTTATGTCACAGGTAAAATCTACGTCGATATTCAAGAGGTATAAATAACATACAATAGAATATAATCATTAGCAGTAGGCTAAATAAATCACAAGAGAATAGGTGCTGCGAAGCCTCCTATGCAAGCTAAATGTAGGACCAAACTTCCTGAAGCAAAATCTAATGTCAGCGTGATCTGTGGCGCAAAGACAGTATGCTGCTAAATCATGCATCTCGAAATTCTTAGGTTCTGTGAGCTTTCTTTATGATTTACTTTTCCGCAGAGACAGATAGACAGACAAACTGACTTGTAATGACCTGAAGGTCTGTAGTTAAAACAAGGAAAGGACAAACTTTAAGACAAATATTTCCTCACCACCACCACCACCACCACCACCACCACCACCATCATCATCATCATCATCATCATCATCATCATCATCATCATCCTTTCCACAGCCTAGGGATGGAATGAGGTAAAAGTTGGAACAGGGAAAATCATAAATTGTTATCCTTTTAAATCATCATCATCATCATCATAATGACCTGTTTTCCTCACCGAATATCATTATTATTCAACTACTCACTCTAGTCTAAAATATAAATATATATATATATATATATATATATATATATATATATATATATATATATATATATATATATATATATATATATATATATATATATATATATATATGTGTGTGTGTGTGTGTGTGTGTGTTTTACTATCAACTATCTGTCGTTCGATTGGAAGTAATAATCTGACTTTAGTCATTTTTGACTCTGCACGTGTTTTCTCGGTTCATATATATATATATATATATATATATATATATATATATATATATATATATATATATATATATATATATATATATATATATATATACGAACCCACACACACACACACACACACACACACACACACACACACACTTAATACGACTCTGCAAGGATCATTACGTCTGAAGACACCTGAATTCCTCTGCAGCATACCCAGTGACACGCCCTTTAGTACACCACAACATATATCAACCCTTGAGAGTCTTACTCCCAAGCTAATGACAAACACACATCCCAAGGAGAAACTTAATACAGCCGTGCAAGGACCATTACTTCTGATATTTGCATTGCGCTCTTCCTCAAGACATGCCCTTTAGTAACATCACGATTCCATCCCATCGCCTCACTCCCCACGCCCCCCTCCCCCTTTCTTCCTATCCTCGCAATATTTACTTCAGCATCAGAGCCAGCTAGGGTTGTATTTATAAAATGTCTTAGCTGAGCATAAGATTGCTTGCTTGCACTCTTATCTTAACCCGTACACCTACAGTTTAATTAAAAAACAAACTAGAGTGAATAATAATGGGAATAAGTACAAAATACGAGATGTGGGTGCTTCAGGGTCCTCCGGTTAATGCCCTTCGGTTAATGTGGCTTGGTGTATGAGGGTGATTTGATGTGGTTTGGTGTGAGGGGTAGATTAGTGAGGTGTGGGTGGCTGATGTGGAGTGTGAGGGTGACTTTGTGTGGTGTGATGTGGGAGGTGATGTGATGTGTGGTGTGGTGTGGTGTGAGAGGATGGCATGTTGTGGTGTGGTATGGTGTGAGAGGGTGGCATGTTGTGGTGTGGTATGGTGTGAGAGGGTGGCATGTTGTGGTGTGGTTTGGTGTGAGAGGGTGGCATGTTGTGGTGTGGTATGGTGTGAGAGGGTGGCATGTTGTGGTGTGGTTTAGTGTGAGAGGGTGGCATGTTGTGGTGTGGTTTGGTGTGAGAGGGTGGCATGTTGTGGTGTGGTTTGGTGTGAGAGGGTGGCATGTTGTGGTGTGGTTTGGTGTGAGAGGGTGGCATGTTGTGGTGTGGTTTGGTGTGAGAGGGTGGCATGTTGTGGTATCGTATGATTTCTCTAAAGTCGCTTACGTCTACAGGAGTGAAACCCTAAATTTGCGGGGGGGGGGGGAGTTAAAGACAGACGGACGGTGTCGCTCCCAGAGAAGCTCGTGCATCTAAAAGAGCGACAAAGCATAATAGCTGAAGACGAAATGTTACTACCATGGCGGTAGTTGGAATAAAATACTAAAGTTGTCGCGGTCGTAATGGGGTCATTGGTTCTAGTAATAAGACTCAGGCTCCTATGACTCACTCTCTGCTGGGTAAAATCATCTGGAGTTGGCTTGAATAGAATACCACAATTTTCCCGACCCTATGGGATTTATGGTACAGGGATTGAGGCACTCAGGCTCACCCTAAAATAAACCCAAGTCTGATGATAACCCAAATAAAATACTCTATGTGAGGCAGCCATCGTAGGGTTAAAAGAATTATTATAGTATTAAATCTCAGCTTCCTGTGATTCAAAATCTCAGCTCCATGTGATTCACCTTTTAATGAATAAAATCGTCTGGTTCTCCTCAATACGAAATATTATGCTCTTCACTCCAATTTGGCCTAAAATTGCCATCTTCCCATTTTGAATCCTGAATTCAAACAATAGATAAAAACTAAAATATGACGCCAGACACGTAGCAATGAAAAAGAAAGCGTGAAGAACCATAGTATTGTCTTATTCTGCCACAGGACTCCGTGAAATAAGCTGTAAAAAGGCGAAAATCTGGACCAAGTGACAGATCAACAGAGGTTGTCACCATGAGAGAAGATGAATAGTAGTTGTGGCAACAGCAGCAGCAGCAGCAGCAGTTATAGTAGTGGCAGAAGTAGTAAGAGTAATTACAACCCCAGGCTCATCTGAATATGAACCCAGTGGACTGCAGGCTGAAGCCACCCTCCTGCAGTCCACCATCCTCATTTTGGGTGACAAGGAGAGATGAAGGACGTTTGTAAACCAGAAAGCTGCGCCACCCAGCTATATCAGTGCCACTACATGAAGGTGCCCCTCTCCAGCACCATCAAAGAGGGTTAGGATCTTTTATAAATACGGGGGAAGGGTGGCGTGCGTCTCAACGGGTATCAAGTGTAATGGCGGCCCAGAGACAAATGTTGACAAGGGAGAAGAATGTCAACATGAGTGAGCCGGGTCGAATCTGTCTCATTCGCCACTCCCGATTTATTCTTCTTCCTCTGTGGTTTCTATCTTCCCCTTCAAGCTTTCTCCTTTGTCTGTCTATTTGTCTTTCTCCAGTTTCGCTCACTCTTCTCATGCTTTCTCTTGTCAGTCATTCTGCGTTTCTCTCCTTTCTGTATGGAAGAATAATGTCAACACTAGTGAGCCGGGTCGAATCTATCATACGCACAGCTTCCTCCTCCTCTTCTTCCTCTTGGATTCTCTCCCCCTTCAAGCTCTCTCTCTTGTCTACATAGGTCTCTTTTTCAAATTTCTTTCACTTTCTTCATGCTGTTTCATCTACCTACCTTTCTGAATTTTTCCTCTTCCTACACCGGAGAAATATGTCAACAACACGAGTGAGCTGGGTAGAGTCTCTGTCTGTCTGTCTGTCAGTCAGTCAGTCAGTCAGTCAGTCAGTCTGTCTGTCAGTCAGTCAGTCAGTCTGTCTGTCTGTCACTCACTCACTCACTCACTCACTCACACACACACACACACACACACACACACACACACACACACACACACACACACACACACACACACACACACACACTTTCTTCTTCTGTTCCTTTACGATTTTTCTCCCTTCACCCCTTCTCTTTTGTCTGCCTGTCTGCATGTCTCCTCTTCCTGTGCAGACTCTCTCTTTTCTCTCTTTTCTGTCGGCTAATCAGTCTTCTAATAAATAAGTGTTTTGTATGTCGCTGGTGGCGGACAGTGGAGGCCATTTAAAGGTAGACAGTTCTTGGACGTGCAGAGTGGCTAAAGTCAACTGTTCGAAGTGACGCTGGTTCGATCCTAAATTGAGGCAGGGAATAGTGTGAATATATGAATTTCATTAAAATAGGCTTTGCGTATCTTCCACAGGACCCTTCGACATGTTATAAAAACACCCTCAGTCATAGTATCACTCCTATCCTAAATGATAAAGTCCTATGCATGTATTCGATGTGAACGGTGAGTATTAGCGTCGAAATGGTGACATTTGAAGATATGCAGGGTATATAGAACTGCTGGGTATTAGAACGGGCTATTAAATCTATGACCAGAGTCGAGAAAAATAAAAAGTAATTTACTTGACATCACGGACATACATGAAAACTCTGACACACTCTAAGATACTTTACCTTCATTACAATGCAGTAAGATACAATACATTTCACAGTCAATGAATTCTATTCTAGGTGGTACAGGAGGCTTCGTAACATCTCTCTCTAATCGACATAATTTACATATACTCGAAGGACAGGAATCTTGAACGCGAACTGTTGAAAGTGGTTACCTTATAAGTGTCTGTTAAGTGACATGAAAGAATTGATGGATATATGAAACGATTCGTGAAGAGTGCGGTGTAGACTGATACTGTTGGATATATAAAGAAAATAATCTCAGGTAGTTTGGTAGCATGGAGGGTAAGAGACTGAATGGGAGAGTATATGAAAGGGGCGGTTTTAAGGAGAGGAAAGGGGAGATTTAGAGCAAGATGGAGCGATAAGGTGCGATGGAACCGGGGGAGACCGGTGTGGCCTGGAAAAAATAGGGGAGGGGACCTTGTTGTACAGAAGCAGAAATGCATGGAAGTTCTTATGTTGAGGCCGTGCTTCACACGACACCTGGATAACCTATAGATAAACAGATGGAAAGAAAACCAGACTTAGACAGGTAGTCAACAACCCTGACACAGACAGAGGGCTGGTACTACAATCCCAGACAGACCACCTTTTCATACTAAACAGTCTAGACCAACATACCCATATCCCACACCAAGCTCTTTTCTTTCCATCATCTCCAGACATCACCTTCTGCTCCCCAAACCTCGCCCTCACTACATCATGGAGAGCGGTCAAAACCCTAGGTTCTGATCACCTCCCAATCATCATCACTACCAAAACCAGAATCACCCCAGCTGGCCACAAACATACATACACTAATTATAAGAGAGCCAGCTGGGAGGCCTTTGTAGCTGAAACAGAACAACATTTCGAAACACTAAATAGTACACCCATCACAAACATCAACACCGCTGTGAACACTTTCAATACAATCATACAAAACGCAGACAAAAGACACATCCCTAGAGGCAACAGAAAGAAACACAACCCCAACTTCACACCAGAAATTCAAGGCCTCATCAGACAACGGGACACACTGCGACACTCCCCGACACCCCATACACAAGACACCATACAACAAATACAAGAACTCAACACTCAGATAAACTATAAAATATCAGAACAGCAAACACTAAACTGGAAAAATTACCTCCAAACACTTGACCACAAAACAAACATCAGTAAACTCTACAAAACACTAAACAGCATCACACTTTCCAACAGCAACACCACACAATCACACGCTGCCATCATAACAACAGACACCATACCCTCAAACAAACAACAAGCAAACACTTTTCACAAGTCAGCCATCTAAACCCCCATCCCGAAGACCGACGTATCATCCGACGTAAGAGACAGTTCTCCACACACCCAGACTACGCACCTTTCACTTACAACCAGACGAAGCACATCATTAACAACCTCAAGCACTCATCTGCCTGTGGACCAGACAACATAAGCAACATTCACCTTAAACACCTAGGACCACAAGGCATACAAGCACTCACCAACATATCAAATTACAGCTACTCACACAACATAATACCCAACATCTGGAAGCATGGCAATATCATCACTATCCCTAAACCCAACAAAGACCCCACGTTACCCTACTCACATCGCCCCATCACACTCCTCTGCATCCCCCCTAAAGTCACTGAACGACTGGTACTACAACTAGTCACACCTCACATTCCCCTAGCCCAGTCACAACATGGCTTTAGGCCACTACACTCAACAAACACCCTTCTTACAGACCTTACACAGAGAGTTTTTGATGGCATGAATTCAGCTAGGCCACCACACACAACGCTCCTAGTCACACTAGACATTAGCAAAGCTTTTGATGCCATCCCCTGCCACAACCTCACAAACAAAATACTCAACACAAACATGCATAATAACACAAAAAGATGGCTGGCAAACTACTTAGCAGGCAGATGTGCACACGTAACATTTGCCGGTCAGTCTTCTAACATCAGAAACTTCTCAAACGGCGTCCCCCAAGGATCTGTTTTGTCCCCTACACTCTTTAACCTATACATGCACGAAGTACCCACACCTCACACACCACAGATACACATAGCTTCCTTTGCAGATGATAGAACACTTACGTATATGCACCAAAATGCAAACACAGCTGCACACATCATTCAACCTTACCTCAACACACTGCACGAATGGTTCATCACAAACAGGCTCAAAATAGCCCCAGCCAAATCTACAGTGACTCTTCTCACAAACTGGACAGCAGAACACAGTCACATCCTACACCTCACCATAAACAACACCCCCTTACCACACATACACACACACAAAATCCTTGGTGTAACGTACAATACATCAATGTCATTTAAACAACACATCACAAACATTAAAAATAAAATAACACCAAGACTCAATGCTTTGAGGTCACTTGCCCGTACAACATTTGGACACAACAAAGAAACCACCACCACAGTATACAAACAATACATACGTTCAGTGATGAATTATGCAATCCCTGCCTGAGCTTCTAACCTCACCAAAACACACTACAACACTCTACAGACCATACAGAACAAGGCCCTAAAAATAATCACAGGCTGCACAGCTACTGCACCTACAGACCACCTACATCAAGAAACCAAAGTCATCAAAGTCAAGGATCACCTACTGTAGACATGAGAGGCTCCCAGTTTCTTGCTGTAGCCTCTACAAATCCACAACATCCACTACAATACATGGCAGCACATCCACCCACACCAAGGAACATCAAAACAACACCCAGCACACGATACCATACACAAATACTGTCATCTCCCCCCCTTCGCCCACCTCAGACCAGCTTCCAGAAGCATATCCACACTCAGATCACTCGCCGCTCCATTCAGTCACTTAAAGACAACACACAGCTGCATGCACGGCCTCCTGACATCCGCCCTTCAGAATCCTATCTTCCTCGTGAGGACAGGGTCCACCTGGCCAGGCTGAGATGTGGGCACCATCCAGCCCTCTTAAGCTACCAGAAGAGGCTGGATGACTCCGTTGCTGATGCCTGTCCAGGATGCAACACAGCAACCCATACTATTAAGCACATTATGGAAGACTGCACTGCACACAATCACCTACGCCAGCAACACAACATACACTCTTTGAGAGCACTGTGGGAAAGCCCGGTCTCGGCCATGGCCTTCCTAAGGGACTCGGGACTGTTCGGCCAGACTGCCTAGGGAACAACTACTACTACTACTACAGACAGATTGACTGACTGGCTGACTGACCCAATGATTGATTAATATAAGAAGCCAGTTAGATTGACAGATTTTATACAATAATAGATAGATACATAAGCAGATAGACAGATATACCATACACATCAGAACACATGGAAGAATATCACTCAAGCTCAATATCACGGAAAGTGGGAGTCTCGATAGGTTTTTATTGACTGTACAGTACAGAACATGAAATTGCTCAACTGCACATCAATCCCCACGCAATCATATCCACTCGTGCAAAAGAAAACCAACCAATACTTCAGTATGTGCAGCTTCCACAGCTGAATGGTTTCTGTCTCAACGAGAATAATCTACCAACGCAGGTAAGTTTCATTGGGGAGAAAAGAGAAAAAGTGTTCCAATATGGGTCTCTTCCATGGCTGATTTGTTGCATCTCAGTGGAATGAATCTATCAACACGGCAAGCCTCGTTGTGGAGATATGGACTTTTCATGGTAACCTTACTAATAGAAGCATTATAAGGAAAGCATTATGAGGCAGACGTAAAACAATCGTAAAACAATAGATGTACAGTAGTGTGGTAAGAGATATCACTTTACCGATGTGTGGAATTCTTGTCACTCACTGACTGATGTACTCTGACAATACTTGTGCTGACGAGCGGAAGACTTCGTGGCTGAGTGGCTGGTTGATTAACTGGTTGACTGACTGAGTGGATGATTGTCCTTTTCTGCCACTGAGTTATGTGAAGTGAGCTGCCTGAGGAAGAAAATCTCGGCCAGGTTAACGTAAAATAACTAGTAAGGATTAGCAGATGTGGTGATTGAATATATAGTTCCTTCTTTCGTCTGCTGTTACCAGTTTAAAGCAATGTGTATGCAACAGAACACGTGAAATAAGAGTAAATGGAGTGCGGCAGCTTGTGATGTAGAAGGACATGTAAACAGCAGGAAGGGTGAAATGGGCGTGAAGAGAGGGTTAGATTGTATTGTTGTTCGTGAATGATAAAAAAGGCTTAGGTGGGTTACATACATACATGCGTGTACATATGGCCATTTCTTCATCTTCTTCGCCGGTTAGCTTGTCTAGAGGTACAGTGTGCATGATAGAGGAATAGACGTGGGGTTCGTATAATTTATTGGCCATTAGATAGTTATGGGATTACCTGTCCAATTTCAAACAGACTCCTATATTTACTTGTTGGCCACTCTTTATTCGTGGCAACGCATTGCTGCGTCTGTTTCCATATTCCTTTTTCTTTATAAATACCTAATCAGCTCATGCGTTAACAAATTTCACCTTTTGGGAAAACACCTTACTTTCCTATGTTATTTGTTTTCCAAGTGACATCACCATCTATGGTAACATTGTTCAACCATACACTGACTGTTCCGTGTCTATTTCAAACAGCATACTATGGATAATCCTCATGTAAACCCTCTCATTGAGGAAGGTCTAAATTTGTATTCCAGTTAACGCTAAATTTTTATATTCTGCCGTAAGTGAGTTAGAGGAACCTTGAGAGTCGCCATTTGTAGTGATGTTAAGACTTGCGCACCCGGTACTCGTGTGATGGAACTGAAGGGGGTGTTTGTGTGGCAGGTAGTTGGGTTAGATAGAAGTTAAGGCTACCTCATAAGAATCACCTTTTGTCACATAAGATTTAAATTGCGAGGTTCCTTGGAAGAGACAATGCAAGAAATAGACGTAAGAAGTTCTCTTTCCCCTAATAATGTCAAATACTTCCCACCCACCAATCCAGCGAGTGGGGAATGCCGTCCAACTAGACCCCACTGTTGCCCTCACCCCGCCTCGCCTTGCCTCGACCCCCAGGCGACACCACACCACAAACTCCCACACCTGTCTGCCACGCCAAACCACACCCTCCCACACTTGTCTGCCACACTAGACCACACCCTCCCACACCTATCTGCCACACCACACCACACCATACCATTCCACACCTGCCCGCCATACACCACACCACACCTGTCTGCCACATCCCACACCCCACCGCACCACACCACACCACATTCTGCCACACACCACACCACTCCACAGGACACCTATCTGGCGCACCACATCACACAATAACACACCTGTCTGCCACAGACAACACCACACAACACTATACCACATCATATCACACTTATCTACCATACCAAGCCACACCACTCTACAGTACACTACACCCTACACCACACGTCTGTCGCACCAAGCCACGCCGCACCATATCGCTGAGCACATCTTACTACAATCTCTCAGCGTTGTGTAAAGATGGGAAAGAAAGTGCTGAGAGAGAGAGAGAGAGAGAGAGAGAGAGAGAGAGAGAGCGGTGGGGGTGGAAGGCGCTTGAGGACAGAGGGAGACGATTTTTTTTTTAACAGGTTGTCAGACAAGCAAATGAGGTGAGAAGGAGGGGGGAGGAGGGAAAGGAAGAGGGAGAGGGGAAGGGAATGAGGGAGATAAGATGGGTGGACGAAGGTAGGAGGTAAGGAGGTGAGAAGGAAGGGAGGGAGGAAAGCAGAGAGGGAGGAGCGGGAATGGAGGAATGAATGAAGAGAAAATTTTAGGAAGGGAGGAAGAGGGAGTATGGATGGAGGGGAAATAAGGAAGGAAAGGATATAGGGAGATGGCGAGGGAGAGTTGGAAGGGAGAAGGAGGCGGTAAGGAGGGAGGGAAGGAAAGAGACGGAAAGGATAGGAAATGGTGGAGAGAGGGAGTTATGACAAGAAATGTGAGGGAAAGACGGAGAGAAGGAATGGAAGAGGAACGGAGAAAAAGAGGTGGGAGAGAGAGAGAGAAAAAAAAAAAAAGGCGGAAGGAAAGAGGGAGGGGTGAACGGGAGAGGGGAGAGAAAGAGGGAGGGGTGAACGGGAGAGAGAGAGAGAGAGAGAGAGAGAGAGAGAGAGAGAGAGAAATAGGGAGGGAGAGAGGGACAGAAGGAGGGAGGACGGGAAGAAAAAAAAAAAGGGGGGATAAGGGACGGCGTAGGAAAGATGAGAGAAGGAAAGAGGGAGGCAAGAAGGATGGAGGGGAGGAAGGGAAGGAGGAAGGGAAAGGGCTGGTGGATGAGGAAGGAGTGTAAGAATGCATGATGTGTTAAGGGTGTGGTTGTGGCAGGAGGAGGAAGAAGAGGAGGAGGAGGAGGAGGAAGGCAATGTGGTAGTAAAGTGGACAATCAGGGTGAGGAAAAAATAAATCTTGGCAAATAATGACAGAACTTTGGACGAAAAAACAGGAACGAAGAATGTCGAGTCACGCTGAATAAAAGCGAAGGGAGCCTCTCTCTCTCTCTCTCTCTCTCTCTCTCTCTCTCTCTCTCTCTCTCTCTCTCTCTCTCTCTCTCACACACACACACACACACACACACACACACACACACACACACACACACACGCACACACACACACACACACACACACACACACACACACGCACACACACAGAGCAGTAACAATCTTCATATAAACAAAAGTGAATTATATAAATATTTTTAAAAAGCGGAACTCCAGCACAAGGCGCTTATTTTGGAATATTACTATAGTCTTCCTCTTTCCCTGACAAGGCTCTCTTTCTCCTTACGCCCTCATTAAGATAACAGGATTTCTTAATTCACATGCCTTATGAATATTTATCCCAGGATCACTCTCTCTCTCTCTCTCTCTCTCTCTCTCTCTCTCTCTCTCTCTCTCTCTCTCTCTCTCTTCTCCTTCCACTGTATAGTTTTTTCTTTCTTCCATGTTATATTTTCTTCCTTCCTTTGCTTCCTTCTTCCATTCCTTGCTTCGCTTCATCCCCTCCCTCTGCTCTTTTTGCTTTCCTCCTTCCTTACTCAGTTCTCCCCTATCCTTCATTCACGCTTCTCTTCTCTCGTTTCTTAAATTTATCCTTCCATTTCATATACTTCCGTCCTTCGTTCACTTTTTCTCAATATTCACAAATTTCTATATTATTCTTTAGTCTTATTCACACAACTCTGACTCAGTCTTTTAGCTACCTCAATGTCTCTCTGAATGTCTGTATCAATCACTCCGTATACCATTACGTCTATCTATCTATCTATCTATCTATCTATCCATTTCAACTACCTACTTACCCGTTAATAAGTGTATCTATCTATCAATCTACCAACCTACCCTACCTAACTATTTGTGTATCTGTTCGTATCTATTTATTTGTCTATCAGTCTGTGTGCCAGTCTATCAATCTGCCTGTCTGTCTGTCAGTGTCCGTATATATGTACGTATGTATGTACGCATGTATGTATGTATGTATGATGTATGTAATATCACTATCTGTAAACTACTTCTTCCTTAGACGTATTCTCAGTTCTCTTATTTCTCCTCTTTCTCTCTCTTTCTTTCTCTCATTACAGCAATGTTTCTCTCCGTTTTTCGCATTTACTTCAGAGTTTTATCTGCCTCACATTTAGAGCTTATCTCTCTCTCTCTCTCTCTTGCTTCCTTCAGCGTTATTCTTTACACTCTCCTCTTCCTGTTTTCCTAATATTTATCTTTCAGACTCTCTGGATTTTTGGCTAGTTTTCTTTATCTGTCTGTCTGTCTGTCTATCTCTGTCTCTGTCTCTCTCTCTCTCTCTCTCTCTCTCTCTCTCTCCTTCCTTATCTCCCTATGAATCTCACTTCCTCCACATTCTAGCCTCGTCAAGAGATTAACACAGACACCAAAAATATTTCCCTAAAGTATTCCCGTAAGACATGTTATTATGCTGTGAGAATACAGACAGACTTAACCCTCTGAAGCCGGCAATGCATTTTATATTATATATATATATATATATATATATATATATATATATATATATATATATATATATCAATCAATCAATCAATCATTTCCTGTGGCACCCTCGGGGATGCATAGGGCCTCGATGAACTCACACCACCACATCCTATCTTGTGCTAACTCCTCAAGATCTCCCCAACACTCATCTCCAGCTTCCCGTCTCATTGTCCTCACCCACGTCTCTTTTGGCCTTCCTCTACCTCTCCTACCAAGCGCCACCCACCCTGGTGTACCTCGTACTATTCCCTGTCTCCTATACACATGTCCTAGCCACTTCCATCGTGAGAATCTAACATATTCATCGATCGGCTGCACTCCCGTTATTTCTCTAATTCTACTATTTGGTATCCTTTCCCACCACTTAACTCCTAATATTCTTCTAAGTGCTTTATTTTCAAACACCAAGAATTTATTTTCCATAGTCACTGTGCTGTACCAAGACTCTTGTCCATAAATTAAGATACTCCTAACCATTACCTTATAAAGTTTGATTTTTGTATGCACCGAGAAATTGTTATTATTCCAAATATTTTTAAGCATTCCCATTGCCTGATTAGCCTTCTTTAACCTTTCCTCGAATTCAAAGTTCAAAGAACCATCCTTGGCTAAATAAGTACCTAAATATTTAAACCTATCAACTTGCTTTACAACCATACCTCCAATTACACATTCCTGCGCATTTTCCATATTCATATTGATTATTTCAGTTTTTCCACAATTAATAACCAAACCCACCTTGCGACCTTCACTCACCAAACAGTCCAACACTCTCTGCATCTCTTCTGGCCCATCACAAATCAAAACTATATCATCTGCATAATCTAAATCCAAAAGTTTCCTGTTCTCTCCCCAAAGTATACCTGCACCTGTTTCTGTTCCAATGCGTTTCATAATGTAATCAATGACCAATATAAATAGTAAAGGCGATAGAACACCACCTTGAATTACTCCGGACTTGACTTCAAACGAATCACTCAGACAACCATCAACCATCACTTTACGAAATGTGTCCTCATGCATGTTCATAATGACCCTCACAAACTCCTCTGGTATTCCATAATGTCTCATGATCTTCCCCATAGTCTCTCTCGAAACACTATCAAAAGCCTTTTCAAAATCAACAAAACAAAGACTTAACGGTACTCTCATTTCATTAACTTGCTGCATCAAATGCCTAACTATAAAGATCTGATCACTGCAACCACGTCCCTTTCTAAAACCAGCCTGTTCATCCCTCAGAATACCCTCAACCACCGGCTCCAACCTATTTAACATCACTCTACTGAAAACTTTCAAAGCTATCGGTGACAAAGAGATTCCCCTCCAATTACCACATTCACTCAGGTCTCCCTTCTTCGGAACTTTAACAATTACACCATTCTTCCAAACTGACGGTAGTAACCCCGTCACCCATATTTTATTGAATAGCTTGGTCAAGATCATTATTAATCTATCCACCTCCACTTTAAACATTTCCGGAAATAAACCATCCTCCCCAGGTGCCTTATTATTCTTTAACTGTTTTACTGCTTTCTCCACTTCTGCAAGCCTCAACTCTCCTGTTTCTATATTTAAATCTTCCTGAGCAGACGGTATATCCTCTTCTGGTGGTATTGGTCTATTAAGAACTGTCTCAAAATGCTCTTTCCATCTGTTTTTAATATCTCCATCTTTGGTCAATAAATTTCCTTCCCTGTCTCTAACTGGTATTTCCTTGCGTTTACCTGCATTACCACTCAGTTCTCTAATCGATTCATATGCTATTCTTTGACTCTGTCCATCATTTTTGTTTATTAAGATTTCAGTCTCTGCAACCTTTTCATCCACACATCTTCTTTTATCTCTCCTAGCTAACCTTCTTACTTCTGAATTCAAACTCCAGTACGCAGCTCTTGCTAATTCAATCTCTCGTTCATCAACGCATTGCATCTCACTCCTCAATTTAGCCTCACCTCTCTTTTTTATCATATCCCACGTTTCCTCCGATATCCATTTCTTTCTCCTGAATCTATGTCTCCTTCCAATCGTACATTCAGCAGTCTCATGCAAA